>NC_137218.1:3677255-3684755 GCF_949987685.1 Ammodytes marinus
TAGCTACATATTCAGGCTGAGCTGCACTCGATTGGGCCAGTGGGCGATCGGCTATGTGACAGCTGATGGGAACATCCTGCAGACCATCCCCCATAACAAACCTCTGTTCCAGGCCCTCATTGATGGATACAGAGAGGGATTGTGAGTCCCACACACTGACACACAGACAGACAGACAGACACACACACTGAAACACACAGACACACACACACACATACACTGAAACACACACAGACACTGATACACACACACAGACCCACACACTGAAACACACAGACAGACACAGACACACACACACACACACACACACACACACACACACACACTGCAACACACAGACACACACACACACACACACACACACACTGCAACACACACACACACACACACACTGCAACACACAGACACACACACACACACACACACACACACTGAAACACACTGTATCAATGCAACTATTTATACTTTTTTTTAGCCAACATTGCATTATTATTGCTGGCTGAAAATGGGAAATTAAAGCTGTCCTAATCAATTATTAAATGTAAAAAATAAATAAATAAAAAAATAATGTGTGAGACGTGACGATTTTCAGCGCCCTTTAAATACATTTTTTAATTAAAATTTTAGTTCTATTGACACATTGTATATAAGACTGACCTGTGTGTGTGTGTGTGTGTGTGTGTGTGTGTGTGTGTGTGTGTGTGTGTGTGTGTGTGTGTGTGTGTGTGTGTGTGTGTGTGTGTGTGTGTGTGTGTGTGTGTGTGTGTGTGTGTGTGTGTGTGTGTGTGTGTGTGTGTGTGTGTGTGTGTGTGTGTGTGTGTGTGTGTGTGTGTGTGTGTGTGTGTGTGTGTGTGTGTGTGTGTCTCCTAGCTACCTGTTCCCAGATGGTCGAACACAGAATCCAGATCTAACCGGTCTGTGTGAACCTTCTCCTCAGGATCACATCAAAGTTACTCAGGTTTGGGCTCCTTTATGTCTTACCTTCAAACTACACAACTCAACCTTGGTCTATCGCCTCATAAAGAGCTGTTTATAGAGCTATAGTCACACTGCAAAAGATGCATAAGGCTAGTCATTGCTACAAACTACTGTATTGCTCCATAGAAGTGGACTCAGAAGCATATACAATGTAAAAATGTTTTAAAAATGCGAAATTTGATCAAGAAAAGTGTCTTTACTCAATTTTTTTTAGTATGTAGAATACACAACTTTATCCTCACTTTTTCATTTTTTTTTACAGTGTATTAGACAACAAAATGAAACTGTTCTGATTACTAATATTTAAATATTATTTCTTCTTTGTTGGTGCCTACAGGAGCAGTATGAGTTGTACTGTGAGATGGGCTTAACGAAGTATGTATCTAACTAATTATCTATCTATCTATCTATCTATCCATCTATCCATCTATCCATCCATCTATCCATCTATCCATCTATCCATCTATCCATCTATCCATCTATCCATCTATCCATCTATCCATCTATCTATCCATCTATCTTATCCGTCTACAGGAGCAGTATGAGTTGTACTGTGAGATGGGCTCCACCTTCCAGCTGTGTAAGATCTGTGCAGAGAACGACAAAGACGTGAAGATTGAGCCCTGCAGACACCTCATGTGCACCTCCTGTCTCACTGCCTGGCAGGTAAACGGGAACACTGCACACTTTACATCACAACCACACACAGCCCTAGTTCTTATACCTGTGACATTATATGGCAGGTGAGGATAACCCTGCGTTCCAAATCACACACTCTTTCTTTTCACTACACTACATACTAAAGTACAGAAGAGTTTTAGGGGCCAAAGGAGAGAGAAAAAAAATCAGATAAGGAAGATTTTTTTTCATTATGTCGAGAAATGTCAAGACTAAAGACGAATACTCCAAAATGCTATTGGAGTTAGTGAGGGCATTTATGTATTTTCAGCATACTACAATTGACATGCATGTATTGGGACATCCTAAATCCTTTTTTGGCATACTAAATAGTAGATAGTATGGGTATTGGAACACAGGGAAAGTGTTCTATTCTATAAACTACAGCTGACCATAAAAAAGATTCTAGTCGGGATGCAGAAGGCATACACGTGGGACATACTTTTACTTAACACTTATACGGACGCAAACAGACAAGGTTTAGTCACATAAACACCTACATGTACATGTTGGACCTTTTGATTTATACTAGTATGAAAGAAGACATGTTATGGAAGCAAAGTAGACAAAAATCTCAAAATTGACCAGTGCTTGAAAAATTACAGACACACCTTTGAACTCAAACGTCCTCATATTTTAGGCATCTCAGCATAATGTACATTTCCAGATCACTCTTCCCTCCAGTATAAGCTGTGCACAAGCGTTGCTCTATAACAAAAAACACAGGTTGCGTTCCGAATCGCATACTTTCTACTATACTACTTTACCATACTATATAGTATGTAGAAAAAAGATTTAGGATGTCCCGATTCTTGTGGCCAGATTTAGGATGGTTAGAAGTACCCGGATGTCCTACTTCATGCGGCCAAGATTGTTAGTGTTGAAAACTGCGTCCTATTTGGGCGATTCTGACCCACAATCCATTGCGCACTTGAAGTGACGTCACATCGACGAAGCCTCCACATGAAAACAAACGGGGATGCGACGGATATAAAAGCAAGAGGCAAGATCAAGGCGCAATGTTATGATGAAATAAGAGAGTAAAAGTATGTCCCAATAGTATGCCTACTGCATCCTAACTAGATTCTTTTTATCGTCGGATGTAGTATGTAGAATAGAAAAAAGAAAGAGTATGTGATTCGGAACGCAACCACTGATTAGTTTCAGTCACTTATTTCAATGTACTTCCCTTTTGCCATATTCTGTCTATGGCTGTAAAGCTGTCTATTAAACTTAACACTTCCTGCAAACGATTTTCACAATAAAATCTGCCAATAAGACACTTAATCAAGACAAATTCAAATAGTTTTTTTTTCTTTTCAAGTGAATAAGAGATGAGTGGAATTTTATTGACGTAGAAGTTGCTTATTCCATAAAGGAAAAGGCTAAAAGTATTTTAAAATAATTAGTGCAGTATTCTGAATTAATTTGTGCTGTGTGATGTGCATTATACTAAATGTACAATTTCAATGTACTTCCTCTTGCCATTTTCTATCTGTTACTGTCAAGCTGCCATCAATGAAACCTAACACTAACTGAACTAACCTTTCAAAATAAAAGCGGCCTAGAAAAGAAGGCACAAATCCAACGCATATTCACATTGGTTGGAACTTGGAAGTCATTGACAGTTGCTTATGAAAAATAAGAGGAAATTATTATGTGTTGATTTTGACTAACGGGAATATTCACAGCATGACCGGTATATCCATCAGTTCAACAAAAATATGTTTTATTTTTTCAGTTACTAATTCGGTAATTTAGTTTTAGAACTTTGCTATTCGCTGTCGTGTTTTTAGTAAAAGTAAAGTGTCCCACATTGTATCAAATTCTTTCTTTGCTTCCATAAAACTTAAAACTTTTCTTTGTTTGCTTGTGTGTGTGTCTCTCTCTCCGTTCTCTGTACTGTGTGTGTCTCTCTCTCTGTGTGTGTCTCTCTCTCCCTTTCTCTCTCCTCTCTCTCTCTGTGTCTCTCTCTCTCTCTCTCTCTCTCTGTCTCTCTCTCTTTCTCCCTTTCTCTCTCCTCTCTCTCTCTCTCCCTTTCTCTCTCTCTCTCTCTCTATCTCTCCTCTCTCTCTCTCTCTCCTCTTTCTCACTCTCTATCTCTCCGTCTCTCTCTCTATCTCTCTCTCTCTCTCTCTCTCTCTCTCTCTCTCTCTGTGTCTGTCTCTCTCTCTCTCTCCCTCTCTCTCTCTCTCTCTCTCTGTCTCTCTCTCCTCTTTCTCACTCTCTCTCTCTCTCTATCTCTCCGTCTCTCTCTCTATATCTCTCTCTCTCTCTCTGTGTCTCTCTCTCTCTCTCTCTCTCTCTCTGTGTCTCTCTCTCTTTCTTTCTCTCTCTCTCTCTCTCGCTCTCCCTCTCTCTCTCTCTCTCTCTCTCCCTCTCTCTCTCTGTCTCTCCTCTCTCTCTGTCTCTCCTCTCTCTCTGTCTCTCTCTCTCTCTCTCTCTCTCTCTCTCTCTCTCTCTCTCTCTCTCTCTGTCTCTCTCTCTCTGTCTGTAACAGGAGTCTGAGGGCCAGGGCTGTCCGTTCTGTCGCTGTGAGATCAAAGGCACGGAGCCCATCGTGGTCGACCCGTTTCACCCCAAGGCCAGTGGCGGGGTTTCCTTCGCCGGGTTCCAGGGGTCCAGGGCCGAGGCCGCTGCCAACGATGACTGTGAGGAGGACGACAGGCTGGAAGACCAACATCTAGTGATGAGCAGGCTGGCATGTTCTAAGGTGAGATGGATGGATGGATGGATGGGTAGATAGATAGATAGATAGATAGATAGATAGATAGATAGATAGATAGATAGATAGATGGACCAACATCTAGTGATGAGCAGGCTGGCATGTTCTAAGGTGAGATGGATAGACAGATGGATAGATAGATAGATGGATAGATAGATGGATGGATGGATGGATGGATGGATGGATGAATGGATGGATGAATGGATGGATGGATAGATAGATAGATAGATAGATAGATAGATAGATAGATAGATAGATAGATAGATAGATAGATAGATAGATAGATAGATAGATAGATAGATAGATAGATAGATAGATAGAGGACCAACATCTAGTGATGAGCAGGCTAGCATATTCTAAGGTGAGATGGATGGATGGATGGAACAAAAAAACATAAAAAAAAAAAAACAGGTCTCCCTTGAAAAAGAGTCTCCAGTCTCAATTGATGGACAGACAGACAGACAGACAGACAGACAGACAGACAGACAGACAGACAGACAGACAGACAGACAGACAGACAGACAGACAGACAGAACCAACATCTAGTGATGAGCAGACTGGCATGTTCTAAGGTGAGATGGATATTTAGTGAGTTAGTTAGATGGATATAAAATAAAAATTAAATAAAATCTGATCTTATATCGGAGCTGTCAGTCCGATATCCGATACGTAAAGTCATATCGGACCCAGTGGGATTTACCTGTATAATAAATGTATTTATTGTGTGTGTGTGTGTGTGTGTGTGTGTGTGTGTGTGTGTGTGTGTGTGTGTGTGTGTGTGTGTGTGTGTGTGTGTGTGTGTGTGTGTGTGTGTGTGTGTGTGTGTGTGTGTGTGTGTGTGTGTGTGTGTGTGTGTGTGTGTGTGTGTGTGTGCAGGTGGAGCGTCCTCCCTCTCCGGTGTCTCAGCTTCCTCCCGTTCCCCCCCGACTGGATCTACTGCAGCAGAGACCGGGCAGCTCCATCAGCCCCCTGGGTCTGGGGGCCACGGCTAAGGTGTGTGTGTGTGTGGGCCTGTGTATGTGTGCGTGTGTGTGTGTCTCTGTTTGTGTGTGTGTGTCTGTCTGTCTGTGTGTGTGGGTGGGTGTTTCTGTCTGTGCGTCCTTCACTTTTTCTCTGCTAGTTCATAACTCCACAATCCACTCAAACCACCTTAAAGGCCTACTTCACCGGTTTGAATATGAAGGTGTATTGAATTCTGAGATCCTATGTAGTATAAATGTGCGAAGAAAATTAAAATCGGTTCATCCTAGCCTGAGAAAAAGCAGAAAGAGTGTTTTTTAACCCTATATTTCTCTTTCTCGTGACATCACAGAAAGAGAAATATAGGGTTAAAAAAAAACTTACTTTGTAAATATTACTGTGATGTCACAGTAAAACACATCACAGTAATATTTACAAAGTAAGTTTTTTTTTAACCCTATATTTCTCTTTCTGTGATGTCACGAGAAAGAGAAATATAGGGTTAAAAAAAACACTCTTTCTGCCTTTTCTCAGGCTAGGATGAACCGATTTCAATTTTTTTCGCACATTTATACTACCGTACTTTTCGGCCTACAAGCCGCGACTTTTTCCCCGTTTTTCGACCCTGTTATTACACAGCACAGTATATATTCTGTAGCTACTGGGGATGGGCGTTAGTAATCGAGTACTCGAGTAGCCTACTCCTCGTTTCAAATGATCTCGATTGGTGGATGAGGAAAATCGTTTTTTGTTTTTTTTAGTGTTTGTAGCCTTTAGGCCAGCCGGCGGGCCGCCCCTATTTTAAAATGTTATATACGTGTACAAAACGGCACAAAACGGATGTAAAGTTTAACAAAATTAAATATTTTGATCCAAGTTAAATAAACTAAGCGTTGTGTCAAACAGAAACCGCAAATAACTGCCACCTCCGTGCAGCGCAGCCAGTGTGTGGCCTCCACAGCACCGCGGAGCTGAATGCGGTGCTGGAAAACTTGGAAAGGCACGTAAAGAAGCCAGGCTGACTTCGGGCACATTCGAGCAAACGATAAGAAGCCTTTATTATGGAATATAGGATTGAGATTCAAAAGCCGACGGTGTAACGTTCCGTTAACGAGGAATTAGTCGCGGTAATTAGTCACGGACAGGAGTGAGCATACGCGGTTGGATATACTAGCCTATAGGGCTGTGTCAAAAAATCGAAATATCGATATATCGCGATACTTAGTTTCCCGATATCAGTATCGATTTTTATATCAAAATATCGATTTTTTTTAATATTTTTTTTTAATATTTTTTTTTTTTTTTTTTTTTTTTTTGCTTTTCAAGGCTTTATTGACAGTGCAGAGATACAGATATGAAATGGGGCAGAGAGGGAATAGAATGCAGAGAACAATCAGGTCAGATTCAAACCCATGTCTGCTGTCAGGCCTGAGCCTCTAGGATACTGACTATTGAAGTTAGATCAGTTTTGTTTATAAAAATACTCAAGATTCACTGTGTCACAAAAGCACACTGATGTGTTTTCATTTTCATTGTGTCCTGTACAGTTAGTACAAGAGTGAATTGGATTTGTTATTTTGATGTTATGGCAGCTGCAGCAGTGTTTGATAATTTGCCAAAACAAAAAAAGGAAGAAAAATAGTAAAGGAAGTTGTGAATGAAATAGTCTTGACTTCATTTGTCTGTACAATTATCACTATATTGTGCTGTTATGTTTGACAAGGCAACTTGTTTATGGAATATCGCAATATATCGTGATATATCAAGATACGCAATACATCGTGATATATCGTGATATATCGTATCGTGACCAGTGTATCGTGATACGTATCGTATCGCAAAGTCCTTGACGATACCCAGCCCTACTAGCCTACTACTTCTACTGCTTTGGTGAGTTATTTAGCCTATCTATGTGTTTAAATTGTAGGACAATAATTGTATTGTATTTGCTGCCCTTCTTATTTAAAATGTCCATTTTGAATGTCAGCCAACTGCAGCCCATGCTTTTTTTCTCTCTCTTTTTTCTCTCTCCACCGCAGACCTACTCGATCGGTTTAAATTGTGGCCCGCTTATTTAATTACTTTCAGTTAGGAAAATGTGTTTTAAACTTGTGGAAAATAAATCCTTAATATCATATGGCAACTGTGACTGTTTGACA
>NC_137218.1:3689755-3749755 GCF_949987685.1 Ammodytes marinus
ACCCTTTCGAATAATAACAGAAGCTACAGTGGTCTTCAAGGACAAGAACAATTCTAAATTTTAAACAATGCACCTGATGACATTCCAACTATGACACTTTCAAGATGGCGGCACTAGGCCTTGGTCCAAAATATGCAGAAATATGGACATATATGAGACCCTTTCTAAGTAAAAAAATAATAATTCTAAAAAAAAAATTCAGCTATTATGCACTAAATTAAACGTACTTATGGATATTATAATTATTTTCTACAAAATCTGCTAGGAAATAAAACCCAAAATTCTACACACTGCAGGTTTAATCAACTTGGATGATAACATACCATACAATAAATAATTGAATTATTCTTAACAAAATAGAAATATGCGTGCGTGCATGAGGCTGCTAATACCTTTAGTATGACAGAAAATAACAGTGGTATTGAAACCTTGACTGTTTCAAAGCGTGGTATACCTTGAAACCATCTATCTGGCCCATGCCTATTTACCCAAGCACTTTCCATGAGGGTAACCACACAGTTCTTGCCAAAAAAAATCGGCTTGAAATCGAAAAATGCTGCATTCAGGTCATATCAGAATATTAGAAGATTATGTGCGAAGTTCTACTCTTTAAAAAAAACACTCCCATCCACAATCATGAAAAACGGACACACTGTTACAATAGTGTGAAAATGTCTGATTTTATTTTCTTGCCTCAAATGCCTCAAAATCTCTTTGTTTACCTTTTATTTTTCACTTTTTTTTGCCCAGAAGAAACACTCCTAGAAACAGAAATCTATGGCTCAAAATGTTGGATCATAGTCGGAGGGAATTTCAAGTTGTTGTTGATAGTAGCGCCCCCTTTGGTCAAAAGCGGTAGTGTTTTTTTTTTACCACACAAGCGCCTGTTGTACTAAAGATCTTTGCTAGCGCGTGGCGGCGGCGCGTGCATTTGTTTAGGAAGCGAGTGAAAGAGAGACGGCAGGATGCGTGGCCATGAGGTAATGTATTTATATGTGGTTATGTCAGATTAATAATGGTGATATGACCACGGTGAAGCAAAGTAAACTTTTGATTTAGCAGCGTTCATAAACACAGGCTTTTCCAGTCTGCCTGCTGTAAATCGTTCCCGAGCAAAGGCATTAAGAAAAACTATATACAAATAGAATTCTTTTCACCGATGGTCTCGTTTGCTGTTACATGTCATTTATGATCATCAGAGGAAAAATAAGTTTCATAATTTTTTTTTGACTGTTTCATAAATATTAAAAAAAATCTTCGTATGAGATTGCAAGTTGCAGTTTAGTGAAGACCGATTTTTCCCTATGTGACTTGAACGCAGCATAGCACACGGAGAGAGAACGAAAGCCTTTAAATGTGAGCGCTCTGTAGCCATGCTTTGAACCCTATTGTATGTATGTACCTCTCACTCACTCACTCACTCACTCACTCACTCACTCACTCACTCACTCACTCACTCATTAAGCTAAGTGTTGAAATTTACAGTGGTTTTATCAGTAGAAGGACGCTGCTGGCAAACGTTCAGTTCAGTTTTGGTGCTTTTTACGGCTTCTTTGCAAAAAACCGTGGCGTACGTTCGAAATATGTAGCTACGCAAGTAAACGTTTGGTTGGAAAAATGTAGTGATTTTACTCAATCGCGTGTACGTGTGTGTGTGTGCGCTCATGCTCTGTTGAATGTGAATTGTGAAGTCGCAGTGCAGTATGGCAAACAGGGCTTTTATCACGTAGTACGCGTCAACGTTTTTTTTTTTTTTTCGATTTTGGTATTTCGAAAAAAAACACTCCTCGATCGATCAGTGATGGTTCTTTTTAAATGAAAATATGATAAAATATGAAATAACACAGTTGTAATGTTTAAAAGTAAATCTCATAAGGTGTTGTGATGTGTTTAAGTACTAACGATAACAAACGGCCTCACGTTTGTTTTGTCCTTTTATTGATTCCACGATGAGCCTGGTTGGTTTATTAACTCAAAAGCTTATTTCTATTCTCTACGGAAGCCTATTTGGGTCACGGGAAAAAGAAAAAAAAGTGAAAGTCAAAAGTGTCAAGAATTATGTTGAAATACTATCCTTATGATAAAAAGTTTAACCTTTTATTTATACAGGTAAATCCCATTGAGACCGGAGACTCTTTTTTCAAGGGAGACCTGTTCCCATTCCCACGTTACCATTCACACACCGATAGCAGGCTAACTATCGGGAGCAATTTAGGGTTCAGTGTCTTGCTAAGGGACACTTGGAGATGTGGCGGGGAGACGGGGGATCGAACCACCGACCCTGTAGTTGAGGGTCGACCGCCCTACACACTTCACCACAGACGCCCAAATTTGTAAAAAAAAAAAAAAAAAGTTGACAGCTGCAGACTTCGGTAAAATTTGAACTTCCGGGATCAACAGCTCCTAAGCGAAACGTTATTGATAATTTAGAGGACGTCTTGTTTTCAGTCAAAATGAGGCTGTAGCCCATTGTCTGCCTGTCTGTCTGTCTGTCTGTCTGTCTGTCTGTCTGTCTGTCTGTCTGCCTGTCTGTCTGTCTGCCTTATGACCATAGCAAAGATGCATCGTTTGGGTTTTAAATAACATTTTTCTTATGAGTTATTGGTCCCAGAAGTTCGACCCTCAATTTCTTTACAACTTTAGTCTTAAAATTTCCAGTTTATACTCATTTAACATTGTATTTTGACTTTTTTTCCTCAAAATTTTGACTTTTTTTTCTCAAAGTCCATAATGAAAAAAAAAAACTCTCCCTTGGCCCTAATAGGCTTCCATACTTCTCTTCTAGTTTTCTTACTAACCAAGGACTATTTATTTTAACATGCGCTGCTAGAATTTTTTTCTCAAACGTTAATGTGATTTAGCTCCGCGTCACACATTCATACTAAAAAAAATCACAGTGAAGGGGAGTTTGCATTGAGCTCAAAGTGTGTAGGTGTGTTAAGGCCGTTTCAGACGGTAGGCGACATTCCGCTCGCGTTGTCGCCTGGCACCGCGGCTTCACTTAGCGCTCCCCGTGTGAAGCGACGGGCGGAGGAGCGCGATTGTGATTTTTTTTTTAACCGCCGCGTCAAAAAGATAAACAGTTCTCAACCTATTATTTACTATCAACTATGTTCTCAACTTTTCCAACGGCTCCTACGAGCGCGCGCATTCGTTCGACGAGCACGGAAGCGACAGACAGACAGACAGACAGACAGACAGACAGACAGACAGACAGACAGACAGACAGACAGACAGACAGACAGACAGACAGACAGACAGACAGACAGACAGACGGACAGAGACAGTTCCACGGGAATGCGCCCGCTTGTCGTGGCGCCTGACAAAACGCCGCGCCTTCTCTCTGCCCGCTCGCCTCTCCGTTGAGAATGCATTCCGACAAACGCGTTCTGTGTGAAACGCCCTTCAGTCTTGTGGACTCAGGTACTCGCTAGATAAGCCAGGGGTTGAATGTATAGAAAGAACAGTTCATTTAACCGCATTACATTCAAATTCAACAACAAACACACTCCACTTTTTTTAAAGCCACCGTGTGTGTAAACCTGTTCTCGGCTGTGATTGGTCCAAAATACTTATTGTGTCATAAGAACCAGAGCATTTAGTCCATAGCCCTCAAATAAAACCGAATTTCTGTAAAGTTTATCAAACTTAAAATGACTATCTTTCATTTGGGTTTGATAAATATGAATATAAATATTTTCAGATGCTTTACTATCATGAAACTAACTCCACACACTAAATAGTTACAAGGATTTTAGTGGATTTGGGTTTACAGTTACATCCCGTAATTTTTATCGCATTTTGGTGTCTTATCTATCTACACAAGGGCTTTGCGTAATTTAACCCAAACACAGAAATAGGTCCAAGGCTTATGTCAGTGCTGAATACAAATTCATTCAAATTTTATTCATACAGGTAAATCCCATTGAGACCGGAGACTCTTTTTCAAGGGAGACCTGTTCCCATTCACACACACATTCATACACCGATAGCAGGCTAACTATCGGGAGCAATTTAGGGTTCAGTGTCTCTTTGCTCAGGGACACTTTGACATGTGGCGGGGAGACGGGGGATCGAACCACCGACCCTGTAGTTGAGTGTACGACCGCCCCTACACACTTTACCACAGCCGCCCAAAATACCACGAAGAGAGAGAGAGAGAGAGGCTCCATGCGCTATTATATAAGAAAGAGAAACAGAGTTTTATTTTACTCTTTCAAAATATCTCTTAAGTTTTTTTCCCCTTTTCCTTTACCGTCACTTTATATTTCCCCGCAGTAAAATGTCAATGTGCCTTCTGTCCATCTCAACCTGCACATACAAGCAGACAAAACCAAAACTTAAGCATTTTCAAGACTTTATTTTTGGAGTCTCTTTTTAAAAGCTATAGTGCGTAGCTTTTTCATATAAATAAATAAACAAATTAATGATGTCTGTTACATTCAAGCCCATCGCCCCAAACGAGTTGACACAAAAGTTGATTATTAAGCCTAAATCAGCTCCACAAAACTCTCTGTGTTTCTCAGTGTGGCAGCGTTTACAAACTGGTGTCCCCCCAAACCCTCCTCACCCTGACACTGGTGCAGGAGCTCAGAAACATCCTCAAGAAGAGCCCAAGGAATGTTTCAGTTGTTGATTCTACTGCTAAGAAAAAAAACCTGGACGTACAGCAGAAGGTATAAAATCCATGTGCCATCACTGAAGGCTTTATCTCATGTAGATGGCGATGCAACGACAGTGTTGTTGTAATTCCTCAGAATTCCTCATGGGGGACGACAGAAGATACGCACTATAGCTTTAAATTATTTTAAAGTATTGTTGCCTGATGGGATTAATTTAATATTATCAGTAAAGACTCCGATCATTCTGTGGACGTCCTGTTGTAGAATCTTCCCGTAGAAATATTAAAGCAGCTTGAATTCCTGTCGAAAAAACTGAAAGCATTTTTTTTTTAAAGCAGTGAATGTGTATGGAGGTCAATTTGGTGCATAACTACCATGTGTATTTGTTTTTGTTCAAAATAGTTGAAACTTTAGCAAGCAGAACATTTTGCAGTCCTATAAAAATGCTTTAGGAGTTCCAAACTTGAAGATTTACACCTTTAAACATACTTAAAGGTGCTCCGAGGAACTTTCCGTTTGTGTTCAGTCTAGCGCCCACCTTTGGACAAAAGCGGTAGTGTTTTTACTACGCCAGCTGTTGTTCCTGGGTGAGCGTATACCCATGACAAAGGCATTAAGAAAAAACGGTATAAAAATAGCATTCTTTGCACTGATGGTCTCGTTTGCTGTTACATGTAATTTGTGATCATCAGAGGAAAAATGAGACTGTTTCAGAAATATTAAAAAGTTCTTCGTAGCACCTTTTAAATTCTATCACAAATTATGAAAATGTTGACTATTTTCTACAATCTATAAACTAGTTGTTATGCCCCAAATGTACCTTCATAAATGTGGAATCAACAACCGTGAATACTTTCGATTTTGTGTTTGAAACGCTCCACTCCTGACCGCTTATAAGTGCCGCAGTCATGCACACACACACACACACACACACACACACACACACACACACACACACACACACACACACACACACACACACACACACACACACACACACACACACACTTTCCTTGGGAGTGAACTCTGCTGATGTTAATGATCCGTGTGACTGTGTATAAATCATGTTTAACAGCCTTTTATTCTCAACAAGAACTCGCCTACTAAAAAATACTATTGTCTTATTGCTTTTGTTATTGCTTGTGTAAATACGATTTTTATTTATTGTCTTTTTAATAATATCCTCAGCGTTTGTTTGTGTCGCCATGTTTTCATGCCTAAGCCATTAAGATTTTTAATTAAACAGTATTTTCTTTAACATTTGATCTGTGTGGTTTGTTCTCTTATGATGAATATGTGTTCAATTTCACATGGGCTGTGTTTGGAACGGCCTACTAACGTCCTCCCTCCTACATACTCAACATGTATATACTACATACTGTCTACTTAACCGATCGATTGTGTATGTGAGGTTCGTCGGACCGTTTACACTGAAGTATACAGAAGCAATAAAAGAAAAAAAAGAAAACTTCTGTGTCGTTTGAAAAGACGCAATGAATTGTGGGGCGGTTGAGTAGGAAAAGTATCCTATCGATCCATACACAAAATCTTCCCGGAAGTCATTACTCAAGTAATTACTCATCCGGGTATTTCTCGCATACACAAACTCGCTTACACAATCACAACATACTCAAAATTAGTATGAGTAGGACGTTAGTAGGGCTTTTAGTATGAGTAGGACGTTAGTAGGGCTTTTCAAACACAGCCGTTGACAGTTTTCATTCTTAAAAATGTGTACAATATCATGTATTATCGCGTCATCTAGTGGTGAGATTCTAGATGTCAACGCTCCCTTGCTAACCCCTCACCTCTGGGGAGAATTTACAGAAGCTACGGTGGCCTTCATGGACAAGAAGCTATAGTTACTAAAGATGGCATCATCCACCACTGCCTCAAGTCTTTCCACAATATCAAGTGATGAGGTGAAGATGTATTTAGTTATTTATTCTATAGTACTTCTTCTTGGTCTTTCAACAGGTGCATTTCCCCCGGACGCCCACTATATATAAAAACGTGTAAGGCCGTTAAGTTTGTCCGTTCTGTGCTACTGTAGAAACATGGCGGTGCAACATGGCGGCCTCAGCGCCCCGCTCCTATGTAGATATAAAAGGCTCATTCTAAGGTCATAAAAATACTAGGGCTGTCAAGCGATTAAAAAAATGTATCTAATTAATTACAGGCTCTGTGATTAATTATCTAAATGAATTGCATACTTATGACACTTTTATGCCTGTATAGCCTACAGTTTGTCTCTCTCGGGTCAAAGGGCACTGTAGAAGTGCGATTAATCTGCGTTAATTTTTCGGTGATTAATTAATCGAAATGAACTAGACAGCCCTAAAAAATACCTTTCATATACTAATTAAATTCTTATGAATATTAAATTACGTCGCTACCAATTATCTTGGTAGACCTTAGAGTCTGTAATAAAAAATTATCTATCTATCTATCTATCTATCTATCTATCTATCTATCTATCTATCTATCTATCTATCTATCTATCTATCTATCTATCTATCTATCTATCTATCTATCTATCTATCTATCTATCTATCTATCTATCTATCTATCTATCTATCTATCTATCTATCTATCTATCTATCTATCTATCTTATGAAAAATATAAATCTAGGATAAAAGGTTGATGCTGTATCCTGCAGCAGTGTGACCACGGGCCAGCGGGGGGAGTGGGGAGGCGGGGAATCGTGCTGAATCTTCCTGCAGCACGGAACAGGCAACCTTGCCTAGTGTGTAAGGGTCCGTTTCTATCATCCATGCAACTTTGTTATTTACATCACGTGATCGAGGCCGTTTAACTTGAAACCACGCCCACCGGAATTACGTGTTCGAGTTTTCCCGGGAAAGCTCAGTACATGCAGTAGTTCGTTCACTGAAGTTGCTGTAGTCTCGGTAAGTCGCTTTATCCACTAAAATGAACTAATTCACTGACTCTAATGTTAATAGGTGGAATATAACATGTACAGTAACTCTTACCAATACGCTGTTTATCGTTTGCATTGTCTGTAATGTTAGTTTTAAGCGTAGAGATACTAAGAAATGAAAGTTCGTTTCACAACGTGGGTAGAAAAAATATCGATGCATTTCCTCAACAACATGGTTCCTCCTTATTATACTTTAAAACAAGCATTTTAAAGATGAAACAGTAGAAATAGCACGAGTCTTTTTTAACAATAGGCTACGTTTAAACAAAGAGTAAGAGTAAAGGTATAGTTTAGATTTGCCTCGGGTAAATTATCTGTACAATTCTGTTACTTTGCACTCACCGTGAACGTGTGTTGTCGTTTTTTACCGGAAAAGTTTTCACTGTAAAATGTTATGGCCGCATTCAAAAAGCTTGAAACTTAAATTAAAAATGCTTTGTAGTACTATGCAATGCACACAAGGTAAACATTCACAATGTAGCTTACTGTAGCTATTATATGCTCACACAGACATGAAAAGGAGAAAAACATCTTCAATGACTGCTTTTCACATGTTAAAATGTTATGGCAATGTACGTTTATTTTAGATTCAAAGTGCTGAATAAATATAGAAAACCCCACATTATAAATGGGCATTTTTAATCTAATATAAGCAACCATGAAAGAGTTAGACATAGAAAATAAAAACAAGTATAAGAATGTTATAACTTCCCAATAATTACTTTGTTACGTTTGCAATGGTAAACGTTTTTTTTCTTCAGTCTTCTATAAGAATGTTTTTGTCGTTGTGCTCTTTCTTTAGGGAAAACTAAAAATGGCGAAAATAACGGAGAAAGTTTTACTGGAGAAATGCTCTCCAAAGACCAGCAAACTGGAGCAGATCAAGACACTGGAGTAAGAATGGTTTATTCTCATTTTAAACATAGTGTTTGTGTTGTACAGGTCTTAAAAATGCATTTTTTGCATGTTTTTAAGAACAAAAATGCATCATAAATCAGACAGTGAACAACGTATGAACAAATCCTTCTGTAATAACCTTCAGAATAGTGCTGAGAATTATTATGGAAAGTTTAGCTGATGTAAGTGCTTTAGAAGTTGAGATTTTTGATTCAGAGTATCGAAAACAATTACCTTCTTACCAAAGTATTCACCTTTTAATTGGAAGTATTTGTGTTAGCTCCAATTAAAGGCAAGACATTGAAGGTGAATGATAGAAACATTTGAACCTATTAGGTTTTATCATGGAACTTTGTGAAAAAAAACTCTAGAACAGTTTTTCGAATTTCCTCCATTTGCAGCCACTCTAGCACATATATTTCTGCCCCTCTAGTCTTTCCAAAATGTCTCTTAAGCTCGAGGACTTGCCCGTTAGAAACAGTGTCTCGCCTTAAAGCATATTTTGTCAAGCTTGAAAATTGTTGTTATAGAGGTCACAAAATAACAAAGAATTGAATTTGAATTTCCTGTATTTGCGGCCACTCTTAACACATATATTTCTACTCTCCCAGTCTTTCCTAAATGTCTCTTAAGCTCGAGGACTTTCCCGTGGAGCTGCTATCTCGCCTGGTGTTAGAATATCCTCCATTATGGGATGGGATTTGTTTCTTTTAGTCTTTTTTTGCTTTAAACCTGTAGTGTGTAGAATTTTGGGTTTTATTTCCTAGTAGATTTTCTAGAAAGTAATTATAATATCCATAAGTACATTTAATTTAGTGCATAATAGCTGAAAAAATAATTAATGTTTTTTTTCCCCTTAGAAAGGGTCTCATATATGTCTGCATATTTTGGACCAAGGCCTAGTGCCGCCATCTTGAAAGTGTCATAGTTGAAGGCCACTGTAGCTTCTGTTATTATTCGAAAGGGTTGGGGTTACCCAGGGAGTGTTGCATTCTAGAACTTTGTAGAACTTTCTTGATGATGTCATATTACACACTGCACCTTTAATTTGTTGTTTCATTGTGTTGTGGGAAAAAGAAAACAATATATAGTGTGGGGGAAAAAAACTCTTAACGCATATATTTCCTCCCCCTCTCTAGTCTTTCCAAAATGTCTCTTAAGCTGGAGGACTTGCCCGTGGAGCTGCTATCTCGCCTGGTGTCGATGGAGAGCTTTGATCTGTCCGGTAACACACTGGTGGAGTTTCCTCGGGCCCTGGTTCTCCCCGCTCTGAGACACCTCAACCTCAGTGACAACCAACTGGAAGACGTCACCACACTGGAGCCTCTGAGAGGGCTGGAGGAACTGAAGATGGAGGACAATCTATATATCACTGTAAGTTTAGTTTAGTTTAGTTTATTTATTTAGCACACATTAACAATTAATGGTGCAAGGAGGGAACAAAGCCCAATAATCACAATGAAATCATATTCAGGCTAACAAATAAACTCTAGAAATTAAGGAGACAAGGTACATAAATACTCAAAATAATCAAAAATAGATGGAAAAAAAATGTGATAAATACATGTCAAAGATAATGAAAAAATGAGAAAGAAAAAGAAAAAAGCAAAGGAGACAATGGATAAGGGATCTGTGGTTGTTTATTGACTGAATTATTTATTTGGGCGTTTTTCCGCTTTATTACAGAGATTTGGCGACACAGACACTGTTTTCCGAATCTCATACTCTTTCTTTTTTCTATTCTACATACTACTTCTGACCATAAAAATTATCTAGTTAGGATGCAGTAGGCATACTATTGGGACATACTTTACTCTCTTATTTCATCATAACATTGCGCCTTGATCTTGCCTCTTGCTTTTATATCCGTCGCATCCCCGGTTGTTTTCATATGGAGGCTTCGTCGATGTTACGTCACTTCACGTGCGCACTGGATTCTGGGTCAGAATCGCCCAAATAGGATGCTGTTTTCAACACTAAAGATCTCGGACGGATCTAGTAGACATCCGGGTACTTCTAACCATCCTAAATCTGGCCACAAGAATCGGGACATCCTGAATCATTTCCAGTGTAAACAGGGCCTTGGACACTCTTGAATTACCGTTCAAGTGAAATGTCTCAACACATTTAGAAGTTTCTGTGTTCTAGTAGAGTTTCAGTTTGCATATTGTCACTGTGTCTGTCTCACACCTCAAACAAATGCAGATTAATATGAAGTGGACACTCTGACTGTCTGACTGTCCTGTAGTATGAGTGAATGGCTGTCTATAGTCTATCTGTCTATAGTATCAATGTTCAGGGTGTGGTCTACTATCAATGCTGTGATTGAGCTTTCCAACTCTCTCCAATGAATATTCGTCCTTTGTCCCATACACTTTCATTGAAACCAAATTCCAGCTTGTATTTCCGGCTGCGGTGAGATCTCCGGACAGACATACAAATCCGGTGAATTTTCATCTCTGGGGGTTCACCTGTGTATTATAATTCTTACAGAGCGTAAAAGCTTTTTCGACCTTTAGACACAATAATGCTTGTGTTTAGAACTGGGATAAGTTACTACAGTTGGTTACACCTTGTTATTGAGAGGATCAATTTAATTTATTACACACATCCCAAACGTGACATTGTGACAAATCACGTTGTGTCCATAATCTCTCGCTCTTCTGGCGATACATTTTTCTAGGCTTCTGATTGGACAAACTAAAGAAGAAAAAACTAATTTGCCAAACATACTTGTGTACGTTTGGACATGGCCTTAGTATATTTATACTTTCAAAATAAAATGACAGCTCTCTTCTTATGTCTTAGGTATTGACTGTTATTGTTGTTTTTCTTCCAGGTGAGTGATAACTACAAACTGATGGTTCTGTTGCCAAACCTGCGGATGTTTAACGGTAAAGACGTCAGCACTACGGCCAACCACCTGCGCTTTGTCTACAGCGAGAACCTCAGGAGCAGGGTACGAACAACACCGCTTTACTTTATTTAATTTTATTATTTTTAACTGAAAACACCTTTTAATACATTGGTGGCAGTAATACAGTATTCAATTATATCCTTAAAGGGACACTGTGTAACATTTTAAGTAATTTATAAGCTAAAATCAATATCCTCATTCATAAATATGTCCTCATTGGTGTAAAATCACCTCTGCCAATAATCTGAATTATCCTCCTGAGTGGAGAATTACAAATATTAATATTACATTTTGTACATTGAGCAGGCAAGTCTTATGGAGGAATCCATGTTGGTTGGAATGTCATCAGGTGCATTGTTTAAAATTTAGAATTGTTCTTGTCCTTGAAGGCCACTGTAGCTTCTGTTATTATTCAAAAGGGGTGGGGTTACCCAGGGAGCGTTGCATTCTAGAACTTTGTAGAACTTTCTAGATGATGTCATATTACACACTGCACCTTTAACGTTTATTTAATAATTGATTAAATATTAATTATTGAGCTGCGGAAAAGGGGTGGGATTAAATACGTTTTATACTTCTTCCCAACACTCCTTTTCCCCGCATATCAATTTAATATATGTCATTTTTATTTTTCTGTGAAATATTTTTTTAAACATCGGTTTTGTTTATTGTATTTTCGTGATTTTCATTTAGTTTTAGTTTTATTTGAGATGTCTGAAATATAATCCATCAATCCATCCATCCGTCAATCAATCAGTTGTCTTTGTCCTAACGTTGTTGTTGTGGTTTCACTCACTCACTCACTCACTCACTCACTCACTCACTCACTCACTCACTCACTCACTCACTCACTCACTCACTCACTCACTCACTCACTCACTCACTCACTCACTCACTCACTCACTCTCTCTCTCTCTCTCTCTCTCACACACACACACACACACACACACACACACACACACACACACACACACACACACACACCCCACCACAGTATAAATAAAGGTTAAATGAAATGAAAAATGTTGTGGTTTCAGATCATCGCGGTGTGGGAGAAGAGCTTCCGTCTCCCTGATCCTCAGTCTAGAGACAAGATGGCCGCTCTGCAGAATCAGTTTGTCTCTGCCGCTCGACAGCAGGTGAAGTACGGACCCAACTCAGTCAGCGACTTCACCAAGTGGAGGGTGAGTTCACCACTGTTTATTGGTTCATAAAAAGGATCGCACACACACACACACACACACACACACACACACACACCCTATAAATACCAGCTAACATTCAGTGAATAACTTAAACCTGCAGTGTGTAGAATTTTGGGTTTTATTTCCTAGCAGATTTTGTAGAAAGTAATTATAATATCCATAAGTACATTTAATTTAGTGCATAATAGCTGAAAAAATGTTTTGAATTATTATTATTTCCCTTAGAAAGGGTCTCATATATGTCCATATTTCTGCATATTTTGGACCAAGGCCTAGTGCCGCCATCTTGAAAGTGTCATAGTTGGAATGTCATCAGGTGCATTGTTTAAAATTTAGAATTGTTCTTGTCCTTGAAGGCCACTGTAGCTTCTGTTATTATTCGAAAGGGTTGGGGTTACCCAGGGAGTGTTGCATTCTAGAACTTTGTAGAACTTTCTTGATGATGTCATATTACACACTGCACCTTTAATATTTCTCAATGTATTTGAACAGTACATACATGTTATAGAAAAACAAAATATTTTACTCATGTTATTAATGTCAAAACCTACTTTTGATGTGTTGCTTTTGGTCATATTTTTGTATCTATCTGTTTCTCAGGTGGAGATTATGGCCAAAGAATATCTGAACTCTCTGGTAAACCCAAAGGAAGAAACAGAAAGCAACAAGTCCTCTGAAACTAAAGAAGAAGAAGAAGAAGAAGAAGAAGAAGTAAGACCATGTTCCAAATCACACACTCTTTTTTTTTCTTATTGTTATTTTTAACTCTTTATTCATACCATTTTTAAATGTTTACACAAAGTACAAACAACAGAGAGAACACTACAGTTGAGCATAGATAGTTCCACATGTCCACGTTAGATGACCTTTAAAGGTGCAGTGTGTAATATGACATCATCAAGAAAGTTCTACAAAGTTCTAGAATGCAACGCTCCCTGGGTAACCCCAACCCTTTAGAATAATAACAGAAGCTACAGTGGCCTTCAAGGACAAGAACAATTCTAAATTTTAAACAATGCACCTGATGACATTCCAACTATGACACTTTCAAGATGGCGGCACTAGGCCTTGGTCCAAAATATGCAGAAATATGGACATATATGAGACCCTTTCTAAAGGAAAAAGAAATAATAATAAAAAAAAAATTCAGCTATTATGCACTAAATTAAATGTACTTATGGATATTATAATTACTTTCTACAAAATCTTCTAGGAAATAAAACCCAAAATTCTACACACTGCAGGTTTAAGTGTCCATAGACTTTCACAGTGAAGAAGCATCCAATTCTCTTGAGATAAAAACAGTCTGCACACTCTCTCTTTATACTATAATACTACATCCTACATCTGACATTAAAAAACATGTTCTTTGCAATATGGGTGTGACGTCCAAACGTTTAAATGCTAAAGGTTAAGAAAAATTATAAACATTTTAGAAAAAAAACTGCCAACTGTTTAAAAATTAAAACAGAATTTCTTTCATGTGGTAATGTGTCCATGTCTCTACACAAAAAATCCTCAGACTGTTGTATAAATTATTTAGAAGTTATTGAAGCTCACACGTTGCGTTCACTTGTCCCAGGAAATCTCGACTCCCTCCAAGAGGAAACAGCCTGTGTGTGTGATGGACTCTAACATCCGTCTGACGCCTCTCAAAAAGTTCCGCAGAGATTTTCCTTCATCCCCGGTTCTAGAAAGCCCCGGAAAATCATCCGGCATCAACCCCAAAATCCAGTCACTTTCTGGGGCTAGCGGGGTGAGGATGAGCCCTCGAAAGAAGGAGCCTACCCCCTCTATCCCATCCACCCCCACTACCCCGAGCAGGGCAGAGGGCAAGGCACAGACCCCAAATAAACGCCCCAGAGGAAGGCCTGCTAAAGAGGAGAAGGGGGCGAGGCTTAAACAGGAGGAAGGTGTTAAAACGATGCCGATAATACAGAGATGCAGCAGCAAGACACAGGTAACTTCAACACTGCTGAAAAATAATAAAGAGTTTTGTTTCTTGGAGTTATAAGAGCATTAAGTTTAGCTAGTAAACATTTTGACTGTAAGGTGTTAAATCTGGTCAGGCATCTGATCTGATAATGTTTATTGATCCAAGGGTGATTTATTTATGTACTTTATAAATCACCAATCATAAGTAAAACCTAAAAAAAATAAAAAATTACATATGCTCCGACAGCCCTTTAAAAAATAATATTTAGTATTGAAAGCTATTTTTGCTACTGTCAGAAACTCACTCACTCACTCACTCACTCACTCACTCACTCACTCACTCACTGACTCACTCACTCACTCACTGACTCACTCACTCACTCACTCACTCACCCACTCCCTCTCTCTCTCTCTCTTACCCACTCACTCACACTCTCTCAATTCAAATTCAAAATGGGCTTTATTAGCATGAAAAAAAAACAATATTGCCAAAGCAAAGCATCAAATACAATGCAATAAGTCGAAATATTCAGACAATACACAATATGAACGATACATACATTATGAATATTCTCTGTCCCCCCCTCCAGGCTCCAGTAGTCTTGAAGCCGCTGCATGTCTTACAGTGTCACAGTAAACAGGACAGTGAAGAGGACTTCAGCACTCAGCTCTGGGCCTGTTCCTTCCAGCCTCTGCCCGACACCAACGGTACTAAACTCTCTGTCTCTCTCTCTCACTCTCACTCTCACTCTCTCTCTCTCTCTCTCTCTCTCTCTCTCTCTCTGTCTCTCTCTCTCTCTCTCTCTCTCTCTCTCTCTGTCTGTCTCTGTCTCTGTCTCTCTCTCTCTCTCTCTCTCTCTCTCTGTCTCTCTCTCTCTCTCTGTCTCTCTCTGTCTCTCTCTCTCTCTCTGTCTCTCTGTCTCTCTCTCTCTCTCTCTCTCTCTCTGTCTCTCTCTCTCTCTCTGTCTCTCTCTCTCTGTCTCTCTGTCTCTCTCTCTCTCTCTGTCTCTCTCTCTCTCTGTCTCTCTCTCTCTGTCTCTCTCTCTGTCTCTCTCTCTCTCTCTCTCTCTCTCTCTCTCTCTCTCTCTCTCTCTCTCTCTCTCTCTCTCTCTCTCTCTGTCTCTCTCTGTCTGTCTCTCTCTCTCTCTCGCGCGAAAATTAGTTTCCATACACAAGTATAATGTCTTTTTTCTTTTATTTCTCTTCTCTTCTGTTTTTTGATTTTTTTTTGTGTGTTGTGACAGTAGAGGTGTTTGTTTGTTTGAGTGTGTTATGAAAAAAAAAACTGCAATAAATATATATATATATAAATAAAAAATAAATCTTTCCATGACCGTGTTATTGTAATAATACTATAACTAACCTCTGCCTCCTGTCTGTCTGTCTGTCTCCCTGCCTCCTGTCTGCCTGTCTGCCTGTCTGTCTGTCTGTCTGTCTGTCTGTCTGTCTGTCTGTCTGTCTGTCTGTCTCTCTCCTATCTGTCTGTCTCCCTGCCTCCTGTCTGTCTGTCTGTCTGTCTGTCTGTCTGTCTGTCTGTCTGTCTGTCTGTCTGTCTGTCTGTCTGTCTGTCTGTCTGTCTGCCTCCTGTCTGTCTGTCTGTCTGTCTGTCTGTCTGTCTGTCTGTCTGTCTGTCTGTCTGTCCCAGCAGCAGGAGCAGTCAGCCGGCTGGTGGCGACCTGTGGAGGAGACTCTCTCTGTGTGATCGACTGTGAGACTGGAATGGTCATGAAGAAATACAAAGTCCCCGGAGAGGTTTGATATGTTTACTCTCTTCTAGTCTACAACACCTCACTCTAAATGAGGACGTGTGTGTGTGTGTGTGTGTGTGTGTGTGTGTGTGTGTGTGTGTGTGTGTGTGTGTGTGTGTGTGTGTGTGTGTGTGTGTGTGTGTGTGTGTGTGTGTGTGTGTGTGTGTGTGTGTGTGTGTGTGTGTGTGTGTGTGTGTGTGTGTGTGTGCTTTCGTTTATCTATCACGGTGGGGACATTGACCTGAATACACACCAACACCATGGGGACCATGAAACACCATGGGGACAAAAACGTGGTCCCCACGGTGCGAACCCATCCACTTGATAGGAAATGACTTTCTGATATGGCTGGTGAAGTTTCCTGAAGGGACCCCAGGGGGCAGGATTTTAAGACTTTGTGTGTGCTCTACAGCAATCCCGTAGGCTGGGCCTGGTATTGCAGTGTGTGGGTAAAGTCCCCAGCAGGCTGTTTTTTTGGAAACTGTGTGTTGTTTAGAGCAATCCTGGTGGCCAAACCTGGTATTACAGTATATGAACTAAGTCCCCATCCGCACTGGTTTTTCAGTGTGTGAACTTTTCTATGTGACTGAGTGCCATTTTTGTCATAAGAATGTGTTTATTATCTTCTAATAGAATTGTTGTTACCTAATTATTACATTTTGGGCCTCTAATCTCATGAGAATTTAATAGAATTCGCATTTGTTTCATTTTGTACGCTCATTACAGTTCTCAGCTTTGTGCTTTGAAAAAAGTTCAACATTTGTGCATTTATATAATTATAGATCTTGTGGTTATCTTATGTTAATGGAATCATTTAGTGCTGTTTTCCAGTTTAGAAAGATAGATTTGCCATAGTTTTAACATTTTCCCACCAGTTAATAAAACATGTGACAATGTTGTGAATATCAGGGCTCCAGCTAAGCACTGAACGAGCCGGTAAATGCATTTTTTTAATGGACGGATTTTAGTGAACTACTAGAATCCGTTTATTGTATATTAAGCAAGAATAGCACTATTTACAACCCTGTCAATTCCCACTTCTTAGAATGTTCACTGACCATTTTAACACGTAAAATATAAAATAATATTCTGTACTTGTAGCATCCAGTGCTCAGCTGAATACTATAAACATCATAGGGTTCCGTATACTTATCAGTCTAAGGGCCTGTGTCCAGCAAACACGCTTTTAAAAGGCGGAGTGCCTGTTTGCAATGGATTCTCTATGGCAGGACGCGCATGCAGTGCGCCTTTTTAAAAAGCACCCGCGGCGGTTTAACGCTCCCTGCGCCTTGCGCTTTTATGCGGAGCGCTCCGAGCACTTTTTGTTAAAAACAGTTGAACTTTTGAAGAAAAGTGCTGCTCAACCAGCCATTGGTGCACACACAGGGCGCGCTGAAAGCAGCGCACGGAGCGCTCCGCCTTTTAAAAGCGTGTTTGGTGGACACAGGCCCTAAGGGTGCACTCACACTGGGAAAGTCCGCAAGTTCACTTGCTTTGGTCCAGACCAAATATAATTGAGATTTTTTTTGTTTGGTGTGGGCCACTTTCATATTGCCCCTTTTGCAAGTGAACCAGCATTATGAAGCAAAACCACACGTGATCTGAGGTCATTCATTCATTGGACAGACATTCTGGGGTGGAGAGAAGCAGGAAGCACAAAGTGAAAACTGCGAAATATATCATTAATATAATATGGAGTTAAAAATTATAAAGAAATAGGCATACATCTAGCCTAAATGAAGTAGAAAACATCAAATTATTGTTGTTTCATATGGTTATGATATGTAAGCCTATGTCAATGCACCGTAATGTGGCATGTAGGCTAGCCTACGATGTGAAACATAATTTTTTTACTGTATTTTTGCTGCTGGACGTGCGGCTCACAAGAAGAATAGGCTCAAGCTGACACACAGCTGATTTAGCTGTGTGTCAGTTGAGTGTCAGTTTGGCGCAGCTCAGCTCCATACTGACACGGGGGTTGTATTGACGGTCGTGTTAACATGGGAAGCAAAATAAAAACACGTATGTCATGCAAAGCGCAGCGTGAACCTGTTGGCACTGTGCGGGAGACACTCCCTTCTCCTTCACCTGATTGCTGAACACATCAGTCATTACTCCAGGTTACCAGTTAGTCCTACATGGGGCCATTTTTTAAAAAGACGACAGACCAGATTGGAGAACCAGGCATTTATTTTGGTGATGGTTTCTGTAAACACAATGAAGGCCAGCCTTGTTCCTTCCACTCCCTGGATGAACATACACATAATACACTAACAACAATAAAACCCCTTCTCCTGAAAAAATACTTGAAGAGGGCCCTTCCTGGGATTGATGAACAGGGAATTCCACCCAGACTAGAGATGATGATGAAAATCCAGGAAGGATATGGACGTCCTTAGGGAAGCTCTCCTATGGTGAGAGTCAAATAAAACGTTACAATTCACAACAATGCACAACACAAATTATGTCCTGGAATGATTCTCCATCAGTCATGATCCCAACACCACATTTAAAATGGTCTTCAGGCTAAAAAATACAACAAAGAGCACACTTACCGTGTCCTGGTCCCACACAAAGTAGGAGAGACTCTTGGAGATTTGGGTGACAAAGTAGAAAATCGAGATGAAGACCATAATGAGTGGAATAATCACCCTCCATGTCACCTGCCAGAAAATATTGGGCTTGTGGCCAATCATGAACTCAATGTCCTTGTTAAACCTGTTTGGAAACAATAAGAATGAGAGTTGACATGCTGGCTTAGTGTATGTAAAAACATCCATAAAATAATGCATTGTACTTTAAATATATAAAGCACTCTCTACTTTGTGATGAAGACAGACTTTAAGGAGGAAAACTCCATTCTGTTAATGTAGTCCAAAACCTTTCTTTTTGTTATTGCACAACATAAATAATAGCATTCGGGGAGGCAGCTGATATAACTATTGTACATAATCAAATATTTTGCATATTTTTACTAGGGCCCGACCGATATGCATTTTTGGGTGCCGATGCCGATTCTTTTTTTAAGAAATCCCATGAATATATATTTAAAAAAATACTTGTTTGAACCCTTAAATGTATATAAATACTTGTTACTGTTGATAGGTGTACAGGAGCTTTTTATTTATTGAAATATGCATCATTATTATCTTAAAAAAAATAAAGTGTTACAAATATGTCTAAAGTGAAATGACGCATTTTTAAACTCAGACATTAAGCACTTTATGGAACTGCACCCAACCCTCTGGAACTCCCTCCCTCCAAAGATCAGCATCTCAGATTAAATAAACCCATTCAAAAGTCAACTCAAAACTCACCTCCTTAAGAAAGCATAATTACACCTGACTCCACTCCAAACCTTATCTGTAATTTGTCTGTATTTTCTTTTCTTTTTCTATAAGTATGATTTTCTATATGTTTGATGTTAAGTGTCTTTGAATGACCTCCAATAAAGCACTATATAAATTCTATATAATAACTATAGTAATATCAACTACTATTAACAGTCAAGAGATGACCAATGACTCTGCTATTGGTGTCAGGGGGAACTGTCAAGTGTGAATGAATCCAATGTATTACAACACACCTGCTGCGGCTATAATGCTACCTCCGGTACCTATCTCACTCAACATGATTGCTTAAATAAAAAAATAATAAAAAAAGGCAAAAAATCGGCGGCCATTTTGCCGATTTTTCGGAGATGTGCTATAATCGGCCGATTAAATTGGACTCAGTATCTTTATCTCCTATGATAACTGACATATTATCTCTGTTCCAGGGTGAGAATGCCCTGCTTTGTTTGAACTGTGTTAAGACTCCGAACTAATCCGAACGCACCCCTGGCTCCATACTACACACACTGCTAGTAAGGAGAACGGTAGGTTAACAACGAGATAAGCGATTGTTATAGTGTTTTAAGTTGTGTTTTATTCAGTGTGGATGACATTATAACTGTCAGTTAGCGCCGTCACGTCAGTCAGCCGGAGCGCCTGTTTAGTGAAGTTTATTTTTCTTTCTCTCTCTGTTGTGTGAGCGTGCACGTTGCCGCAGTAACCACCTATCAATTCACGGTTGAAACGTGCTCTCCCTGAGTTTGTTTGCATCGCCCTTGTGAGTAAGTGCATGGAGTTTCTCGACGTCTATAAATTATAATTTATGCACGTTATTAAACGGACGTAATTCGCCGGATGCAACAGCTGTTTAGCGTGTCATCACAAGCCGAATATTGCTATTGTTCTTTTCCTGGGATCTGTATGCTGCTGTGCATGTTAAAGAAGGAAATAAACATAGGATAAATCCTTACTCCTCCTCTCATCGTCTCATGCTTCATAGTCTGATGTTTTTGGCCTTAAGTGGTGTTTTAGCCGACACACCTGAAGTGAATCCAGTGATAGCAGATCAGCAAGGTACATTCAGCAGTTTCCTCTACTACTTTTGCTGAGAACAAAATACTTGAAGTGCAGGATAAACCTCTTGCTGTCTGTTGATGTGCAATAAATAGTGAAAGTTATGTAGCCTACAAGTAGCTCTACCTGTCTGTTCAACTCATTTCAACTGACTTGTGAAAACTGCTCAGAAAAATATTTTTTCTTTGACATAGGCCTATAGCAACTTTTTTTTTTACAGTAGGCTAAAGCAAATAGTTACTTTCCCTGGTAACTAGTTACTTCTATTATAAAGTAATTCAGTTACTAACTCAGTTACTTTTTGGAAAAAGTAGTAAGTAACTATAACTAATTACTTTTTTAAAGTATAGTTCCCAACACTGCCTATGACACCTTAGTGTCACATCAGTAGCTCATCAAAGTCTGTGTTGTAAGCGAGTTTAAGCGGAAAATGTTGATAATCGTTAATACACCGCAAAGGGTAATATTATTAATTTAATTATTTATTAATTATGGATAACCTTACTTTACTTTACGTCTGGCTTAGCTAAAGAAAAGACAGACATGTTCATTAGCTGAAGTTAGCTTTAATTACCACATTTTCAGTTTGAAAAACATGCCTTCATGCTTCAGACAATTCATAGTAGGAAGACAGACTAATTTGTTCTCTTTATTCCTCAAACCACACAAAATGTTCCATGCAAATGGAAGCAAGAACATTTTAACAGTAGTTTGCAAAGGTGTTAGCCAAACTTATTGCATATCAAAACTAATATAGTCTTCTTACCTCAAAGGTGCATACTGCTCGTCTTCTCCTTCGGCAAACGTTTCAAAGCTTCTCTTCAAATCCAAACCAAATGCATGGCACCAATCAAAAGATCAAACTAACATTCTTGGTGCATTCAGTTGCACTGTTGGACAATGAAGTTGCATTCGAGGATTGCATTTCAGTCAAGAGAACTGTTTATCCCATCTCTAGTAAGAAATTACTCAGTGGTGGCAAAAACCTAACTATGACCGTTCAACTGTGTTAAAAGTAACCACATGCAAGTAATTTCATGTATTTGTAGGTTGCCAGACTCTGCAAACAGCATCATTTCAAAACACTTAAATACATCAGCTAAATCCATATATTTAGCTACACAAATCACGTTTCATTGTACCAACACTGGAGCCAGTGATCACTGTAGTGGAAAATGGCTCGCATTTGTCTTTTTAAATCAGTGTGTCATTGTCAATGTTAGCGGCTAACAATTAGCAGTTCTTTATTGACAATTCACGGTTAACATTATCAGCTAACAGCTGCACATTTCTGTTAACAAATCAAGCATCCTTAAACAGTCAGAGAACACAGGCCCCTCTGTCTTGCTCACACAGTATTACCAAAGTTATTCCTAACTTTTTTCACTGTCTTCCTGAGTTCTGAGCTCATCACTTGCTGTTGTTTCTGATTATCACAGTGTGAAGGGGGAACACGGTGCACAGCAGTTGATTTGCAGATACATTCTCAATTATAATTGAATTATTTCCAAAGTACTATAAGGTTTGGGTCAAATTATGATTAGGTTATCAGCTGTACTAGAAAACCCCACTAGTGTTCTGCACAAATGCTATACATAGTGACCAATAAGTGGATTTTTTCCTGTTTAATTCTACAATAGGCAATCTTTATACTGTAACTATAACTTTATACTGAGCCCTAGCCTACCTTATGCCTCGTTTCCACCGAGTAGAGCGGGTCGGGTCGGAGTGGGTTGGTATGTGTATTTTGGCTTTCCATTTGCCAAAAGTTGGGTAGGGTACGGATATTAGGGCCGCCTGAAAGGGTGCCGACAAGGCGGAGGTACAAATGCCATGCGTTTATTGGTTGAAATAATAATTTCCACAGTGTAGTCACCTCGGTAAGAGTGAAGAGAGTCTTGTGCTTTGGCGAAAAATGTGAGCGCAGCACTGTTTACTGTGTGGTGTTTTTCCTCGTTGTTAAAGGTCCCATATTATGCTAAATGCACTTTTTAAATGTGTTCCAACATATCCATGCGTCCACGGTGTGCCTAGAGACTGCCAAAATATTAAAGAAAATAACAATCTCTCCTTTTCTCACTCTCCCCTTTTCTGAAACCCCCACCCCTCCCCCCAAAAACACTCCAGTCAGAATTATCCCCTTTTCTGACCTCACAAACCGTAAAGCCAGAAGCTTCCACTGTGCAGCCCACACCCCTATTTCTTATTGGTCCACGGCCCTGACAGACAGAGGGCGAGGCGTATCTGGCTTCACTTCCGGACAGGGGGCGGGGAGAGCTCAAAGATTGTATATTTACGAGGGGACCTGCAACTCTTTTTTAAAAAATAGGCCATTGTGAGATTAGCTGAACATCAGCATAGTACAATAAATTATCTGAAAGTTTTTTTCAGCAAACAATTAAAGAAAAACGTATTAGGGACCACTAAGACCATATAATATGGTGTATAATAGAACCGAAAAGTGTATAATATGGGAGCTTTAAATTAATCCGTGGGCTACACTCACAGACCTATAAAGGCTACACTGTGTCTCACTCATAGATAGTAGGCCTATATAAAACTTCTACGATGTCACGTTTCTGCCGCAGCCAGCGCTGTTCGGTCACTGTCACTATTGGTTGCACCGGGCCTTCTCTGTACATTTAGGCCTATCGTCATAATACGCTCACAAAACGGGGGAATAAATAAAGAAGCGGCTGGTTTGACCAAGCAAAAAACGAGAGACTGCTGGCTTGACCACAATTGTTCCACAGCCCGATAGTTTGACCCACATTCTGGCGGGGGCTATCGCAGTTCAGCCTAAACACCACCTAGAATCTTAAAAGTGAGCTGTCCCGCTCTGAGCCGCTCCGACCCGACCCGCTCTACTAGGTGTAAACGAGGCATTAGATGCATCACTGAAGCCATTTTGTATGTTTTAGAGCAGCAATGCAGCAGCACAGCAGAGACAAGATGAGAGGTTTTAAAATGTATAAAGGGTTTGGGTTAGAGTATGAGTTGACAGTGCATGATGAGCATATCTGCAAGTCAGTTGTTAAAAGTCTTCATTCTGTATGATAAAATAACATATATTTTTTTCGCTTTTGTAATGGGTAAGTTAAATGCTGATATTGTACATTAGGCCTCATGTAACGTTGTCTGTTACAACAAAGAGAGGGAGAGACAGGAATAGACCAATAGATTCAGTAAGGTAAAGCAAAATATAACAGTAGATGTTTCACAAGATTTCACCAAAAAATTGGAAAAATGGGATCGCTTGCTTGTAGTAAGTGGCATGTGGCATTGTGACTTTTTTCCCTTTTAGGGTGTTCAGAGCAGGGACAGACAGCTGAGAGACACTGCAGTCAGAGGACAGAGTCATATCAGCCACACTCAAAATTCACAGACTCAAGTTTTGTCGAAAAGAGTTTTAAGTTTCCATGAGAGATTGTCCAAGGTCATGCGTGGTTGTAGGCTTACCGGAAGTATGTGAATAAAGCAGCATGTGAAGAGGCCTGCTAATATCTTTGGTGTGAATACGGGTTAAAACGCTACAATAGCCCAGTTAATACCTATGCGGTTGCTTTTTTTCTCGATCAAAGTCATAATATGCAATTATACATTACCATTTACCCGACGATAATGTCAAATATGCATATTTTTTATACTTTTTTCTTGTAACAGTATAATCACAACTTTGCTATTGTAGTTTAAAGTGTCATAAGGGCAATGTATATGTCATGTTCACAATTTTCTATGTGCATGGTCGTTAGAAAAGATTGTATTAAATATGTTGCATAAAATTCTGGATGGATGAAAGGACTGTAAATCATGTTCCCTTGGGCTGGTATTAGCAGGAACATTTCAGAGATGGCAAACAAAAGTACCTAAAAGGCAAGGTAAAGAAATGATTAGACAGGTTCATAGATTGGTCAGCTGTTATGCAGGAAAAGGCATGTTCGCAAGTTATGATAGCTCTCCACCAAAGACAACTGATTTCTCTGCATTTATGAAACAAGCAGAAATAAGTGTAGATCTTGCCAAAACAACACTACAGCAGGCAGAAAAAGCAGTAAAGAGGGCTGAATGTTTTTTTACCGATTGCCAATGCTTCATAAAATAAGTTAGATTCCCAATTCAATCTCAGTCCTCAGCACATCAAATGCCTGTTATGAGCTTGACTCCTCCAGAGACACAACAGGTTACACAGACTGACATAGTTATGCCTTACCCGTTAACACCCAATCTCTACAATAAAGGATTTGACAAGCATGTGCCCTATGGTTGTCAGCACTACTGTGTGATGTTGACTCATTTTGGTCACTATTACCACTAAAAACAAATAGCTTCATTTTATATAATGGGCTTCCAAGGTGCTCTCTGAATCTAGGCCTGGGCTTGCTTGTGTCCATGAATGGAAACATTAATACATAGGCTAATTTAGTCAACAACTTGAGGGTACTATTTATTAGATTCAATCTATTGAATCTATCAAATATTTAGTACAGCCAAACTAACTACACTGCATCTAGATGATTTAGGCCTATGTCAATAAAGAGCAAAGGTTTAGAAAGTAGCCTACAGTATTTCCCTCTAAAATGTAGAGGATTGTAAGTATAAAGTGTTAGGAAAAATATTTTTGTGTTCTTTTAACCAGAGGTCTAGAAGGAAAAACAAGTAGAAGATTTATTTCAAAGCTTAAAGGTTAATTATCTAAATTGAGTGAGCAGAAACATGTCGGCCTACATGGAGCTCTCAAAAAGCGTCCCCAGTAAGACTGAAGTTAAAATGGTGGGACATAGTGTTATATGGAAACAAATACATTATTTCTGATTGTTTGACTGTGTGTTGGAGGCTGGCTGTGGCTTGCCCCTGACACCTTTCCAAGCTGGTTTCTGATGGCAGGTATAACTTGAGAAGTTTCGTTGCTAAGGAGTTGCTATGGTGCAGGCAGAGTTCTCAAAAGTTGCCTGACCATTATGTAAACCAAGTGATAAGCTAAATATGTGCTACTCTCTATGCATGGTGTTCATAGTGCGCTCTTAATATGGTGACAAAGCTCAAGAATATTAAGTTAATAAACATATAAAAGTGTACTAAATAGAGTATAAGTGTTAAAAGCATAACATGTAAAATTAAAATGACAAAAGTCGCATTGAATGGAAATACTAGTATAATTGGTAAAAAATACTTAAAACTAAAGTAAAAGTACTTAGTTAGTGTCCACCACTTGTATAGTGAAACTTTGGTCAAGTAGAGAGAGAGCTAACAATTTTCTACTGTGCAGTTTACTGGAGTTTTACTAGCCTGTAAAACTACACTGAGTCACAATTGAGAAGTGGTGAATATTGTGTGGTCCTCTGCAGAGTGTTAATTGATGGGCCATCGGCTTCAAAGGACACCGCGGCTCGCGTGCGTATTGCACCTGCGCACTGCCCATCCCCCATCCCCCACCCAGAGCCACAGCCAGAGAGAGTCATCTGGATGGCGTGATGGCATCAGTTAACAGGGCAGTGGTGCGCTCTTAGTATGGTGACAAAGCTCAAGAATATGAAGTTAATAAACATATAAAAGTGTACTAAATAGAGTATAAGTGTTAAAAGCATAACATGTAAAATTAAAATGACAAAAGTCGCATTGAATGGAAATACTAGTATAATTGGTTAAAAATACTTAAAACTAAAGTAAAAGTACTTAGTTAGTGTCCACCACTTGTATAGTGAAACTTTGGTCAAGTAGAAAGAGCTAACAATTTTCTACTGTGCAGTTTACTGGAGTTTTACTACCCTTTAAAACTACACTGAGTCACAATTGAGAAGTGGTGAATATTGTGTGGTCCTCTGCAGAGTGTTAATTGATGGGCCATCTGCTTCAAAGGACACCGCGGCTCGCGCGCGTATTGCACATGCGCACTGCGCACTGCCCATCCCCCATCTCCCACCCAGAGCCACAGCCATAGCCATAGTCGTCTTCTGGATGGCGTGATGGCAGCAGTGAACATGGCAGCAGCGACAGAGAGATTTAAAAGACGGATCAAATTATTACGGGCTCATCACGAGCAATGCGCAGCACGACACCAGCAGCAGGTAAGAATTTAAGATAATTATGGTTGCATGCATCTGTGGTTTTTAATTGATATGTTGTGATGAACACTGAAGCATGCCGCTAATGCTAACTAGCTTAGCGGCTCGCGCTGCTGTTGGCTAATACAGTACACTACAGGGGCTGGTTGCACCAGCTTGGCCGTAAAAAGACAAACGTTCGTCAAGCCTAGTGACTGGGGATGGGCATCGGAACCGGTGCTAAATTTAGAATTGTTATATGAAAATTTCGATTATTTTTGATCGATTCCTGCGCATGCGCAAAATGACGTACTCACGTCATGCGACGTCACCTTGCAGGCATGTCTGTGTTTTGATTAGAGCTAACGGTTAGCATACAACAGCATTGCTGTCATGGACCTATTCAGAAAGATTGCTGTAACCTGAGCGAATTAAATGGTCAAAGCAGGCGACCAGGGATAAATCTTGCTACTTTTACTGGTCATTAGAGGAATAACTGTTTTAAAGAAGCTCCGCAAAAGCATCTCGCACATCAGGTCGCGCCGTCGCATTACAACCGAGCGCCTGAGAGCCGAGTAGCGAGCGCTGCTCTTCCTCCTCACACTAGAGCTGCAGGGCTCATAACCGAAGCAGTGCACAGCGGCACAGCAACGCGACTTTCTACACCGGCCCATAGACTAGGCTATATAAAGCACAAGCAACGTCTGTATCGCGGCTGGTGCTGTCGGGAGTAGGCTACTCTCACACGGCCAGTAGCAGCCCCCAGCCTGCTGCTGCAGACAGCAGACAGAACGCACCGTGATCACTGCCTCGTGAGCTGCCTCAGTTTGTAAATATAGCAGGCTACGTGAATATAGATAATAGAAAGAAGAAAAGAAAATGTTGATTTCAGGTGGAATATATCAGAGATTCCCCTTCTGATGATCTAAAATGTGACTTATTAAAGAGCCTGTTTAAAGACAATATTTCCCATTGGTTAGGTTTCCAAAAGCTCTGAAAGGAGTTGTGATTGTGGGTTTCATTTATTTGATGTAGCCTGTTTATAAGAACAAGATTGAGAGAGAAAAAACGATAAATAAATGTTTTTTACATAAACATTTGACCCCTTTCTTTTATCTTATTGGAATTGGGAACCGTTAAGAACCGGAATCGATAGTCAGAATCGGAATTGGAACCGGAATTGGTCAAAACTCAAACGATACCCATCCCTATATTTTACAGTGTTTTCACCATTTTAAATTCAGGGCTCCAGACTGCATTTTGGGACCATTGTTTGAGACAGTGCAAGTACTTTTTACTACTAAGCACGTGCGCGACCGGAACATTCACCGTCGGACTTATGTTTCCATTTATTATTATTACTGCCATTATTAGTGCTTTGTGTGTGAGAAAAAGAAGGGAGAGTCCGCGAGTTATTAGTGAAATGATCAACTGGGCGGATCACGTGATCTATTTTCATCGTAGTGTCAAGCTGTCGTCATGTCTTTCACGTTTCCGCCATAGCAATAAGGCTGCTAAAGACCAGAGACACATCTTGCAACTTTTTTTTTAAACCGCGTTCACTAGAGCAGAGCAGCAGCGCATGCCGTCTCTTCTCCTCCTCCTCCTCTCCTCCTCCTTGCCGCTGACAGCCTCAGCTTGTCTGATACAGGGCTCTAGACTGCGACCAAATGCTCGCATTTTGTAACATTTTGAGACAATGCGAGTACTTTTTAAATCTAGGGGCGCGACCGGAAAATTTGCCGAGATTTGTTTTCATTGAGAGAGAGAGAGAGAGAGAAGGGACAGTCCGTGAGTGATCAATGAAACGATCAACTGCGCGGATCACGTGACCTACTGTCCTCTGTGTCCCGCTATCGTTACGTCTTTAATATGTTGCCAACTGGCGACTTTTTCCGCTATACCTGCCGACTCTCCGCCATAGCGCTAAGGCTAGTTAAAGACCAGCGACACATCTTGCAACTTTTTTTTTACCGCGCTCCTCACCGCTGACAGCACTCACTCACACGGGCAGTCTGAGCAGGCCCCCCCTCCCACCTGCAGCAGACAGACAGCACCGTGTGTCAGGTGACGTTTGTGAACACGAAAATTATTTTATAGGTCCACATTCAATAGGCCACTGCATATCCATAAAAAAGCTAACATTGTGGTTAAATGGCAACCCAAAAAGTTTGGAAAGTGAGTTTGTGTATGTAAATAGGCCTAGTTAATTTGTAAATTACTTGGTCAACATTTTCTATTAATTGTGCCTCTTTCAGAATTGTCAGCATTTTCTAGTTGATGTTGTCATCTAGCTACTACTATTTTATTTTGGTCCTGTAACTATTTTGCTTACAGAGGATTCAGCAGAGATAATAATCAGAGGGCTCAGATGTAGAAGGGGCTGTGGTGAAAATGGGTTCCTTTCCTAAAGAAATGTCTGAAGGATTTCACATGGCAATTAGGTGTTATTATCAAAAAGACAAAGAACTATATCATTTGTCAGTGTGGTCCAAAACATGATGGCAATACAATATTAGTGGGCCTAATTAGTAAAATTGGGAAAAATGTGAATATATATAATATATATATTTTTAAAGGCCTACTTCACCGGTTTGAATATGAAGGTGTATTGAATTCTGAGATCCTATGTAGTATAAAAAAAAACTTACGTTGTAAATATTACTGTGATGTCTTTTACTGTGACATCACAGTAATATTTACAAAGTACGTTTTTTTTTAACCCTATATTTCTCTTTCTGTGATGTCACGAGAAAGAGAAATATAGGGTTAAAAAAAAAACACTCTTTCTGCCTTTTCTCAGGCTAGGATGAACCGATTTAATTTTTTCTTCACATTTATACTACATAGGATCTCAGAATTCAATACACCTTCATATTCAAACCGGTGAAGTAGGCCTTTAAGGTGTGCCACTAAAATTTCTGCTTGCCCCCCCTAAATGTGTTGGGAAAAAAATGCTCCTAATAGAAAAGGTTAGTCTGGAGCCCTGCCTCCAGACTAACCTTTGTGGTGGCTTTGTTATGAAGTTTCTCCTTACTGTGCTGACCTCCTTTGCAGGGCCAGACCCAACATGAGAAAAAAGAGGATCAGACTGAAGAGCTAGAGGAGGGAGAGAAGACCGAGCTAGAGGGAGAGAAGACCGAGCTAGAGGGAGAGAAGACCGAGCTAGAGGGAGAGAAGACCGAGCTAGAGGGAGAGAAGACCGAGCTAGAGGGAGAGAAGACCAAGCTAGAGGGAGAGAAGACCGAGCTAGAGGGAGAGAAGACCAAGCTAGAGGGAGAGAAGACCAAGCTAGAGGGAGAGAAGACCAAGCTAGAGGGAGAGAAGACCAAGCTAGAGGGAGAGAAGACCGAGCTAGAGGGAGAGAAGACCAAGCTAGAGGGAGAGAAGACCGAGCTAGAGGGAGAGAAGACCGAGCTAGAGGGAGAGAAGACCAAGCTAGAGGGAGAGAAGACAGGCGGCGAGGAGGAGGGAGAGAAGACTGACGAGCTAGAGGTAAGTCCAGGGTTTTTCCTGGCTCAGAAAGGGCCTATGGGGGGTCAGTACGTGACCGACTTTTTTTGGGTCGTGACTGTGCAACAGTAAAGGCAAAACGTTTGTGTATTTAAAGAGGGTTTTGGGGTTAAAAAAGGGCAGTTTCTGTCCAGCTAAAGAGCAGTCAGCCTGTCAATCACTGTGTTACCATGGAGCTCACTGACTCTTAAATCACAATGAACAACCCTTAGATATTAACTGACTAATAATGTTATTGTTTATAATTGGCTTAAACCTTTTTAAAGTTCCTTTTTAGATAGGGGCTGTTGTGAGATTATTGTGGACAATTAGGCCTACTGTGATGCGATAGCCTATAATTCATTAATGGTTATTATTAGCCTACTTGCTTAATTTTTTTTTAAATACAGAGGTTATTGGTCGTTTTGGAACATGTATTTCCCAATTTAAAACATAAAAATAAAGCAGCATTGAAAATTCAGAAAATCAATCTTGTATGGCTACACTAGCATGCTGTTCTACAAATAACTCAATAGTTGAAATAATAAATACAATGTGTTTTCTCCTTAAAATGACTAAATACATTTCTCCAAAGGTCAAAGACAGTAACAGTCAGTGCGTTTACATGCAGACTCATAATCGGGTAACTAAACGAATAAGACTTCAACAGGACTTTTAAACTGCATGTAAACACCTTTATCCGATCTACTTCGCACACAAATCGGCACAATAACGGACAAGAGATGTCGGATAAGAACACCTAGATAAGTCGTTCGTTGTCGGCATTCTCTCTGCATGTATACAGGGATCGGACATCGCTTATCGGACTTCTCGTTCTGTGCTTGTGTGCCTGCGCGTGATAGGCTACACCATGGGTTATTGACGGAAGAGAACCGGACGTGGCTCTTTCAACACTTGTTGAAAGCATGGTTGAAAGGGCTACAGCGCCACCTAGCATAGTGGAGACAGCCATGCATTGGACATTTATCCGATATCTGAAAGGCCATGTAAACTCAGACAAGTGACACGGTCCGTTCGAGTGTCTAGTTCGATATATGTGATAATCTAATCTAGTTGTGCCATGGAAACGCACTGAGTGTGGTACTTCTATAAACACTTATGCCTCGTTTCCACCGAGTAGAGCGGGTCGGGTCAGAGCGGCTCAGAGTGGGACAGCTCACTTTTAAGAATCTCGGTGTTGTTTCCACCGCCGACCCTACCCTTACTGGTGGGGCGGGGTTTAGGCTGGACTGCGATAGCCGCCGCCAGAATGTGGGTTAAACTATCGGGCTGTGGAACAGCTGTGGTCAAGCCAGCGGTCTCTTGTTTTTGCTTGGTCAAACCAGCCGCTTCTTTAGGCTATTTATTCCCCCCGTGTTGTTGTGAGCACACAGACGGCTCGGTGCAACTGATATACAGTGAGCGAACAGTGCTGGCTGCGGCAGCTACGTGACATCGTAGCAGTGGGACACAGTGTAGCCAACTGGTTAAGTTAATGACGAGGAAAAACACCACACAATAAACAGTGCTGCGCTCACATTTTCGCCAACACACAAGACTCTCTTCATGATTATTTCTACCAACTGTGGTCAAACCAGCGGTCTCTCGTTTTTGCTTGGTCAAACCAGCCGCTTCTTTATTCCCCCCGTGTTGTTGTGAACGTGTATTTACTAGCCTACTATCTATGGCGAAAACACACAGAAACGGCTCGGTGCAACTCATGAGCGAACAGTGCTGGCTGCGGCAGCTACGTGACTAGCAGTGGGACACAGTGTAACCAACTGATTAATTTATTGACGAGGAAAAACACCACACAATAAACAGTGCTGTGCTCACATTTTCGTCAAAACACAAGACTCTCTTCACTCTTGCCGAGATGACTACACATGGCGGAAATGATTCTTTCGACCAATCAAATGACGGGGGTGTGTAGCTCCACATTTTCGGCCCGCTTTCAGGCGGCTAGTACCCCTACGGAGGAGTACTGAGATTGGGAGCGGCTCAGAGCTGTTAGGTGCGCTTAAACCGTACCCTACCCAACTTGGCAAATGAAAAGCCAAACTATCCGGACCGAACCGCTCCGATCCGACCCGCTCTACTCGGTGGAAACGAGGCATTACTGAAACTTGCCTGGGCCATCACTCTCATGCATTCCTCAAACTTTTCTCTGCGCTGTCTGAGCTGATAGATAGGTTGTGTTGCCACGGTGATGTGGAGTCTTAAACTGTTCTAGCTTTACAGAGCACTTCTTTCTGTTCAGCTGCATTTATTTTCGCCACCAGTTCAGTGACGGCTTGCTTCTGCTCGTTTACTCTCCCGCTTGCATGCCGTAGTCACACATGGCCGCATACAGAGCCGCACACAGACACACACACACACCAGCTGATAGAGGAACCCTTTGAGACACGTGCACATTAATTTACCGCAAATCGCGGCCCTTCGCAAAGTTTTGACCATGGAAAGAGGTGCATTTACCTTTGTCAGATTTTTTTAACTTAAAAAAAAAAATCTGTTGGAGACCCCTGCTTTAGATCTATCTTAAAGGTGCAGTGTGTAATATGACATCATCAAGAAAGTTCTAGAATGCAATGCTCCCTGGGTAACCCCACCCCTTTCGAATAATAACAGAAGCTACAGTGGCCTTCAAGGACAAGAACAATTCTAAATTTTAAACAATGCACCTGATGACATTCCAACTATGACACTTTCAAGATGGCGGCACTAGGCTTTGGTCCAAAATATGCAGAAATATGGACATATGAGACCCTTTTTAAGGGAAAAAATAATAATTCAAAACATTTTGTTCAGCTATTATGCACTAAATGAAATGTACTTATGGATATTATAATTGCTTTCTACAAAATCTGCTAGGAAATAAAACCCAAAATTCTACACACTGCAGGTTCAACACAATGTAAAAATGTATTATTCTGCAATTGCTAATTGTATTTGAGTGTTTTTTTTTTTTTTTCTGTAGCCCTTTCAGGAAATGGAATGCCCCTCAGACCCAGATGTCCCTCCACTGAGCAGAACAGAGAGTGTCTTTGTAAGTTTACAGACACACCTGTGTGTATCTTGAAATCAGTTGTGATGACAAAAATAAGAACTACAGTGCCTTGCAAAAGTATCCATACCTCGTAAACGTTCCACATTTTGTCACGTAACAACCACACGTACATTTATTTTATTGGGATTTTTTGTTCAGACCGAAAAAAACATATTAATCACTTAAAAATGGGCAGCTTATGGGGTGCAACACAGTAAGACGCTGATTCAATAGTGCGCACACCGGCCACTTAGGAGCGCTGCATGGGACTGCGTAAGGGCAGTTATCTCCGTCTTGGAGCAGCTGGGGGGACTCTGCAGCACGGGAGCTGCATTCATTCATCGCTTCTAACATGTTTAGTTTTAAATATGTAGAGTAGTACGCTGCTCTTTATTATAAAAAGACAATGCACAACATTTAGCCTTACATTTTATTTATTTGACGCACTTTTGAGATTTTAGTTTCTATTTTAATGTGTCATTGATCGCTAAAGCGAGCGATTTATTTCCACCATTAACTGGCACCTTTCGGCTTGTTTTTCTGACCCGGGACCTCGGCAGTAATGGTCCACGGTCACGCTGGTGGAACTGGACCATGGGCGCTCTCACAGCTGGTGGTTGCCTGGCCCTGTGGAGGTTAATACGGACCGTTTTGTGCCACTGACGGCTGACCACTCGTGCCAAGCACATCTGTCATACAGTAAAACACAAAATGTTATTTTTAGACGTGTATTTCTTTCATTGGAAAAAAAAACAAGACCGGCGTTATTAAAGGCCCTGGCAACCCAAATCCACTAAATCCTTGTAACTATGTTATTTGGGGGGTAAAATCAGTGCTAATATGTATATGAAAGGTTTTAGGAATATCTGTTAGCCCCCCGCAAACATACTGTCATGTCAGTTGGTCGACCATTTGAATAATCCTGATTCGAATGTTGCCTTAGAGCTAAGGCTTGGGACGTCACAGGAAGGATCTCCGTTATAAAATGCATTGAGACGGCCATTAGAAAATTTCTGATTCGAACTTTGGCTTACATCTTTTGCTTGGCACGTCACACGTTCTCTCTTGTGCCGCGCAAGAGATACAGACTGTCTCTTTGCGCCTGAGCCTACACTCAAAGCCCCGTCTGAGTGAAGCAGCGTGCACCCCGGTGAAACACTGTGATGGTGAAATTCACAGTGAGACCTCGCCGAGCCGCCGCGCAGAAAAACGATGTGGTTTAAGACTAAATGATAACCGGGGATTCTTGCACGTTAACGTTGTAGAGGGGGCAGGCTTTCACGTTCCGATTGATTTTTTTTTTTTTACATATTACGAGTTTAGGCCTACTCCTTGTGCTCTTAATTCAAACCGCATATCGCATCAGCTCACGTGATGAGAAACATAATCCGACTCAACATAATTTTTTTTCTCTCTCTATTCCCACTCCTATCCTCAGAAAAAATTTGATTTTAAAAATGCATATGCCTAAAATAGATGAAATGCCTAAATGGGAAATAAACTAATAATAAGAGATAACAATAAATATGAGACAGAGATATTTTTATATATTTTCATCGTGACACTGACACCTGTTTCAATTAAATAGGTTGTGGTGGGAAAAAATTGCCTATAACTAATTGCAAACCTATATAGGCCTAATAATAATAAGTTAGGCTACTTTCTGCAAGTGATGTTGAGCTGCTGCTCTCAGCTGTGCCAGAGCATTCACCGTTGCTAAGGATACCAGCTACCGTGCAGCCCGGTGCAGCAGTGTGAACTGCCAGTCAGGCTCGTTGTGAGCATGTGCAGCATTTTCAAGTTTGCGTCTCGTTGTGTGGTGAATCTTTGGTCTGAACTGGGCTTAACCTGCTCAGCACCGTGACTGAGAGAACGTTCCCTTACAGAACGTTATTGGCCACGCCCACACCGCCCTGCAAAATGTTCTCGACAGCAAAAAAGACTACATTTCATTATATTTATGAAAATCTATTTTTTATCAGATAATTGTAAACAGCTTATTGAGAAACCCAACATCAATGTCATTTATTTATTTGTGAGGGTTGCCAGGGCCTTTAAAGGTTTAATATTTTCCCTTATCGGACAGTTGGTACGTCTGTTTCTCCTCCACCACTTATGCCTGCACCTCCAGTTGGTGTTGCATTTCAGAGCAGCAACACACTTTTTTTTTAGTGGTGATTTTTAAGTCGGACCACTTTTTCTTCACCTAGCCTATGTAAAGAAATTGTGACATAAAATTGTATATGCTACTTCATATCATATGAGCGATAACACTGATGTTAACCTAAAATACACCAAAATCAGCTGGACATCGCTGTTGACCGCAGCAGTTATTTCCTTCCACACTGCTGCCTTCTGACGTTCTTTGTTTTAATGTTCCGAAATTATTATTTTTTTCTACTTTCGCTGTTATGCTGTCAATTTATACTTCAGAGAAGTTCCTCTTCTTTTAACGTAATGCGCATATCCATGTCTTCAAACCTCTCGGCGAGGCCTCTAAACTGAGAAAATATAGGGGCGTGATTTCAAATTACTTTTTTTTTTTTCAGTCGTCGCATTTATCAAATCTTGCTGATCTGCCGAGATACGACCATTTGATAAATACCACGTGATATCTGGGGCCTCATTTGTCAAAGTGGGCCAGCACTTTGTACAGTGCACACTGTCATAAATGTGCTTTTATAAATACATGTTATTCCATGTGTCTCCCTTCTTTACAGGATGAGTTAAATGGATGGCTCTTCTTAAATATGTGGTCACATTTCCAATTTCTTCTATGGTTTTTGAGAAACAAGGGGTGGCACAACTTCCAAAATGCACAACTTGCCCCACTCTCCCCTATATATAAAAAATGTAAAACCATGTATAATTGTCATTCCACTTCAGCTATGCGCCACTTTGTGTTGGTCTATCACATACAATCCCAATAAAATAAATGTAAGTGTGTGGTTGTAATGTGACAATGTGGAAAAGTTCAAGGGGTATGAATACTTTTGCAAGGCACTGTATATTATTGTTGATGGGAAAGGCATAATTTGAAAAATTAAGTGGGAAATATTCTTAATTTAAACGTAATTGAGTCCCATCTGATTTTCTCTTCTAGCTTACAAAAAAAATGCTTAGGATCTCTGAAGATCAATCAATCACAAGCAGTGAGGATGAGCCTCGCACATCATCATCAGAAACGGACGTTTCGGAGGAAGAAAGAAAAAACTACACTTCAACTAAGAACTCGGTTCTACGCTTGAAAAAATGCAGACGGAGATTGTCTGCATTTAACCGGCTTGACACAATCTTTCAAACTACTTCTGAGTCCTCTTCCCGTTCAGAATACTGTGAAGATGTTGTGAGACTGCACAACCATATCGATGCAGAAAGGCCCAAGTATCGACTCAATCTTGAAACTGCACCAAATAAGAGGAACTGGTTAAGTCTTGCTAGACTAACGCTCTGTGAAGTCATCGTCTTCAATCGTAGGAGAGAGGGAGAAGTTTCAAAGATGTCCCTGAATGACTTCATGTTGAGAAACACCTTTGCCAGTCATCCAGATCTTGACCTTGCCTTGACCGACGTGGAAAAGAAGCTCTGCAAATACTTTGAGTGTGTGGAAATCAAAGGTAAGCGGGACAAAAAGGTCCCTGTCTTACTCAGCCCAGACATGGTGTCCTCCATACAGATGCTGGTGAATTACCGACGACGATGTGATGTGCCGGATGAGAATGTTTATTTGTTTGGTAGACCTGAGGCAGAAAGTCACCTCAAAGGATCTGATGCCATCCGCGCTATCGCATGTGAATGCGGAGCGAAGGACCCGCAAACATTGACATCGACAAGATTAAGGAAACAAATGGCAACAATGTCACAAGTTTTGAACTTGAAAGACAATGAGGACTGCCTCACTGGTTTTATGGGTCACATCAACATCAAGGTCCATAGACAATATTATCGGCTCCCTGAAGGGACATTAAAAGTTGCCAAAGTTGCAAAGCTGCTGATGGCCTGTGGGAGAGGAGAGCTATCACATTTTAAAGGGATGACATTGGACGAGATCAACATTGAACCAATTGGTATAACCTCACCTTGCACACACTATTTTTATCATTTTAATTTGTGATGGTTTAAATGTCATGGGTTTGTTGTGCTTGTTGACAACATTTTTTGCTGTGTTTATTTAGAGGAAGTACCTGAAGACAGCTCTCTATCTGGAGAAGAGGAGATGTTGAGTCTATCCTCTAACTCATCAGGTACATTCACTGAACCAGTGGTTCTGGAGGTGGGGTCTGGGCACTCACAGGGCTTCCTGGGTGTTCCCAGCATGAAAGGGAATAATTTGATTTCACTTGTTTACACCATAACACACTACTACACAACTATTGTCATGTGTTTTATAAACTTCATGTATGTTAAACATCTAAAGCTTTTATCTAATGGGGGTCTAATTTGTGTCAGTTTTGGGGCCCTTGGGTGGGGTATCTATTAAGGACCAAAAATTACATAACTTAAAATATGTTTTAGTCTTGAAAAAGTTGAATTCCATATTTCTACATGTATTATTTTATATATTTGTTTTTGTTATGTCATTTTTCATCCATAGGTTACAACCCTGAGGAGGAGGAGGACGATGAGTCTTCAACCTCATTACAGCCGAGCAAAGGTATTTCACCACTTACCTGTTCCAGAGGGTGTAACAATCCAGTTAATACACAATTCATAATTATTAATTATAATCTTCTTCCAATATCAGAGTACTTTTACTGTCATTCATTGTTTTCTAAGCTCTGCTTTAATTTGTCTATTTAACTAGGCTTTCTTCAATGTCTGCTCCAGGGACAGTTTCTGTAATTTCTTATTCAATGCAAGATACACAAATCAATATCCTTATCATACCAGGAGAAAAAACTTGAATGAAAATGTATTTGATATAGTGCTTTAAGTGAACCTTTCTACCATTATATCTCTTTGTTTTCAAGGAGCGTCAAGACATGTGAAGAAGAGGAAACTCACACAGAGGACACGCACAGAGGGGGACGATGAGTCTGGAACCTCATCACAGCCGAGCAAAGGTATTTCACCACTTACCTGTTCCAGAGGGTGTAACAATCCAGTTAAAGTGGCTACGAGTAACTTTGTCGGTTGGCGGCCCCGTTGGACAAAAGCGGTAGTATTTTTACGACGCCCGCTGTCGTAAAGCTGTTTTGTAGCGCGTGCCAGCCGTGCAAGTGTCAAATGATTAGGACACATTATATTGCATGTCCGTGTGTTGAAAGTGTGAGGGCACGGACACTTATCGGCTCCGTGGGAGTGGTTAGTGACACTGCATCAACTAATGCCAGTCAGTGCTACACACACCTGATTGCAATGAGTTGATGCAGGTTCACTAACCACTCGCACAGAGCTGAAAGATTACGTGTCCTCACAGAAAGCGAATGAACGAGAGACGGCAGTTAGTATGGATCACGATGAGGTAATGTGTTTATGTTGTTGTAAATAAGGACTATTTCAGATGAATAATCGTCATCTGATGATGGTGAAGCAAAGTAAACTTTGTTTTAGTAGGCTACCGCTCATTCAGTAAACACTGCAGTCTAGTTCGCTCCTGTGAAATTGTATACACATTGCTTGGCAACGCCTTCCCGCCCGTATATCCCTCTCCCTTTTAGCTTTTCTTCATTGCATTCTCTTTTTTTTCTTTGATGGTTCAGCCCCGTTAGCAGTCATTATGACGACAAACAACTGTCTCAAACAAGGCTCCCGCTCCCCTTCCCTCACCTGGAGGGATAGGCTTCTCAAATCGCGTTGCTGCGATACACTGAAATCTGCAACCAAAACGAAAATGTGACCATATAGCCTGCACGCGCAAACCGAAAATCGGACTGGGTGTGCGACCAGACCAAACGCAGTAATAAAAACGATATAAATACTTATTTCTTTGTACTGATGGTCTCGTTTGCTGTCAAAGGTAATTTATGATTATCAGAGGAAACATGAGGCTGCTTAAAAGATATTTAAAAGTTACTCTTAGCTGCTTTAAAACACAATTATTAATTATAATCTTCTTCCAATATCAGAGTACTTTTACTGTCATTCATTGTTTTCTAAGCTCTGCTTTAATTTGTCTATTTAACTAGGCTTTCTTCAATGTCTGCTCCAGGGACAGTTTCTATAATTTTATTATGTTTTTATATAAAATGACACATTCTTATTCAATGCAAGATACACAAATCAATATCCTTATCATACCAGGAGAAAAAACTTGAATGAAAATGTATTTGATATAGTGCTTTAAGTGAACCTTTCTACCATTATATCTCTTTGTTTTCAAGGAGCGTCAAGACATGTGAAGAAGAGGAAACTCACACAGAGGACACGCACAGAGGGGGACGATGAGTCTGGAACCTCATCACAGCTGAGCAAAGGTATTTCACCACTTACCTGTTTTCTGAGGTCTACTTATGTCCTAGACCACTGTGTCGAGAAACATTGGCTTAAATCCCAAAAGAATATATTTCGATTATTGAAAAACCTGGAAATGTATTTGAAAGAAGAACCTTTATTAAATAGTATTATTCTCTCGAAAAATTTAGGGAATTGCACAATACATGAATGATAGGACATTTGGTCCAGCTGCTTTTTGGAAGAATTTGTCTTCAACTCTACCGTCTCAAAACATGAGAAAATTAGACACATATAATGATTCATGATAGAGATAGATAGATAGATTCTTTAATAATCCTTTAAAGGAAATGACAGTGTCACAGCAGTGTATGGACAGACATAACAAACACACATTCCCTCATATAGCTAAAATACCAAAAAAAAATGATTAAAAACAATAAATACAATAATAAATACTACAAAGAAAGTGCAAAGTTATTGTTGTGCATAATAAAACCGTATGGCAGCTGGTATACAGGACTTCCTGTAGCGCTCCGTTTTGCACATTGGTGCAATTAGTCTGTGACTGAAGGTGCTGTTCTTGATCACCTTCAGGGCGTGGAGTGGGTGAGTGGGGTTGGTCATTATTGTATGCAGTTTGTTGAGGATTCTGGCCTCTGCCACATGCTGGACCTTGAGCTGCTCAGCCCCGACCACTGAGCTGGCCTTCTTGATCAGCTTGTCCAGCCTGTTTTTGTCCGCTGTGCGAGCACCTTCTCCCCAACATGCCACAGTGAGTGTGCACTGGCCACCACTGAGTGGTAGACAGTGCACAGTAGGGGTTGGCAGATGTTGAATGACCTTAGTCTCCTCAAGAAAAAGAGTCGACTTTGTCCCTTGTTGTACACCGCCTCCATGTGGCTTTTCCAGTCCAGCTCACTGTCGAGTTGCACACTAAGGTACCTGTGGTTGGCGACCATCTCCACCACAGTGGACACAAGCAGCTCTGAGTCCTGTCTGTGAACAAAAAGGAATTATTATTATTTTTATTATTATAAACTGGTTACACCTTTCAGGTGTGTGTGGGGAGGGGAGAAGCTGAACAACAATGTTTCTTTCAATTCCTTTTACACAGTAACAAGGGACCCTTATTATTATTATTATTATTATTATTATTATTATTATTATTATTATTATTATAATTGTAATAAAAAAGGAAACACTCAAATGTGATAAAAGTTGATGCAAAAATCCATTCTATGTTATTTGTAAATAGTTTACTTTTACACAAGAAACCCTTGCACAAGGAAACACAGAATAAACATATTTTGCCATTAAATAGCAATAGTTATAATAATAATAAAGTAAAAGGAACTTTGTCACACTTTTCAATTGTGATCAAAGTCCAAACTGAGAAATAAGTCCTGTTAATATAGAATTGACAAACGTGCACGACACACAAAGCTTTGACATTTTACCATTCATACATATATTCTTACCTGTCTTCAAATGGGTCGTAACCATCTCTATATTCATCTTCGAGTAAAAGCCTCTTATATCGTTGTGTCACCCTCTCCTCCTCTCCATGTTTGTTTAAACATTTTTAATTATTTGTTATAGATGCATCAAGCAGGAAGAGGAAGATGTGGAGCAAGGAAGAAGTACCAGCTGTTGAACAGAAGCTGATTTTTCTGCATTAAGACTGGCAAGGTTCCTGGTAAAGCACAGTGTCTTGAATGTATCCATGCATTTCCAGAGGCACTTAAAGGTAGGACCTGGGAAGCTGTGAAGTACTACGTGAAAAACCGTATATACACTTGGAAGCGGCGGGCTACAAGTACATTTTAACTGCAAGTTGTTTTAAGGCAAGATTTTTCCAATCTTCTACTGTCCAATTTGGAAAGCCTGTGTGAATTGTAGCCTCATTTTCCTGTTTTTAGCTGACAGGAGTGGCACCCGGTGGGGTCTTCTGCTGCTGTAGCCCATCTGCTTCAAAGTTGGATGTTTTGCGTTCAGAGATGGTATTCTGCATACCCTGGTTGTAACGAGTGGTTATTTGAGTTACTGTTGCCTTTCCAACATGCCATGTTCAAAGTCACTCATTTCTTCCTTATTCTGTTGTTTAAAAGGTTTAGTACCTAGGGGGCAAAACCCCTTTTTTTGAAAAATAGACATGGAGCGTTGTAAAAGGTTGTTCACCAGAAATTATATCCAGGACCTTCCAGGATCCCAACCTGGGTGGACAACCTGGTCAACAAGCTGCTGGAAAGCTACAGGGGGCCGACAAAAAGTTTGAATAAATATGAAAAATCATCAATATCTTACTAATGATGCGTAAATTTGCATATCTGCAAAGCCCCAAAATCTAGATGTTGGAAGAAAACAAAGTCAATTTGTTTTTAAATTTTGAAAACAAAACAAGTGTCCAACTGCCTGAAGCTTTTTCTAATCACAGTTCAAATTTGATCAATAACCCATAGAAAATTAATTTTTTACACTGTTTTTTCCAAGGGAATGTCTAGCCGTTTCCTAAAATAGCAGCTGGAGACTCCAAAAGGACACTTTTGGTCCATGACACATGAAATGTAACTGTTTAAAAAATGTTTTTTCTATGGGTTATTGATCAAATTTGAACTGTGATTAGGAAAGGCTTCAGGCAGTTGGACACTTTTGTTTTGTTTTCAAAATTTAAAAACAAATTGACTTTGTTTTCTTCCAACATCTAGATTTTGGGGCTTTGCAGATATGCAAATTTACGCATCATTAGTAAGATATTGATGATTTTTCATATTTATTTAAACATTTTGGAAAATACTGTAATACAAAGTTTTTGTTTTAATGTCAGTAATCAACTGGCAAAGTTTCATAATGTTCTATAAGTTAAAAAAAATCCCCATTAGCCCATCGCCATTCACCCCCATTCTCTTAAACAGTGGTTCTGATTTGCTATGTCGGCCCGCTGTAGCTTTCCAGCAGCTTGTTGACAAGGTTGTCCAACCAGGTTGTGATCGTGGAAGGTCCTAGATGTCATTTTTGGTGAACAACCTTTTACAACGCTCCATGTCCATAAAATCACTTTGCCCCCTGGGCAGGGCTGTACGCTTATTGTTTTAGGTGGTAGCACTGGTGCTAGCAAGCAAAAAAATCAGTAGTACAAAAATAAATTCAGTAGCACACAAAGTATGATCGAAAACTTGCATAACCTTAACCCATGCATTTCGCTCTAATTACCTTTTAGCCTGTCATCTTGGTCTCATTTGAAATTCTCAATTAATATCATATCCTAGTGCGTGCAGTAATAATTGTAGAAAAATTAATAGGGGTGCACTGATTGCGATTTAGACAAAAAAATCTAACCTGCCAATTGTAATTTTTTGCTGATTCAGAATTATTAATTAAAACCAAACTTTAAAACATTAAACATAGCCTATTAAATAAATAAATAAATAGGCCTATACATATTGGTAAAATTTGGAATAAGTTAAATAGGTTTTTGTGAATGTGTTGGGAGTAGTTCTTCAGTGGCTTATCAGTTATTTCAAACGTTGTTTAAAAAGACTACTGTTTACTGCTCTCTGCAGCTGAAGCAGTTGATTTTCAAGCTAGCGCACTGCAGGGCTGTGAAGCGCTAACTTCTTGTTCTTACCGGCTTCAAAATAAAAGTCAACTCACGTTTGGCTAGTAACAGGCTTTTAATGTGAAGGCGCACAGGAAATGTTCTGTTTGCACACGCACTAACTTAACTGTGTGCTGTCTCCTTCCGGTAATTACCGTTGGTGAAGTGTATTAATCGCCGCAAAAGCACAGGTCCCGAGCACACATCTTTCACCAGCCAAAGTGGAGGGTGGACTCAATAACTTACTTGCCAAAGTCTACATTTACCCGAATTTGGAGAGTGTTAATGTAGAGCCCTGTAAGCAGTGTTGTGCAGCACTCCTCTGTGTCTCAGACAGACATCATCTGCTCATTAGCAAGCTGTCGCACTAGTGCTAGTGGAATTGTATTCATCATCGCACGTGATCAATTTCAGTAGCAAATGCGATCAAAACTGTCGCACTGTACAGCCCTGCCCCTGGGTATAGACTTAAAAGAGTTGTCCTGTCCGGGTCTACATGCCTAAATGCATTGAGTTGCTGCCATGTGATTGACTGTGATTAGTTATGTGTTAACAAGAAATTGAACTGCTGTAAGCCGGTGAGCCTGTGTGAATTGTAGCAATTGTATGCAATCTTTTTTTTTTTTTTGTAACGGCAGTTGTATCCCAACTTTGCACTTTATTTTATTTAATTTATTTTATACATGAACAAAAAAAAAGTTTTAAAAAGCTTGTTAAACTGACCATTTTTATATTAAATATTTTCATGCAGGCAAAAACAAATGTGTGACAGACTTTTCATTAAACATTTGGATAGCTGGTTTGTATAACTAAGTCTATAACTCAGCCTATGGTGTTTTTATACTGGATAGTTTAGTTGCGTGTGAACTACTAATAGTAGCTGTTTACACTGTACTACAGAATTTAACAAAGTAAGCAGAGGTTGTTTTTGTAACCTCTAATTCCAAATCATGTTCCTTTCTCACAGCAAATTACATTATTTCCTCAATGAATGGCTCAGAAAAATGTCATCTTGCAAAATCAAAATTTTCCCACTATATTAGTTGAAATTCTAATGTATACTCTAACCGGTGGCCCTGGTGGTTCCAGCACGGGCAGAGGTCGGGCTAATGGACTGTTGATGTGTGGAGGCCCAGCTGGTGCTCTGTCCTGGAGTGGGTGGCTGTGCTGAGCTGCTAAAGCTAGTTTGCATCTCATCTGTTGCAACTGTTCGATTTTAAGCAGCTCCAGTGTTTTTTCATCCTTGTTGTTCTCCATAATATTTATGACGTTTTTTTTAGTTTTTTTAAATATAAACATTAGACCACGTTAAAATACATCTATATATTAGATATATTCTATTCTGCTTGTTGCTCATCCAGAATATGTGGAGGCAGCTTCCTGGTGAAGGAAATGTCTCCTCAACAATTTAAATGCGAATATATATTTCCACACATCCCAAATACTGAGCCCATTCTAATCTATTTATATTTGTATTTTATTTAAAGTCCTAATGTAACAAGTTACTGCTGAGTAACACGCTACAGCCCGGCACCAACCCTCAGGTCCCCATCGTGATGGTAAATTTCTTATGAAATGATTGAAAAATTAGAAATTAGAAAAATTTAAATTTCAAGTCATAAATGGAAATCTAAAATAAAATAAAAAAATTGGGACTTGAAACCATGTCTGTATCTCCTTTAGAAAGGGTGGTCCCCAGGAGACACCGTTTTGTCCACTGACCCCACGGTGTAGGTTAAACGAGTATGTGTGTGTGTGTGTGTGTGTGTGTGTGTGTGTGTGTGTGTGTGTGTGTGCCTGCCTTAGAGTTTAGCTATTACAGGAGCATCAGTTGGGAACCTATTGAAAAATGGGCAGCATCTATGTGCAGACTATGGAATTTTTTTTAAATATTTTTCACAACCAAACTTTTTTTTGTTATGTTTACATTACATCTGAAAAAAATATCAGTTTCACAAATGTTATTTTACAACGTTATTTTAGAATAGAACTGTATTTCAACATTTAATCTACCCCTAGACATGCTTTTTTGAGCCCTTTTACGCTACTAATGTACTCATTCACTCAAATATATACATGTTTGTTTTGTATTTTTAACACCTTGAATGTCAGGGGCATGCCAATTATGATAAAATCATTCAATCGATATTGTGTATAACGTCTAAGTGTTTGTGTGTGTGTGTGTGTCTGTCTGTTAATGTCTGTGTCTTTGTGTGTTTTAGGAGTTCTTCTCCCTGGCGTGGTCCACTGTCCTGATGTCTCGAGGTGGTGGGGCTTCAGCGCAGCACTGCAGCGTGCTGGCTGCTGGAGGAAAGAGGGGCACCGTCAAGCTCCTTCACCCCAGAAACAACATCGCATACGGGGAGTTCAGAGCCAGTCGCAAGGCCCTGTCTGTACTGCGCTTCAACCACCAGCAAGGCAACTTCCTATTCAGTAAGTCTGGGTTTAAGTGTGTGTGTGTGTGTGTGTGTGTGTGTGTGTGTGTGTGTGTGTGTGTGTGTGTGTGTGTGTGTGTGTGTGTGTGTGTGTGTGTGTGTGTGTGTGTGTGTGTGTGTGTGTGTGTGTGTGTGTGTGTGTGTGTGTGTGTGTGGGGAGGTTAGGGGACATCCTATTCAGTGAGTCCACATTTGATTCTGATTTAGTTATTTGTGTTTTTACTGTTTTTATTGTTATTTTATTCCAGGTTGCCTTTTTAAGAACTGGTTGGTGACGACAGATGACATTTAGCACACTGCGGATAGGAAGTGATCGTTTAGAACTCTAAAAATATATATTTTAACATTGAATTGAACGGGAGCAGCCTTCAAATAATTAAAACAAATGTGGTCTAGTGGTTAGACACCCCCCCCCCCCTCCATAGAGGCTCAGTCCTCTTCACAGCAGACCCGGGTTAGAATCCAGCCCGGGTCGTTCTCTGCATGTCATTCCCCTCTCTGACACATTTCCTCTCTGTCTCTACAAACTGTCTAATAAAGTAAAAAATTCCAAAAAATAATCTTAAACCTGCAGTGTGTAGAATTTTGGGTTTTATTTCCTAGCAGATTTTGTAGAAAGCAATTATAATATCCATAAGTAAATTTAATTTAGTGCATAATAGCTGAACAAAATGTTTTGAATTATTATTTTTTCCCTTAAAAAGGGTCTCATATATGTCCATATTTCTGCATATTTTGGACCAAAGCCTAGTGCCGCCATCTTGAAAGTGTCATAGTTGGAATGTCATCAGGTGCATTGTTTAAAATTTAGAATTGTTCTTGTCCTTGAAGGCCACTGTAGCTTCTGTTATTATTCGAAAGGGTTGGGGTTACCCAGGGAGCATTGCATTCTAGAACTTTCTTGATGATGTCATATTACACACTGCACCTTTAAATAAAAAGTTGTGTGTGTCTCTGACCTCTTCCCCTGTCCCTCTCCCAGCCGGATCCTACGATAACAAGATAGTGATGTGGGACATCGGAGGAGTGGACAGCCACTACAACTACAAAGTGGTGTGAGTATTTCTTCTGAGAAATTTTATAATTTTTCTATAGTGCTTATTGATTTTTTTTGGTGTTTGTTGAGTCAGTGTTAACTGTAAACTGGCATGTTGGTAGCTATGGTGGGACCCCTTTGTTTACATACTTGTTTACAGAGTCTAGACTGTGTATTAACTGGATTTATTTCAGTGCACACCCAGTACAGACAGGTAGTGGATCATGAGGAGATATTCACTGATTTTTACTGAAAAGTGATTTTGACAACAAGCGTTCTCCAGAATCACTGACTACACCTTTAAGTGCATGACACACTTTTCGACCTTTGCATGAATTCAGAAGCTGTCAATGTTCCTTTGTAAAGATGATGTAATGTAGTAAAATGTCCAGGCCAAGATGTAATTCCGTGTGTGTCTGTCTGTCTGTCTGTCTGTCTGTCTGTCTGTCTGTCTGTCTGTCTGTCTGTCTGTCTGTCTGTCTGTCTGTCTGTCTGTCTGTGTGTCTGTCTGTCTGTCTGTCTGTCTGCAGTCAGCTGTTGGTGCTTGAGGTGAGTGCGACCCCTCTCCACATCTGTCTCCCTCCCAAAGCCCCCGGGACTCACCTGCTGACAGGCTGCGAGGACGGACTGCACTGCTACAACACACAGCTGGGCACCAACAACTCCACCAAGAGGTAACTGTCTGTGTGTGTGTGTGTGTGTGTGTGTGTGTGTGTGCGAGGGTGGGGATGTGTGTGTGTCTGTGTCTGTGTACCTGTCTACAATTATTTTTGTGAGAACCAATTTGAGTTTTAGACCTTAAGAGTGAGGACATTGTGTCCGGTTCTCACTTTGGGACAGGCTTTTAAAGGGCTGTTTGAGGGTTAACACTAGGTTTTAAGGTTCAGGTAGGAATTAGGTTTATGTTAGGGTTAGTGTAAGGGTTGGGGTTAGGCATTTAGTTTTGATGGTTAAGGTTAGGGTAAGGGGCTAGGGAATGCATTATGTAAATGAATGTCCTCACAAGTATAGCCGTACGAACGTGTGTGTGTGTGTGTGTGTGTGTGTGTGTGTGTGTGTGAGTGTGAGTGTGTGTGTGTGCGCCTTTATTGAGGTCTTAAATCTGATTAGTACGACAGCGTATTCGGGCTATTACAAGGGGGAAAATAAGTTAATTATGTATCTGGGGTAAAGGGGTAGTTGGTAATCAGAGAAAAAAACTTACTTAACAAAAGTGTTTTATTGTGTCCCTAGATCAGAGGAGATGGAGATAACTTTCCCCATCTATAAGAAGGAAGACAAAGAGCACGACTACCACACCATCGACGGACTGAGCTTCCTCACTGACGACATAGTGGGTGAGTGAGACAGACAGACAGACAGACAGACAGACAGACAGACAGACAGACAGACAGACAGACAGACAGACACACACACACACACACTCTCACACGACACACTCACTCACTCACTCACTCACTCACTCACTCACTCACTCACTCACTCACTCACTCACTCACTCACTCACTCACTCACTCACTCACTCTAAGTAATACGGCTCATGGAGTTCTCTGATACTCTATGGAGAAGTTTAAACAGATATGTCAGCCTTTCCTGGACTGTATAACAGCGCTGAAGTGACCTTCATGACACCTTATTGACTTTTTATTTTCTGCTTAACGTTTACCTTTAGTTTTAAACAATGTCCTTAGAAACCTGTAGAGTAGAGTACGCCATGTTAGTTGTTTATTTTATTTTGTCTTTTGTTTGTGGGTTCACCTTTTGAGTTGGCTTTTTGTGTTTAAAAAAAAAGTGTTTTATGTAATATTGGAGTCAGTTAACAGACCATTTACTTTAGTAGGCCACATGAGGGCGCTGTAGATAAGTATTATGTTAGGCCCTGTGAAGTAAGGCAATGGCTTCTAATCACTATCTATGCTTCTAATATACCACATAAGCAATTCATTAGTATAAAGCATATAAGCCTCTGGCTACAATCTTGTGTATTTACAGATAATATATTTTTCCTCTATGTTTCTCTGTGGCCCCTAGCCTGTGAGGAACTACACACACACACACACACACACTCACACACACACACACACACTCTCTCACACACACACACACACACACTCACACACACACACACACACACTCACTCACTCACTCACTCACTCACTCACTCACTCACTCACTCACTCACTCACTCACTCACTCACTCACTCACTCACTCACTCACTCACTCACTCACTCACTCACTCACTCACTCACTCACTCACTCACTCACTCACTCACTCACTCACTCACTCACTCACTCACTCACTCACTCACTCACTCACACACACACACACACACACACACTCACACACACACACGTCCCTAACTTTCTTCTATTTTATCCCCCCAGCCTCTAAGAACTACAGCTACGGTTGTATCTACCTGTGGAGTTGGCTGAAGACTCGCTCTCAGCGTCCCGATAAGAAGAGCAGAGAGGTGTGTGCTGTGCTGCTGTGTGAGCTGCAGTGGGCCGACACAGAGATACCTTACCTGGCCCTCAACACCTGCCCAGGTACGGCACACGCAATTGATCGATATTATTATGAGGCTTTATACTGTATATCTCACTGTTCAAACAACCATTGAAATTGAAACAACTATAATTCTTGTACGTCACACGCAATTTATTTACTTATTTAATTTACATTTTATATACAGCTACGGAAAAAATTAAGAGACCAGTCTGGACTTTTTCTTCAATCTTCATTATTTAATGGAAATGCTCTAAATTACAATATTTTTGGGGGTGAATTTGGTAGAAATGTTGTCAGTACTTTATAGAATAAAACCAAAATGTTCATTCTACTCAAACATATGCCTAATAAATAGTAAAACGAGAGACACTGAATATTTGGAGTGGTCTCTTCATTTTTTCCAGAGCTGTATGCGTTGTGCTCCTAAAAGGGTCTTAAAATGTCTTAAATTTGACTTTTAAATGGTGCAAGAACCTTTAGTAAAGTCATGTATAACTCCCCTGCTGTCTCCAGGCCGGGCCTACATAGTGTGTGGTGATGACAGAGGTCGGCTGTGGACCTATCACGTCACAGACCTGCAGAAGAGCAGCTTCCAGAACGGCAAAGCCATCGTACCCACGCAGGTAAATATAGTAAATATGTAGATAGATACTTTGTCCCAGAAGGGAAATTGTGCTGTAGCATTAGCGTGGGTTATTTTATTACATTTGAATTCAGAATTAGGTTTTAGTGATGATACTGGAACGAATTCCTGTCCAGACCTTTCAGAGTTTGATAGACCTAATTGATTTTAGGGCGGTTTAGGTTTTCTGAGATAAAGGTTGCGTTCCAAATCGCATACTTTCTACTATATAGTATGTAGAAAAAAGATTTAGGATGTCCCGATTCTTGTGGCCAGATTTAGGATGGTTAGAAGTACCCGGATGTCCTACTTCATGCGGCAAAGATTGTTAGTGTTGAAAACTGCATCCTATTTGGGCGATTCTGACCCACAATCCAGTGCGCACGTGAAGTGACGTCACATCGACGAAGCCTCCATATGAAAACAAACGGGGATGCGACGGATATAAAAGCAAGAGGCAAGATTAAGGCGCAATGTTATGATGAAATAAGAGAGTAAAGTATGTCCTAATAGTATGCATACTGCATCCTAACTAGATTCTTTTTATCGTCGGATGTAGTATGTAGAATAGAAAAAAGAAAGAGTATGCGATTCGGAACGTAACCAAACAGTAATGAAAATAAGAGAGAATCACTGCATTAAAATATGTTTTGGAGAGGGCGCTCCAGTGGCGTAGTGGGCAGAGCGGGTAACATGTGGACTCAGTTCCATTAGAAACCTACAACCTAGAGAAAAGACGCAAAAAATTATCTTACAGTTATTAATTTTTAAAGAATTTTTTCTTCTTCCCTCAGGTGTTGGAGTGGCCGTGCCCTGTGAGGAAAGGTGAGCAGGTGAGCGGCCCGTCAATCAACAGTGTCGCCATGGATACGGAGCTGCAGTACCTGGTTGCCCTGAGCGACAAGAACATGGTGATAGTCTGGAAGAGAGAAGAGAAATGCTGAATGTCACATAAACGGACTAAATACAAATGTGTAGGTGTCTAGATCAAAATTATTTTGTACTAGGGATCCTAATTTTTTTTACCAAATGTTGGTATGTGGCTCTCAGCTGGATAGTAGGGATGTAACCGTACACAAAAGTCACGGTTTGGTACGTACTTCGCTTTGGAAGTCATGATTCGGTTTTGTACCGTATGGTTCTCTGTTAAGAGGAAAAATGCAACAAAAAAAAAAACTCAGAATGCAGAATTAACTTTTTCAATTGCAGCTTATAGTTATTTTTCAGTTTAGAAAAGAAAATACTGCTGCAAACAACCAAGGTGTCCAATAAAAAAAATGGCTTCTCAAATAAAAGTGAAAGTTCTGCACGGCAATCCAAACAAGCCTGTATATTTGGCCTATTTTATGTAATTTTGGCGCTATTTACGCCACAATTATGCATGTACATTTTCGGCACGGCCTGTATTGTGACGGTTCGTTAGGAAAATGTGTATTGTCACACCCCTACTGGATAGTTCAGTAGGTAACAGCACAGAACTTGGTGCATAAAAACCAGGGTTCGATTCCCAGTCGAGGCAAAATGACACAGATGTAATTTTTGCGATGTACTTTGGTTTAAAAAAAGTAAAAGAAATATTGAAATTTTGAAAGTGAGCTAATTTCAAAATGTCAACGTAGACATCCAAGTGACATGCGACTAACAGACAGACTGCGTGAGCCATGTGTTTTTCCTTGTTTTTTACGAACTTTTGTACATTTCTTCTTCAAGGAAATTTGACTTTAATGTGCGTTCTCTCAGAGCAAGTTACAGGAATACAATGACAGTATTGTACTTTTTTTATTATGAAAATGTACAGCTATTTTTTTTTTTGTGTAGAATAAATTTTACACTGATTTACCTTCAAGTTGCTGCTGTTAAGAATTGTAGCAGAGTTTTGTCAATTGTCGCTATGTGACATGTAATATTTCGTTTTACACACACACACACACACACACACACACATACACACACAGCTGTAAAAACACATAAAGAAGTCGCTATTTTAGGAGTGAGATATGATTGTTATTTTACAAGAAATAAAATCTTAATTTTATGATAAAAAAGTTTGTTTAACGCCTTGTTATTTTTAAGATTTTTTTTTATTATTGTAAATAAAAAAGTTATACATAATGTTTTTGTGCTTTAAAAACTGTACAATGATCATTCAATATAAATAAAAATACAGTAAAAGATGACTCCCAAGGCAATTTTGGGGGTGAATGTGGCTCTGGTGGTAGAGCGGGTCGGCCAATGATCGAAGGGTTGCCGGTTCGATCCCCGCCCTGTCACTTGTGTCATGGTTGTTGTGTCCTTGGGCAAGCAAGACACTTCACCCACCTTGCCTCGTGTGAATGTCGATAGTTAGCCTGCTGCTATCGGTGTATGAATGTGTGTGTGAATGGTAACGTGGGAAAGGAAAACAGGTCTCCCTTGTAAAAGAGTCTCCGGTCTCAATGGGATTTACCTGTAGAAATAAAGGTTTAAAAAAAAAAAATTATTACACTATTTTTTAAGATTTTGTTTTTTTTTAATGATTTTTTTCCCTTCCTTTAAAAAAAATACTTTTTCTGTGCCTTGATAACTGCACTAACTGTGGTTTTATTTATTGTGTATTGTATGTGAATGGACCCTGTGTGTGCTATTCTAAGGCCCAGTATTTGCACCTTGCCGTTTAATGTAACATGAGAAGGGTGGAAATGCAGGGCGGGAAATAACACAGGAAATAAAATGCAGAAGGACATTGTGTTCCTTTCCATCGCATCGCTGATCTGACAGTGTGTGTGTGTGTGTGTGCTGTTTATGTGATACACACACTCATACATAACATAAGCTGCGTTCCAAATCACATACTCTTTCTTATTACTACACTACATACTAAAGTACAGAAGAGTTTTAGGGCCACAGGAGAGAAAAAAAATCAAATAAGGAAGATTCATTTTTCATTATGTTGAGAAATGTCAAGAATAAAGACGAATACTCCAAAATGCTATTGGAGTTAGTGGGGCATTTATGTATTTTCAGCATACTACAATTGACGTGCATGTATTGGGACATCCTAATCTTTTTCTGGCATACTAAATAGTAGGGAAGTATGGGGATTGGAACGCAGGGATTTTTTACTCTGATGATCCTAAATGACATGTAACAGCAAACGATTTTTGGTTCAGAGTATTGAAATAATTTTTTTTTGAGATCTCTGTTAAAGATGGTTGTATAGGAGAAATATACAGACGCCAACAGACAAGGTTTAGTCTAATAAACACCTAAATGTACATGTTGAACCTTTGATTTATACTAGTATGAAAGAAGACATGTTATGGAAGCAAAGTAGCCAAACATCTCCAAATTGACCAGTGCTTGCCCCCCCCCCCCCCCGAAAAAAGCTGTACTGTATGTGTTATATTTGTATTTTTTTATTTATTTTTGTGTGTGAAATCGGGCTATAATATATTTTAAATTATTGTCTAATTTTCATAATAATAATAAAAATCCAAAGGGTGGGCACTGGGCACCTATTTATAAGTGTTCTAGGTACGGCCCTGGTGGGTACAGTAAGGTTAATGTTGTTTTGGGGGTTAATGGTCTATCTCTTCTCTGATTGGTCCGTGCGTCATGACGTAACCACCATCGTTGCGCAGCTGACCAATGCGCACAAAGCCCTTTCTGTATCCTCAGACGTGCCTTTGTGCACCATTGCGACTCGACCCCAATGGCCTCCTAGCAAACCCCACCTTTTGATTTATTTATTATTTTATTGCTCGTACAAGACCAGCACACACACATTAACACACACATACATATATAGCCTAAACACACACATTAACACACACACAGGAGCGAAAATGCGTCCAGGACTGGCGTGTAGAGCGACCGAGATGCTTAGCGGTGTTTCGTGTAGAGCCAGGCCGGGGCTCGGTGGACTATTGTCGGCCCCGGTGACCCAAACAGTCCCGCTGAAGATGATATCAAGCTCCGGGAACCAGAGATTTCGCTCAACCTCATCTTTGCAAGGCTTCTCAGAATTGGCACGAGAGCGCTCCAAGACTGTCACGTCCTTCTACAACCAATCGGCTATTGACAAGTCTGCAGAAAAGGTAAGAATTTAGATTTTTTGGGGGGTTTAATTTTGGGTAAATTCTTCCTAAAGAGGCTGGTAATCTTTCTATCGATGCAACGAGGGCGTACGGGCAGCTTAAAGCTAGCTGTAGCCGGTAGCAGCAGGGTGACAGGTGCGTTCAGGGACACTGGGGAAAGACAAGTGTTAGGATTTCTCCTACACGTGAATGACCTAGCCAACCTTTTGCGTTAAAATCAAGACTAGATTTGAATATGAATTGTACTCGCATGCTTTATATTGATCCTTGAAAAGTATTTAAATGCACTGAATACGTTAATACTGAGGAGTGGCTGAGTTATTGGAAAAAAATCAATCTTAATTTTGATTTAAAAAAAAAAAAAGTAGTCCCAAGTTTTAATTTTAATATATATAACCAATTGATTATCTTGTAACTATGACAGCAAACAACAGGAAAGGAAAAACGAGAGTAATGGTATAATGACATTGGAGTAAAAATGACTAAAGTCAGCCCGTCAAAATCATTCAGTTTACCCTCCAAAATAACATAGTGACAAGGATTTAGTCAATTTGGGTTGCCAGGGCCTTTAAAGGTATTGAATAAGTTATTCTTAAAATAAGGCCTTACCTTGTGCTAGAATTTCTTAAATCAACTATGTCATAAGTCATAGAGTTTTTGAATAATTGGTGTTCAAATGTCTTAAATCAATCCGTTAACAACAGTCTTAAATATGCCAAGACAGAGGAAGTAGGATGTGGTCAAATTGGTCAAATTGAAATCCATGTAGCATAAAGTATTATATAAATAAGTATAAATAAATGTTAAATTGAATGCAAATTAATAAAAAAAAATATTTATTATGAGGCTATGATTAGATTTAATATAATAACTATCAAACCATTTCAAAGTCAACACAATTTAGTACGTTTGAATTTGTATTTGTAACATTACAGACTTTAGGATAGAGGAATATGTGCCCGATTCAAAATACACATTTCCAATTGAGTCCCCCGTTACCTTTTGCCCTAGTTCCCTATTTGACTGATTTTTCTCCCGTGGCCGTGAACGTAGCACCACCGTTCCCACTAAGAACATTTTGTTTTGCAGCGGCCAATTGTTCATCTTGGACCAAAACAACGCGATCGAATTTCAAATCCCGACAGATTTATCGTTTGTTGTGACTGTCATAAAAGTTGTGAATGAAAAAATCATGTAATTTAAACTACAACAATCGAAAGAAAACAGACAGTAGATGATGGTGTAAGGTTTCAGTTCTGTGGTAACTCTAGATTGTTGTCAAATTCTTCCTCTGGCTTTGAAGGTTACTAATACAGTGTAAAAAAAAAAGAATTAATCAACAATATTGAAATAGATCAAACATTTTATTATCAAAAATTATGTTGAAAAACTCATAAAGAGTCGCAAAACGTTGCAATATTAAAGGTGCAGTCAGTGATTCTGGAGAACACTTGTTGTCAAATCACATTCTGTAAAAAAAATCAAGTGTTAATACACAGCCTAGGCTCTGTAATCTGGTATGTTGCTTCTAGCCATGGTCGCCTCCTTTGTTTACTTAACCATTGTCTACCAGGTTTTGCTATAGTATTATTTTATTTAAAGGTGCAGTGTGTAATATGACATCATCAAGAAAGTTCTACAAAGTTCTAGAATGCAACACTCCCTGGGTAACCCCACCCCTTTCGAATAATAACAGAAGCTACAGTGGCCTTCAAGGATAAGAACAATTCTAATTTCTAAACAATGCACCTGATGACATTCCAAATATGACACTTTCAAGATGGCGGCACTAGGCCTTGGTCCAAAATATGCAGAAATATGGACATATATGAGACCCTTTCTAAGGGAAAAAAATAATTCAAATTTTTTTTTCAGCTATTATGCACTAAATTAAATGTACTTATGGATATTATAATTACTTTCTACAAAATCTGCTAGGAAATAAAACCCAAAATTCTACACACTGCAGGTTTAAATATAGGCACATTTACTGTCCTTTTAGTTGATGGTTAACAGTTGATTATGTGCTCAAGTAAGAACTCCAACTCTTGTTGTTTTGCTAGTAGAAGGTCAGAATGTTTCTACTTTCCTGTTTTCCTGAACGCAGCGTTATATTATCACACAATAACCTGGTGGAAAATAATCTCGCAGTGACTTTACTGTGGTCTCGGGATTTACCCTGCGCTCCAATCCCCATACTTCCCTTCTATTTAGTATGCCAGAAAAAGATTTAGGATGTCCCAATACATGTAGTCAATTGTAGTATGCTGAAAATACATAAATGCCCCACTAACTCCAATAGCATTTTGAAGTATTCGTCTTTATTCTTGACATTTATTTCTCGACATAATGAAAAAAAAAAAAAAAAAACTTCCTTATCTGATTTTTTTTTTTTTTCCTGTCTGTGGCCCTAAAACTCTTCTGTACTTTAGTATGTACTATGTAGTGTATTAAAAAGAAAAAGTATGTGATTTGGAACGCAGGGAACACATTCTAATGGCCATGACCTTTTGACCTTTAGCCTAAAACCAGATGTTCCACTTCTGCCTCTGTGCACTCTAAGAAAAGCGTTTCGCTGAGTAAGAGGCCTAAACAAACACATCTACAGCTTCTGAGGCCAATATCCCTCTGTCTAATGTGTGCTATTAGGCCCCAATAACACCTGCTGTTTACATGCAGGCAGTATACACCTGCTCAAAAAGGTGCAGTCAGTGATTCTGGAGAACGCTTGTTGTCAAAATCACTTTTTGGTCAAAATCAGTGAATATCTCCTCTTGATCTGGTGTGTGTGTGTGTGTGTGTGTGTGTGTGTGTGTGTGTGTGTGTGTGTGTGTGTGTGTGTGTGTGTGTGTGTGTGTGTGTGTGTGTGTGTGTGTGTGTGTGTGTGTGTGTGTGTGTGTGTGTGTGTGTGTGTGTGTGTGTGTGTGTGTGTGTGTGTGTGTGTGTGTGTGTGTGTGTGTGTGTGTGTGTGTGTGTGTGTGTGTGTGTGTGTGTGTGTGTGTGTGTGTGTGTGTGTGTGTGTGTGTGTGTGTGTGAGAAACAAATCCAGGGTTAATACACAGCCTAAGCTCTGTAAACGGGCATGTTGCTTGCCATGACAACACGCATTCTCCAGTCTTGCTGATTCCACTTTTTTAAAGGTGCATTGTGTAAAGGGAATTGGCGCTTTTCAGACTTGTTAGAAACAGTGTATAAACGCTTGAAAGTATTTTTTATTACCTTAGATTGAGCGTTATCTATCTATCTATCTATCTGTCTGTCTGTCTGTCTGTCTGTCTGTCTGTCTGTCTAAGCCTGTTCTTTCCTCCCTCAGCCCTCGGTGCGTCTGACCTTAGCCACGCTGCTGTACTCTGGGAAGTCTCCTGACGGACACCACATCCTGGTAAAACAATAACACAACGCTAACTTTATCATGTTAAAAAACTTTTTGGTCTCTGTGTGACTCTTAGCTCAACCTGTGTGTGTGTGTGTGTGTGTGTGTGTGTGTGACTCTGATTTTGTGTCTCTGTTTGTGTGTGTGTGTGTGTAACTCTGATTTTGTGTCTCTGACTGTTTGTGTGTGTACGTGACTCTAATTGTGTGTGTGTGTGTGTGTGTGTGACTCTGTGTCTCTGTGTGTGTGTCGTGACTGATTTATGTGTGTGTCTGTGTCTGTCTGAAACTCTGATTTTGTGTGTGTGTGTGACTCTGATTCTGATTCTGTGTGTGTGTGTGTGTGTTTCAGAGCAGTGCCAACTACCTCCACAAAGAGCTGCCTGTGCGGATCGCCCATCGCATCAAAGGCTTCCGCAGTCTGCCATTTATCATCGGATGCAACCCCACCATTTTACAAGTGGTAAGACACACACACACACACACACACACACACACACACACACACACACACACACACACACACACACACACACACACACACACACACACACACACACACACACACACACTCTCTGTCTCTCTCTCTCACACACACACACACACACACACACACACACACACACACACACACACACACACACACACTCTCTCTCTCTCTCACTCACTCACTCACTCACTCACTCTCACACACACACTGTCTCTCTCTCTCTCACACACACACACACACACACACACACACACACACACACACACACACACACACACACACACACACACACACACACACACACACACACACACACACACACACACTTTGTCTCTCTCTCTCTCTACCACAAACAAACACACAATCTGTCTCTTTCTCTCTCACACAAACACACACACACACTCTGTCTCTCTCTCTCGCCACACACACACACACACACACACACACACACACACACACACACTCTCACACAAACATACACACACTCTGTCTCTCTCTCACACACACACACACACACACACACACACACACACACACACACACACACACACACACACACACACACACACACACTCTGTCTCTCTCTCTCTGTGACACACACAAACACACACAATATTTTAATTAGTTTATTTGTGCAAAATGAACAATACACAACATCATATGAACAAATCCTTCTGTAATAACCTTCAGAATAGTGCTGAGAATGATTATGGAAAGTTTAGTTGATGTAAGTGCTTTAGAGGCTGAGATTTTTGGTTCAGAGTATTGAAAAACTAATGTTGAGATAATGTCTGTTAAAGATGGTTGTATAGGAGAAATATACAGACGCAAACAGACAAGGTTTAGTCAAATGAACACCTGAATGTACATGTTGTTATGGAAGCAAAATAACAGGTAAGTGAGACAGGAAAACTACCTCATTGTAACTGGTAAAGACTGGTTCTGTAAAACTGAGTATGAAGACAATGTTCCAGTAACTCTACAGCACGTGTGTGTGTGTGTGTGTGTGTGTGTGTGTGTGTGTGTGTGTGTGTGTGTGTGTGTGTGTGTGTGTGTGTGTGTGTGTGTGTGTGTGTGTGTGTGTGTGTGTGTGTGTGTGTGTGTGTGTGTGTGTGTGTGTGTGTGTGTGTGTGTGTGTGTGTGTGTGTGTGTGTGTCTGTGTGTGTGTTTCTGTCTGTGTGTGTGTTTCTGTCTCTCTGTCTTTGTCTCTTGTCTGTGTGTGTGTGTCTCACTCTGTGCGTGCTTCTGTGTGTGTGTGTGTGTGTTTCTGTCTCTGTGTGTGTGTCTCTGTCTGTGTGTGTCTCATTCTGTGCGTGTGTGTGTGTGTGTCTCTGTGTGTGTGTGCGTGCCAGCATATTGGCCCTGCAGTAGTTTCTATAATAAGACAGCGATCACTAGGGCCAAAGCTCAGGAGAGAATCATGACTAAGCTTTTGATGAAAGGAGGGAAATGCTGCTTATTCAATTGAATAAAGCTTTATCGACATGACTCAAAATTACACTCAAAATGTTTTTTTTCTTTTTTATCAATATATTTATTGGTTTTTAATTTTTTTCAATAAGAACAATTTAAAAAAAAAACAATACAAACAATACTGACACACAAAAACAAATCAAATACTAAGTACAGCCTCAAATTTTTTGAATTTTAAGTGCTGATATGTATTCTATGTCGGGTGTGTGTGTGTCTGTGCGTGTGTGTCTGTGTGTGAGTGATGCAGTGGCTTGGAGCCCGAGACAAATTCCTTTTATACGGAACAATAAAGTGTCTTATCTTATCTTGACTATCGCAGAAATCAGTAGCGCCAAATTCATCCACTGACTAGCTTCCTGAAAGTCAAGCACTAAACTATGGATAAATCATTGACCAAGTCTTGGAAAACAGCGGTGTGTGTGTGTGTGTGTGTGTGTGTGTGTGTGTGTGTGTGTGTGTGTGTGTGTGTGTGTGTGTGTGTGTGTGTGTGTGTGTGTGTGACTGTGTGTGAAATGTGCAGTAGTACTGGAATACAGTAGATTTTCTGATATTTTAAGGAGAAAACTATCAGGAAAATGGTTCTGTTTTAATGTGATACCAAAAATGTAATGCTTTGATAAATTTGGGACAGATTTAAAGGTGCTCCGATGAACTTTCAGTGTGTGTTTTACATTGTCCCCTTTGGACAAAAGCGGTAGAGTTTTTACTACGCCAGCTGTAGTTCCTGGGTGAGCGTAGTGCGTA
>NC_137218.1:3754755-3772255 GCF_949987685.1 Ammodytes marinus
ATTCCTGCAGACACTTAAAGCTAGGGGTGTGCACGTGTACACGTGTACACGTGTAACCGTTTAGTAAATCATAACCGTTTAGGAAAAATCAATAAACGAAAACCGTTTTTTTTTTCTTTTCTTTTTTCTTCAAATTTAAAAGTTTTTAAATATGTTCTGGAGACACGCGTTTATTGATTTTACATCACTAATAAACTAATTGGGGAGGATAAAAGCTAGTCTGCCGAGAATCTGTCTGTCCCTCGGCGAGTGTGTGTGTGTGAGTGAGTGAGTGTGTGTATCGGCGCACACACACACACGGGGAGTCGCCGTGCTGGGACTCGACTCACAGCCATTGAAGAGTGATGAACGATAACCTAAAGATTAAAGTTACTCGGTTGACGTGAACTACGCTCGTAAGTAGCCCGAACTTTATAACACCTGTTCAACATGCATTTAACGTGGACATGTAGAAAGCGATAGGCTATATTAATCAGGAAATGAATGAAGCGCGATTATGACGGCGAACGTGTGTGTGTACCATGGACCTATTATAAGAGGTGTGTAAACGAGCGTAGTTCATGTCAATTGTGTGTTTACAAGCGAACAAACGCGTGTGTGTGTGTGTGTGCGCGCGCCTACAAGACGGCGGGGGCACGAGGACAATGACGTAACGGTTAACCGTGTACACGAAAAAAAATGTGTCGTGTACACGGTTAGGCATTTTTGTAAACGTTCACACCCCTACTTAAAGCTATAGTGTGTACTTTTTCCATATAAAATGAATGGCTTGAAATGATCCAGAAATGGCTCAATGAAGATGATAACAGTCTTACAGATACTAAACATACGCTTTCTTCCACAACTCCCAACACTTTTTTTTTTAAAGTTTTCGGTGACCGTTCTTCAACCATCTAACAGATCAATAATTGTTAATTGTCTGAGGTTATAAACTCTTTAGTTATATACTACTGTCCTTGACACACCTGAGTATGTAACACCAGGCAGAAATGATCATTGTCTGGTGAATAAAAAGTTATACAAGTGTCCTCGTTCAGTCTCGTGTTGGCACAAGACCTCAGCATATGACAGAGCTGCTAGACAAGCTACAGTGTGTAACTTTTTTTCATATAAAATGAATGGCAGCAGTTACATTCAAGCCATCGCCCAAACGAGTTGACACAAAGTTGATTAAGCCTATCAGCTCCACAAAACTATCTCTGTATTTCTCAGTATGGCAAATGACAGAGCTGCTAGACATTTTCATTTTCTGCAGACACTTAAAGCTACAGTGTGTAACTTTTTTTCATATAAAATGAATGGCAGCAGTTACATTCAAGCCATCGCCCAAACGAGTTGACACAAAGTTGATTAAAGCCTATTAGCTCCACAAAACTATCTCTGTGTTTTCTCAGCATGGCAGCATATGACAGAGCTGCTAGTCATGTTTTACAGACACTGAGGAATCCGTTTAATCTTTGTTTTGATTATATGATCGTCTACGTTGGCCTAAGGCATTTTTCTCCGCTTGCTGAGGCATCGGTTTTCCTGTGTGTGTGTGTGTGTGTGTGTGTGTGTGTGTGTGTGTGTGTGTGTGTGTGTGTGTGTGTGTGTGTGTGTGTGTGTGTGTGTGTGTGTGTGTGTGTGTGCGTGTGCGTGTGCGTGTGCGTGTGCGTGTGCGTGTGCGTGTGCGTGTGCGTGTGTGTGTGTGTGTGTGATGATTTTATGATTTAAACGCTGCCCTCAGACTTTTCTCTCCCCTCACTGCCAGCCGTATTTGTTGCTGTAAATATTTAGTCCTGTAAAAGTGAGCGTTATGCTGATGCAGGAAATGTTGAGTTTGCATGAAATGTCTTTGCAATAGCTCAATAGCTATTGTCTTTTCCACTTGTGTGTTCTTCTTTATAGCCTATATACAAAAATATAAACGCAACACTTTGACAAAAGGCCAAATTACACATAAAAAGCCACATTTATGAAAATACCTGTGAACATGACCTAACAAAAAAAAAAATTCTGAACAAGATTTCAGAGAAAAGGGCGGCTTGTAAATGTAGGAAAAGTGTTCGATCTTTGATTTCAGATCATGATGAATTGGAGCAAGAAGAAAAGTGTTGAATGTATAGTGTGTGTTGCATTAACGGAGGGAGACTCATTGCTGACGTCTGTTACAGTAAATGTTGTGCACACGACTGTGGCTCAGTTGGTAGAGCGGGTCGGCTGATGATCAAAGGGTTGGAGGTTCGATCCCCGCCCTGCCACCTGTGTCATAGTTGTTGTGTCCTTGGGCAAGACACTTCACCCACCTTGCCTCGTGTGAATGTCGATAGTTAGCCTGCTATCGGTGTATGAATGTGTGTGTGAATGGTAACGTGGGAAAGGAAAACAGGTCTCCCCTTGCAAAAGAGTCTTCGGTCTCAATGGGATATACCTGTATAAATAAAGGTTAAAAAAAAAAAAAAAAAAAAATGAAGAACTGAAACTTGAACATCAAATCCAAACATGAACAGATCAGAAAACCAGATGATGGAACATAAACTGTATTTGACCGTCTCTCTCTGTCTCATTGTATTATTGTCTAAGTGCACTCGGACAATAATACAATAAGACAGAGAGACGGTCAACGTAGACGATCATATAATCAAAACAAAGATTAAACGGATGCCTCAGTGTCTGTAAAACATGACTAGCAGCTCTGTCATATGCTGCCATACTGAGAAACACAGAGATAGTTTTGTGGAGCTGATTGGGCTTAATCAACTTTGTGTCAACTCGTTTGGGCGATGGCTTGAATGTAACTGCTAATCATGCTGCTCTAAGCAATTTTATTTTCACAGTTTTTTTTCCACATATTCTTTTTATTGACCTGTTCTCACGACTGACTAATTTCTTTTACATTTACAAGACACGCACACACACACACACACACACACACACACATACACACACACACACACACACACACACACACTAAGTTTATGGAGTGTGTTTGCGTTTACTTTTTATTCATATGACCTATTTATTCCCTTTTCAAATTCTAAAAGCTGCTATTTGGAGTGGGGCTGCTAACCAAATTCTGTTTTATATTTTTATATGCAATAACAATAAAACTATCTATTTCTATATGCAATGCAACTATCTATATATTTATTGTGCCCTCTCTTCTCTCCCTCTCTCCCTTTCTCTCTCTCTCTCTCCCTCTCTTTTCTTTTCTTTTCTTTTCTTTTCTTCTCTTCTCTCCCCAGATCAAGGACCAGGACGTAGAGACTAAATTCTGTAAACTGGTTCATCAGCTGCTGGATGATCATAAAGACGTGGTCACCATGTTGGCTCAGGGCTTCAGGGAATGCCGCAGACACGTACAGGTAAGGGACGCAAAAACATCCATAAACTTAGTGTGTGTGTGTGTGTGTGTGTGTGTGTGTGTGTGTGTGTGTGTGTGTGTGTGTGTGTGTGTGTGTGTGTGTGTGTGTGTGTGTGTGTGTGTGTGTGTGTGTGTGTGTGTGTGTGTGTGTGTGTGTGTGTGTGTGTGTGTGTGTGTGTGTGTGTGTGTAACTAGAACTGCAGACACGTACAGGTAAGGGACGCAAACACACTCCCTCCATAGAGTCTCAGTCCTCTTCACAGCAGACCTGGGTTAGAATCCAGCCCGGGTCGTTCTCTGCATGTCATTCCCCCCCCCCCCCCCAAAAAAAAAGAAAAATTGCCAAAAAATAATCTTAAAAAAAAAAAAAAGATTTGACTTGATGAGTGTTGAGAAAAAAGGAAAATATCTTCCACGGTAATATTTCAGAGTCTTGTATTGTAGAAGTGGCTTCATTACCATTTCCTGTTTACATTCTCCAACGCTCAACGCTGACCAATCAGAAAGACTTCTGCCAGGATTCAGGAACAAAGTTAATCTGTTGAAGTTCCCTTTAGGGTCTACATTTATCTAACCTGTCTTAATACTTTATTTGTTAGTTTTCAAATTGTTTTGCTTATGAAACCTGCTTATAATAAGTCTAGTAATCCAGATTTTTCTCTCATAGTAAATCATTATTTTTTCGTATTTGTCTAGTTGGTCTTCATGCCAAATTTTGGATATACTGAGATAATTTTGGCTCTAATAAATAATAATAAATAAAACTAAATGGTACTTCATCGCACATCTGTAACTTGAGGCAGGAACATAGGAGAGGGTAGAGCAAATCCCCCCCCAAAAAGTGGAATTCTCGCACACCGTCTTACTTCTAAAACTAGGTTTATTTAAAGGTGCAGTGTGTAATATGACATCATCAAAAAAGTTCTACAAAGTTCTAGAATGCAACGCTCCCTGGGTGACCCCATCCCTTTCGAATAATAACAGAAGCTACAGTGGCCTTCAAGGACAAGAACAATTCTAATTTCTAAACAATGCACCTGATGACATTCCAACTATGACACTTTCAAGATGGCGGCACTAGGCCTTGGTCCAAAATATGCAGAAATATGGACATATATGAGACCCTTTCTAAGGGAAAAAAATAATAATTAAAAAAAAAAATTCAGCTATTATGCACTAAATTAAATGTACTTATGGATATTATAATTACTTTCTACAAAATCTGCTAGGAAATAAAACCCCAAATTCTACACACTGCAGGTTTAATGCATTGAATTTGTAATAAATGAAAATCTTTTTTTTCTCAATGTTCCAGGATGAGACGATCCTGCGTAGCTTCCTGGACACCACTCTGTGTTCTCGTCTGGGGATCAGGATGTTAGCGACACATCACCTGGCTCTCCACGAAGACAATGTACGTCACTCACTCACTCACTCACTCACTCACTCACTCACTCACTCACTCACTCACTCACACACACACTCATTCACTCACACGGCATGGCAGTGAGACCATGAGTGAGACGGGTGTCGGTTTGTAGCGTTCTCTCTTGTGATTGGATATTAATTTCGGGATCCTCCAATAAGTTTATTTGCCGATTACATGCAGAGCAGCTGACTGAGAGATCGGCTTTATGAAACGCGCACATTATGCAAGTGATCACTGTATGAATAAAGAGCGATTTAACACTTATATTAACATAAATAAACCGCTTACTTCACCTTTTTAAGATGTAGTTTTCTTCTGATGTAATGTCTCGCGCTCCACAATACAGAGACAATGTAAGTCTCAGTTTTTTAATATGAGTCAATATGTTACTAACCCGTTGGTCTGTGTTGTGTGGTTTGCCTGCAGCTCAATATGTGGTAAGACTGTAATCAGTTACAGTTTGTTCCAACTACTTGTCAAGTTTAATTGGGACACACCTAGTTTTTTTTAATTACATTTCATTTCCCGAAAAAGATGGGTGTGTGCGTGTGTGCGTGTGCGTGTGTGTGTGTGTGTGTGTGTTGTCATTTATAGCAAACATTAGTCAGACCAGAGGAAATGGTGCATTTGTTGGGGGGAGGATTTTAAGAAGTTTATCACGAAAGGATTTGTTCATATTTCTGATTTATGAAATGTTTCTTCTTAAAAACATGCAGACAATGCATTTTTGAAAACCTGTATATAGCATTTTTTTAATTTAAAAAAGTTATAAAAAGGCTGTATCCTAAATATATTTAGTAAAAACTTTGGACAAATATGTTGAAAAAATAAATAAAAAAATAACTCTGGCTTTATTCAATATCTAAACATATTGTCGTTTCTTTTTTTCAGCCTGATTTCGTTGGGATCATTTGCAGACGTCTTTCCCCGAAGAAAATCATCGAGAAGTGGGTGGACTTTGCCAGGTAAGAGCCAGACTCACTCACACACTCTCTCTCACTCACTCACTCACTCACTCACTCTCTCTCTCACACACACACACACACACACACACACACACACACACACACACACACACACACATACACACACACACATACACACACACACACACTGCTATTGGTTTATGAATGTGTGTGTGATTTGGTGAATGTGTACAAAACAATGTAAAGCACTTTGAGTGTGAAAAAGCAGGGAAAAAGCACTTTATAAGTGGAGTCCATTTTCCATTAACTCACTCAGTCACACACACACTCACTCACTCACTCACTCACTCACTCACTCACTCACTCACTCACTCACTCACTCACTCACTCACTCACTCACACAGTGTTTGTTTATCACCTTTCAATGACTTTGTGCTTGTGTATTAAGGCTACTGTTTACAGAGTGCAGTCAGAGGTCAGCTGATAGCCAGGCCAGTGAGCAGATAACAGATAACGGCTATCTCTAGGCCAGTGAGCAGATAACAGATAACGGCTATCTCTAGTTGTTTACACTACTACACTCACTCTAACCTTATCTATTTATGACCTTATTGGATTTTTTTTTTTTTAAGATAATTTTTTTGGCATTTTCATGCTTTATTAGACAGAACAGAGTTGAAATGGGGAGACAGACAGAGAGAGAGAGAGAGAGAGAGAGAGAGAGAGAGGGGGGATGACCTGCAGTAAAGGTCCACGGGTCGGATTTGAACCCGCGACCACTGCAACGAAGGCCGGAGCCAATATGGTACACGCTCTATCCACTACGCCACCGGAGCGCCCCACCTTATGGGACTTTCACTGAGTTTAGAAGTGAACGTTTACACAGTGAGTGGATGTAGAATATGTTAAGTAGCTTGGAAACATTCACTTATCTGTTGTTACTGATTGTGGTAAAGAATTGAGTGCATTTTAAACTAGAATTACATGTGTTAGTCAGTTAGGGGTGGGAGCTGTTTTGAGTACTTGAGTATTTAATGACTGTCAGCAGAATTCTGATAGCTCGTGTATTAAAAACCCAAGTGTCTTAATAAAGATTCTGAGTCAGGCAGCTTCAAAGTCTGGTAGATTTTTACTTGCTAGCTTAAAGGTGCAGTGTGTAATATGACATCATTAAGAAAGTTCTACAAAGTTCTAGAATGCAACGCTCCCTGGGTAACCCCACCCCCTTTCGAATAATAACAGAAGCTACTGTGGCCTTCAAGGACAAGAACAATTCTAAATTTTAAACAATGCACCTGATGACATTCCAACTATGACACTTTCAAGATGGCGGCACTAGGCTTTGGTCCAAAATATGCAGAAATATGGACATATATGAGACCCTTTCTGAGGGAATTTTTTTTTTTTAAATCAGCTATTATGCACTAAAATAAACGTACTTTTTTCTACAAAATCTGCTAGGAAATAAAACCCAACATTTTACACACTGCAGGTTTAAGCAAGGGAATCAAAATGCATCACAAGTGTAGCATACATGTGTGAGACTACATACAGTAGTTGAGACAAAGAATGAACAGAATAGGAGAAGCTTTATATCTCCAAAAATGTGTATGCGTAACATTGGGTTTGTGTGTTATCAAAGCAGGTTTTCATCCTTCATACAAAGTCCAAGAACAGAACGTGGCGGGAGTCTCCTTACTCCCCTTTTTCCAAGGACATTCATTCAGTGCTTCTCGCCTTGTGAAAATGAGCACGTTGCATATTTGTGAGGTCAAAACCTTGGTGTTCAAAGAAACAGTTATGAGGACAAAGTTTTATAGCAAAAAGCATGGATGGATGTTGCAGCATTAAAATATTATACAATCATGAGGGAAATTAAAGGTGCAGTGTGTAATATGACATCATCAAGAAAGTTCTACAAAGTTCTAGAATGCAACGCTCCCTGGGTAACCCCACCCCCTTTCGAATAATAACAGAAGCTACAGTGGCCTTCAAGGACAAGAACAATTCTAAATTTTAAACAATGCACCTGATTACATTCCAACTATGACACTTTCAAGATGGCGGCACTAGGCCTTGGTCCAAGATATGCAGAAATATGAGACCCTTTCTAAGGGAAAAAATAATCATTCAAAACATTTTTTTTCAGCTATTATGCACTAAATTAAATGTACTTATGGATATTGTAATTACTTTCTACAAAATCTGCTAGGAAATAAAACCCAAAATTCTACACACTGCAGGTTTAATTTCTGTTAACAATGACTATATGCAAACACAGAGTACAACTTGTCAATTGATAACAAAATGTAAAACAATAGAAGAGAAGTCATAGAGGGACGCTGCCATCTAGTGACTGATTTTAGTAACTGCAGTGTGCACTCAATCAAAGTAATGTACAATGTGGTTGCGTTCCGAATCTCATACTCTTTCTTTTTTCTATTCTACATACTACATCCGACGATAAAAAGAATCTAGTTGGGACATACTTTTCTCTCTTATTTCATCATAACATCGCGCCTTGATCTTGCCTCTTGCTTTTATATCCGTCGCATCCCCGTTTGTTTTCATATGGAGGCTTCGTCGATGTGACGTCACTTCACGTGCGCACTGGATTGTGGGTCAGAATCGCCCAAATAGGATGCAGTGTTCAACACTAACAATCATGGCCGCATGAAGTAGGACATCCGGGTACTTCTAACCATCCTAAATCTGGCCACAAGAATCGGGACATCCTAAATCTTTTTTCTACCATACTATATAGTAGAAAGTATGAGATTCGGAACGCAACCTGTTTCTGGATGGAGAAAAAAAAGGGATTGTTATTCTACAAAAAAATTCTATCTAGCCAGTTGAAGAAAAAAGATTTCTTCATTGCTTTTGTTTGACCGACTTGTTTGTTTTGCTTGTTTATCATGTAATTCTGATGTGCTGTATTCTTCATATCATTGTAATTGGTTCCTGTCGATGCTTTATTGAGATTAAATTAAAGCTGGGGTGGAGAATTTGGGGAGAAAATAGCAGTTGGGATAGAGATTTGAATCCAAATACCTCAACCGCCCCACTTGTTCTCTTTGGTCCCTCCCCTATGGTCCCTCCCTGACACGCTCTAGTCTACACCAACAAAGTCGGTGCAAAAGTGAATGGACAGTCCCAACAGCCAATAAGAACAGAGATTTTTTATTTATTTTTTATTTTTTTAAAGAATCTGAGCCTCGCTCTGATTGGTCAAAGTGTACCGCTCATGTTCACTTTGACCAATCAGAAATCACATACCCCATCTTTAAATTAAGCTTGATTGAATTAATGAGATACTTTTGTTGTGTGTGTGTCCCTCCAGGCGTCTGTGTGAGCATCAGTACGGGAACTCTCCCCGAGTGAGAATCAACGGACACGTAGCAGCTCGATATCCATTCATCCCTCTGCCTCTGGACTACATCCTGCCTGAACTACTCAAGAATGCTATGAGGTACAGACAGACAGACAGATACAGACAGACACACAGACAGACAGACAGGGAGGAACACAGACAGACAGACAGACACAAACAAACATGTAGCTGCTCGATATCCATTCATCCCTCTGCCTCTGGACTACATCCTGCCTGAACTACTCAAGAATGCTATGAGGTACAGACAGACAGACAGATACAGACAGACACACAGACAGACAGACAGGGAGGAACACAGACAGACAGACAGACACAAACAAACATGTAGCTGCTCGATATCCATTCATCCCTCTGCCTCTGGACTACATACTGCCTGAACTACTCAAGAATGCTATGAGGTACAGACAGACAGACAGATACAGACAGACACACAGACAGACAGACAGGGAGGAACACAGACAGATAGACAGACAGGCACACAGACAGATAGACAGACAGGCACACAGACAGATAGACAGACAGGCACACAGACAGACAGACAGACAGACAGACACACAGACATGTAGCAGCTCGATATCCATTCATCCCTCTGCCTCTGGACTACATCCTGCCTGAACTGCTCAAGAATGCCATGAGGTACAGACAGACAGACAGACAGACAGACAGACAGACAGACAGACAGACAGACAGACAGACAGACAGACAGACAGACAGGGAGGAACACAGACAGATAGACAGACAGACAGACAGACAGACAGACAGACGGACGGACAGACAGACAGGGAGGAACACAGACAGATAGACAGACAGACAGACAGACAGGGAGGAACACAGACAGACAGACAGACAGACAGACAGACAGACAGACAGACAGACAGACAGACAGACAGACAGACAGACATGTAGCAGCTCGATATCCATTCATCCCTCTGCCACTGGACTACATACTGCCTGAACTACTCAAGAATGCCATGAGGTACAGACAGACAGACAGACAGACAGACAGACAGACAGACAGACAGACAGACAGGGAGGAACACAGACAGACAGGCAGGCAGGCACACAGACAGATAGACAGACAGGCACACAGACAGACAGACAGACAGACAGACAGACAGACAGACAGACAGACAGACAGACAGACACACAGACATGTAGCAGCTCGATATCCATTCATCCCTCTGCCTCTGGACTACATCCTGCCTGAACTGCTCAAGAATGCCATGAGGTACAGACAGACAGACAGACAGACAGACAGACAGACAGACAGACAGACAGACAGACAGACAGACAGACAGGGAGGAACACAGACAGATAGACAGACAGACAGACAGACAGACAGACAGACGGACAGACAGACAGGGAGGAACACAGACAGATAGACAGACAGACAGACAGACAGGGAGGAACACAGACAGACAGACAGACAGACAGACAGACAGACAGACAGACAGACAGACAGACAGACAGACAGACAGACAGACAGACAGACATGTAGCAGCTCGATATCCATTCATCCCTCTGCCACTGGACTACATACTGCCTGAACTACTCAAGAATGCCATGAGGTACAGACAGACAGACAGACAGGCAGGCACACAGACAGACAGACAGACAGACAGGGAGGAACACAGACAGACAGACAGACAGACAGACAGACAGACAGGCACACAGATGCACAGACAGATAGATGGACAGACAGACGCATAGACACACACACACACACACACACACACACACACATGCTGCACCCAATGGAAAGAACTTCTGTAACTATTCAGGGTCGTGGGCCGTTACATTATGTCCCCTTTTCAGAGAGAGAAACTAAAATACACACACGGACACACACGCGCGCACACATACACACACACACACACACACACACAGACACACACAGAGTTAAAGAGCGTTCCCTTTGACAGAGAGAAGCTAAAATAACCCCATAGAGAGGCATGACAGTAATGCTGTCCTATCAAAGAACAACATGGAAGAATTGGCTTAGTTAACCGGTTCAGAACGCAATATGATCCAAACACATATACAATATTGTAATGGTGAATTTTTACTCTTAACTGCATTAATCACTCAGGGTTTTTCCTGCTCATTATGGGCCTTTGGGGGGTGAGAACACGGAACAACTTTTTTGGGGGTCGCGACTGCAACAGTAAAGGCGCAAAGTTTGTGAATTTTAAGAGCGGTGTGGTTGAGAAAGGAGAGTTTCAATGATCGTTTTATTACGATTATTTTGTTTTCATGATGGAGGGAAGCAGTAATATGAATTGAAATGCAATGCCTACAAGAAGGATGACTTGTATTGGGCTGAACTAGAAACACATTTGGAGAGGTTTTAAGTTGCTAAATATATTCTCAATTTTTGTCATTTTGGCTCTGGTGACTTTCCTTTGGGGGGGGGGCATAAAACCACTTTGGGGGGGCGCCAAATATTTCTCTATGCAGGAAAAACCCTGTCATTACATTACATTAATCAAGTCATTCAAAGGTTTACATTTGTCACATACTCATTCAGGATGTGTAGTGAAATTTTGATGTGACTTACTCTGTATTTCTGTTCTCAAAATAGAACTATAATACAATAGGATAAAATAAAAATAAATTAAAAAATGAAGACACAATTCTTCATTACATGTCATTTTCCATTCATTGGAATGGTCAGGGAACCTAACTACTATAACTTGCACTTCTGAAATACTATACACAGAAGCAGACATTTTATGGCCTCATTAAAACACATTTTGGGGGTTCACAATGGGCCACAATTGAAAGAGAATACTCTGAATGAAGTCTGTGTGTGTGTGTGTGTGTGTGTGTGTGTGTGTGTGTGTGTGTGTGTGTGTGTGTGTGTGTGTGTGTGTGTGTGTGTGTGTGTGTGTGTGTGTGTGTGTGTGTGTGTGTGTGTGTGCCCCCTCAGAGCGACCATGGAGAGCCACCTGGACACTCCCTACAACGTGCCTGATGTGGTCGTCACCATCGCAAACAACGACATCGACTTTGTCATCAGGTGAGACCAGAAATGTCTGCTTTTTCTGTCAAATTACACACACAGGTTGCGTTCCGAATCGCATACTTTCTACTATATAGTATGTAGAAAAAAGATTTAGGATGTCCCGATTCTTGTGGCCAGATTTAGGATGGTTAGAAGTACCCGGATGTCCTACTTCATGCGGCCAAGATTGTTAGTGATGAAAAGTGCATCCTATTTGGGCGATTCTGATCCACAATCCAGTGCGCACGTGAAGTGACGTAACATCGACGAAGCCTCCATATGAAAACAAACGGGGATGCGACGGATATAAAAGCAAGAGGCAAGATCAAGGCGCAATGTTATGATGAAATAAGAGAGTAAAGTATGTCCCGATAGTATGCCTACTGCATCCTAACTAGATTCTTTTTATCGTCGGATGTAGTATGTAGAATAGAAAAAAGAAATAGTATGCGATTCAGAACGCAACCACAATATAAGTTTCAGAGAGTCTGCTACCTCACCGGACCGTTTGTCTTAGAGCTGAGTGATATGATTAATCAAGTATATACGTATATGCTGATACACAATATACTGCATATCTTGAAATATGTACAATCTTCTCTTGAGTTCATTGTTATGGATAAATATAGAGATTTTGCCTTAATGTGGGAAAATGTGATATTTAGTTTTTTTCATAAATATAAATTCAGACGTAAAAAAAAAACCAAAATTTTTATTTATTTAAATTTTTTTAAATAATATTTTTTTATTCCTTTTAGGATTTCCGACCCTCTATTTTTGACCATAAAAAGACAATTTATCCATTTTATTTTAATTTGACCATTTATTCTTTCCTCCTCTAGGATTTCAGACCGTGGCGGTGGCATCCCTCACAACATCGTGGAGAAGGTGATGGACTATCACTTCAGCACGGCCGAGGACAGCGCCCAGGACCCTCGCATGAGCAACTTCTTCAACAACATCACCAACAGCGGCAACCAGAGCAGCCCCATGCACGGGTAAGCAACGCAACCAGAGCAGCCCCATGCAAGCAACCAGAGCAGCCCCATGCACGGGTAAGGCCTGTTACATACTCCCTATGCACGGGTAAGGCCTGTTACATACTCCCTATGCACGGGTAAGAGGCATTGACCAACAGTGGCAACCAGACCAGGCTTTTTGAATTTTTTTTGCAACTTTTTGTGGTTTATTTTGTGTGTTTTTGGCAACTTTTTTTTCTGCCAAAAAAAAAAAAAAAAAAAAAACATTAATACAGTTAAGGAAATCCCTTCCCCAAAAAACATGGTTGATAATGGTCAACAATGATTGATGGATGGATGGATGGACAGACTGACGGATGCACGGGTAAGAGGCATTGACCAACAGTGGCAACCAGAGCAGTCTTTATTTACGTTTTTGCGACTTTTTTTTAAGCGTTTTTGAAAATGTTCTGTGTTTAAAAAAAAAATATATGTTTTTGGCTACTTTTGTTCTTGCCAAAAAAGCAAAAAAACGCATTAATACAGTTGGGGAAATACCTCCCCAAAAAAAAGCCCTCTTACCCATGGTTGATAATGGTCAACAATGATAGATAGATAGATAGATAGATGGATAGATGGATAGATAGATAGATAGATAGATAGATAGATAGATAGATAGATAGATAGATAGATAGATAGATGGATGGATGGATGGATGGATGGATGGATGGATGGACGGACTGACAGACAGGATAGAATAAACTTATCCTTAAACATCTCCTTATAAACTAGATAGATACTAATAGTCACTTCAGGTGATTCCTGCATAAAGCAGGTATCACCTGACTGCTGACTAGCTAGCTTGACATACTTAAATAACCCAGTCCTACTTCCTTGAATACCTCATCATAAACCTGCTATCTATGTTTTATATATATTTCTCCTTTGCCCTAGGTTTGGTTTCGGCTTGCCTACATCTCGTGCGTAAAATCGCTGGTGTTATCCCGATATTACGATATTATTATTTTTTTCTTGATTTTATTCTCTGCATTAAAAACTAACAAAAACACTTTTTGGAATAGCACAAGCTCATGCATCAAAGTCCACCCCTACTACCTTGAATACCTCATACCTAAACCTACTTTATCTGTGTCCGTAGGTTTGGCTTCGGCTTGCCCACATCCCGTGCGTACGCTGAATACCTCGGAGGCTCTCTGTCTGTCCAGTCCATGCAGGGGATCGGTACGGACGTGTATCTGCGTCTGCGCCACATCGACGGCAAGGGAGAGAGCTTCAGGATATAAAAACCAACAACTAACACACTGGTAGATCCACAACAACATAGGGACGTTCACATGGCAGATTATGGACTAAATGGGACTCTGGTTTGAGGGGTGTACTGACAAATCACTTGGTTTTATCACGATATATTAGGATGTTAAATCGATTTATTGGACAAGGATTCGATATTTGACCATATCACAAAATCTGCCGCGATAAGATTTCAATTGTATAAGTAAAGGTTAATTGAAATTGAAATGAGTAACACAATTTCGATTCGATTTAGGGGCCTTGTGATTGATATGAGACGATATTATATGCCCAATTTAACACAACCTGTTATATTTGTATATAAAAAACAACTAAATATGAGGTTAACGATTCATTTCGGTGCTATTCAAGAGATATTTAAATGAACAACAATCCATTCTTAAAGTTGAAATAGTGTCACACACACAGACGTGGAGCGAGACTGTCAACATAGGAGCGTAAAAATTAAAGATATGTGAGGATATTGTGAGGTCATATCTTGCCAATGAATCGATCTATCTATCTAGATCTATATCTAGTTACACCCCTACACAGTATGTCGTCAGAAAGCTCCGAAACACACCAACTCTACCAACACTATTTCTATATTTTGTTTTGTTTAGTTTTTTGCCTTAGACAGATTATAAGCTATGTTAGCTCTAAAATTGATGATTTTTCGGTTGTTGTTGTTTATCCCTATTTTGTGTTTTTTTTGGACCCTATGGCATGTTGTCGTCTTGACGTTTTTTTTTTGAAAAAAGGGGGTGAATTGATATTTTGAATGTTTTAGATTATCGGGACAAAACTGTGCATGATGGCAAATAACATTGATAGTGAAAATGAGAATTTCAGTTTTTGAGAAGTTCGATTAGAAAAAGTTACTGGTCGCAATATTAGCCTCAAATTAAGAATATGATACGATGTAAAATGTTTACTAAAAAGTTATGAAAATGTTAAAAAAATTCAATTTCAAGCTGGGGTGGAGGATTTGGGGAGAAAATGGCAGTTGGGGATAGAGATTCAGAATCCAAATACCTCAACCGCTCCACTTGTTCTCTTTGGTCCCTCCCCTATGGTCCCTCCCTGACACGCTCTACACCAACAAAGTCGTGCCAAAGTGAATGGACAGTCCCAACAGCCAATAAGAACAGAGAATCGGAGCCTCGCTCTGATTGGTCAAAGTGTACCACTCATGTTAACTTTGACCAATCAGAAATCACATACCCACAGCTTTAAGCATTTTAGTTTTAGCCTGAAAACTCAAAAATCTAGTGAATCCCTTGAACATTTTACATTTTCCGAACTTTACATTTTTTACGGTTACATTACATTTCGACGATACACGTTTCAAATAAAAACAACTCCATACAGCACACTCCAGCATCCCTGCCATCAACCTCCTCAAAGTGCAGAGAGAGCTGCTCACATTTTTCCATGATTATCATCATAAAAATAGTAAAAATATACAGTTTGTTTAAAAAAAAATGTAAGTCATGAATGAAAGGTCTACACTCCTCCATGTTAAGAGTTAAACCCCCTTACCGATGTACTTGCAAAGCCTTCTACGAGCTCAGCTGTGATGCAAAAAAAATATACTGCCAAAACACCATGAAGCCCATTAAGAATAGCCTAGTCGAAACCAGCCTGATATCGCGTGAGCTTAGAATTACCCTGCGTTCCAATCCCCATGCTTCCCTTACTATTTAGTACGCCAGAAAAAGATTTAGGACGTCCCAATACATGCACGTCAATTATTGTAGTATGCTGGAAATACATAAATGCCCCCACTAACTCCGATAGCATTTTGGAGTATTCGTCTTTATTCTTGACATTTCTCGACATAATGAAAAAAAAGGCTAGAGGCTAGATTGATGACTACATGAACCAATCAGGGGCTGCCTTCCACTAACAGACAGAAAGTGGGGGAGGGTCCGGTCTGACTGGAGGCTAGATTGACGACTACATGAACCAATCAGGGGCTGCCTTCCACTAACGGATATTGGAGAAAGTCTAGACTTATAGAAAATTATAAAAAACAAATGTTAAAGGTGCTCCGAGGAACTTTCAATTTGTTAATTCTAGCACCCCCTTTGGACATAAGCGGTAGTGTTTTAACCACGTTAGCTGTTGTTCCTGGGCGAGCGTATACCCATGACAAAGGCATTAAGAAAAACTATATAAAAAAAATAGCATTCTTTGCACTGATGGTCTCGTTTGCTGTGACATGTCATTCATGATCATCAGAGGGAAAAATTAGACTGTTTCAGAAATATTTAAAAGTTCTTCGTAGCACCTTTAAGCTTGCGTGAGACCAGGCTGGTTTTCAACAGGCTATATTAACAGTTGTGTCTGTCTTTGGTTGAGCTGTTTATGTGGATTTTTCGGGCAGGGGAGCGAATCGACATGTTGCCTTAATATTTAATATTTACCATTACCGCGTCACGCTAGTCCTTCAACTTCATGCTAACTTCAAACTTTGTCATATTTCTTTCTTTATTTCTTCAGTTGCCTTTTAACATTTCAATATGCTTTGCTGAAAAATGAATTGTTTTCTTGTTATATGCTAAAAAAAAATGCACCGATCAGCTAGCAGCTTTTTTTTTTATATTAACTTTATTCAACTTTAAGGCTGTTTTCCAAAAGCCTGACTAACATCCTACTCATACTAATTTTGTGTATGCGAGTTTGTGTAGGCGAGAAATGCCCGGAATGAGTACTTACTTTCCGGGAAGATTTTGTGTATGGATCGACAGGATACTTTTCCTATACTCAACCGCCCCACAATGCATTGTGTCTTTTTACAAACGACACAGAAGTTTTTTTTTATTGCTTCTGTATACTTCAGTGTAAACGGTCCGACGAACCTCGCATACACAATGGATGGTTAAGTAGACAGTAATGTAGTATATACTTGTTGAGTATGTAGGAGGGAGGAAGTTAGTAGGGCTTTTACAACACAGCCATTGAGTAAAAAATATACCGGAGGAGTAATTGTCTAGTACTGTCTCCGAACTTTTGAATTTTTTTCATGTAGAAAGTGTGTCAGATATATTTCAAGATTGTTGTAATTTTAGTTTTTGGTTTCGTTTTCACTTTAATTCATGTTGGGTCAACGATAGAGTTACTGCTCTGTTAAC
>NC_137218.1:3773770-3788770 GCF_949987685.1 Ammodytes marinus
GTGTGTGTGTGTGTGTGTGTGTGTGTGTGTGTGTGTGTGTGTGTGTGTGTGTGTGTGTGTGTGTGTGTGTGTGTGTGTGTGTGTGTGTGTGTGTGTGTGTGTGTGTGTGTGTGTGTGTGTGTGTGTGTGTGTGGTGTGTGTGTGTGTGTGTGTGTGTGTGTGTGTGTGGAACCAAATTTAATTTTAGTGAGGGCACATTTGGATCATGATTTTTGCCGGTTCTCACTTTGGGACAGGCCTTTAAAGGGCTGTTTGAGGGTTAACACTAGGTTTTAAGGACAGGCCTTTAAAGGGCTGTTTGAGGGTTAACACTAGGTTTTAAGGACAGGCCTTTAAAGGGCTGTTTGAGGGTTAACACTAGGTTTTAAGGACAGGCCTTTAAAGGGCTGTTTGAGGGTTAACACTAGGTTTTAAGGTTCAGGTATGAATTAGGTTTATGTTAGGGTTAGTGTAAGGTTTGGGGTTAGGCATTTAGTTTTGATGGTTAGGGTAAGAGTAAGGGGCTAGGGAATGCATTATGTCAATGAGTGTCCTCACAATTATAGCCGCACAAACGTATGTGTGTATGTTTTCTTCGTATGAGTGTGTGTGTTTTTGTGTGTCTGTGCAGAGACTGCTGTGTTTGGGGGTGTGTGTGTATGTGTTTGTGTGTGTATGTTTCCTTCGTATGAGTGTGTGTATATGTTTTCTGTGTGTGTGTGTGTGAGTGTGTGTGTGTGATTGGGTTTCTGGTTCTCGGACAGATGATCTGTTTGTGAGGAGAAAAAGATAAAGTCATCGGAACACGGCCGAGTGTTGTTGCAGCTGTAACTCAAACCGTGACACACACACACTCACACACTCTCTTTCTCTCTCTCTCTCACACTCACACACATGCACACAAACACACACACATGCACACCCACACGCACACTCTCTCTCTCTCTCTCTCTCTCTCTCTCTTTCTTTCTTTCTTTCTTTCTTTCTTTCTTTCTTTCTTTCTTTCTTTCTCTCTCACTCTCACAGACACGCACACAAACACACACACACACACACACACACACACACACACACACACACACACACACACACACACACACACACACACTCATGTTTGTATGGTAGGATCAGTGTCATGTTAGCCTGACATAACAGGGCCGTGGTGAGTATGTAGGGCGAGTATTTAGTAACACATTAGAAATAAGACCTCGTTCATATAGTTAAACCTGCAGTGTGTAGAATTTTGGGTTTTATTTCCTAGCAGATTTTGTAGAAAGTAATTATAATATCCATAAGTACATTTAATTTAGTGCATAATAGCTGAAAATTTTAATTTTAATTATTTTTTTTCCCTTAGAAAGGGTCTCATATATGTCCATATTTCTGCATATTTTGGACCAAGGCCTAGTGCCGCCATCTTGAAAGTGTCATAGTTGGAATATCATCAGGTGCATTGTTTAAAATTTAGAATTGTTCTTGTCCTTGAAGGCCACTGTAGCTTCTGTTATTATTCAAAAGGGGTGGGGTTACCCAGGGAGCGTTGCATTCTAGAACTTTGTAGAACTTTCTTGATGATGTCATATTACACACTGCACCTTTAACATGGGTTTAAACACATGATGCAGTTCTATTGATTTCATTGTGGAAGAGTTTGCTGGTATACAGAGATTGAAATGTATGAGCTCATAATAATCAAGTAATTTTGATGGATGGATGGAGAGAGAGAGGGAGAGAGAGAGAGACAGATAGATAGATAGATAGATAGATAGATAGATAGATAGATAGATAGATAGATAGATAGATAGATAGATAGATAGATATATTACGTAGTCACATCAAATCTACTTCAGTACAATTCATTTTATTTTTGTTATCCTTGGAGAAGCACACAGAAAGGACACTCCCCTCCCCCAACATGCACAAACACACACACACACCTACACACACACACACCTACAAACAAACACACACGCACGCACACACAAGCTAACACACACACGCACGCACACCTACTCACACACACACACCTACACGCTCACACACCTACAAACACGCACGTACACACACACAACTACAAACACACACTCTCTCTTTCACTCGCTCTTCCTCTCACTATCACACACGCACTCACACACACGCACAAACACACACCTACACCCCCCCCCCCCCCCCCACACACACACACACAGTCCCCCCCATCCCTCCCCCCCCCACACACACACACAGTCCCCCCCTGCCCCCCCATCCCCCCCCCCCCCCCCCCACACACACACACAGTCCCTCTGGCTCTCCCATGCACACACCATATGGGCTGGTCTCACACAGCCAACCAGGGTATTAACAGTAATGTGCCTGAATGGGAGCTGTGCTGTGCTGTGCTGTTTTCACTGCCTGCTGTAACCGAGGCACTCACTCTGTTGACACTTCCACAGCTAACGATCGAAACCATAAAGCCGCCCGGCCGAGGCCTCATGAACGGGGTTGAAAGTCCACTACTAAATGCAACCGTGATATGATATAATGGAAGTCTCACACACACACACACACACACACACACACACACACACACACACACACACACACACACACACACACACACAGACACAAACACACACACACACACACACACACACACACACACGCCCAGTGCTCACCAAAACCGTGTCTTTTGTAGATGTTATGTCATGAAATATAAAGAAAATATGTTTTCGCAAGATATTGTGTGTGTGTGTGTGAGTGAGTGAGTGTGTGTGTGTGTGTGTGTGTGTGTGTGTGTGTGTGTGTGTGTGTGTGTGTGTGTGTGTGTGTGTGTGTGTGTGTGTGTGTGTGTGTGTGTGTGTGTGTGTGTGTGTGTGTGTGTGTGTGTGTGTGTGTGTGTGTGTGTGTGTGTGTGTGTGTGTGTGTGTGTGTGTGTGTGTGTGTGTGTGTGTGTGTGTGTGTGTGTGTGTGTGTGTGTGTGTGTGTGTGTGTGTGTGTGTGTGTGTGTGTGTGTGTGTGTGTGTGTGTGTGTGTGTGTGTGTGGTATCCTTGGTATTATTTATCTACCAATAATAAGACAGAATGACCACAATATTCATAGAGATATGTCGCTGAAAATTCTCTCTGCCCTTTTTCATCTCTGTCTCTCTGTCGGTCAAATACGGTATGGAAAAGTGCTAAAAAAGAACTTGAGAGGGGATATGCGGAAAGACCGATTTCAATGTAACCAATGACTAATAAAGTATCTTATCTTAAAGGAATACTTCAGCCATACGGAACCGGCGTTCTATCATTATAAAATCGCCATTATAATATAATGAATGAGGTTTTTCTTCCCTCAGTCTTCCCTCAGTCTTCCCTTGGCCCAGCTGTCCTGTTTATCCAATCCCTTACCCTACGTGTGATGTCACACATTTTGCACATTTATACTACATAGGATCTCAGAGTTCAATACACCTTCATATTTCCACCGGTGAAGTAGGTCTTTAACTTGCTTTCTTACTGGGTGTAGCTCTGAAATGCTAAAAGCAGAAGGCCCCCACCCATAGATAGTAAATAATAGCCCCCACCCTATTGTAACCTGCACCTGTTTTAGTTGTATGTCTTTTTACAGGCGATTAGTACGTTTTATAGTCGCCACAATCTTAGCTGATGTGTATTTCTGCCAGGGGAAAAGCCTCACTGTGCTCACTGTATCAGACTGATAACGGTGTCTACAACATAATAACTGCATTCCTCTTTCTCCCCACCCTGAAGTACTTTTTCTCTCTATATAGCTCTGGAAAAAAAAATGAAGAGACCACTCCAAATATTCAGTGTCTCTCGTTTTACTATTTAGAGGCTATATGTTTGAGTAGAATGAACATTTTGGTTTTATAATATAAACTACTGACAACATTTCTACCAAATTCCAAATTTTTTTTTTGTCATTAAAGAGCATTTTCAATAAGTAATGTAGAGATGAAGATTTAAGAAAAATTCAGACTGGTCTCTTAATTTTTTCCGGAGCTGTATTTGAATCACTGGTTATTATCCTTTGTGAATGTCCCACAAAACAAACTGATAAAGTCCTAGAGAACTAAATATATCTGTGGTTGGACCCTGCGCTCTGACCCCCTCTTTTTTTTTCATTAGTTGTACTGTACAAGCCTTATACACTCACCAGCCACTTTATTAGGTACAGCAGTTAATTTATTTATTTCTTTTTCATTTTCTTGTTAACACATATAACTAATCAGCCAATCACATGTCAGCAACTCAATGCATTTAGGCATGTAGACCTGGACGGGACAACTTATTGAGGTTGAAACCGAGCAACAGAATGGGGAAGAAAGGGGTTTTAAGTGACTTTGAACATGGCAATGTTGAGGGTGCCAGGAGTACATCCAATATATATTTGTATAACATTTGAGTTTATCCAGCCCTTCCCCTTAACGTATGTGGCTCTGACAAACCCCAGTTTCTAACAAATTGATTACTACAAGTTATATTTTACCTGTCCACGGAAAGGAGGCCATTGTAGCCTACATTTAATATCAACTCGCCAATCCATCCAATATTAGATTCAAGCCCGGTCTGAGCTGGGAAAGACAGCTTTAAGCTTCAGTGCCCCCGACTCCTGGAACAACTTACAGCAACAAATTAAAATGAATACCATGATATCCTTTAACCAATTTAAACAAACTATCTTAACTCTACCAAACCCTAACTTTAACTGTTTTAATTAGGCCGTATTGTACTTTTACCAATTTAATATTATTTCCAGCCACTCTACACCTCTGTCTAAAATGTTTCTCTTTAGCAGCTTGTTGTGTATTTGATGTGTTTGCGTTGTATATTGTGTATGTATTGTTGTTTTAGTTTCTCATCATCATTGCAAATGAGGGTCAACCCCTTCAATGATATCTTGAGTATAAATAAAGGTTAAATTGATAAATAATTCAACTCTTTTTTTTTAGGAAAAATCGTAGGTGAAGTTAGTGCAGTTAATTTAGATTATTTTATATTTGATACGCAGTCTATTGTCAATTAGAAACAGAAGGTTCAGAACAAGGGATACATTTCAGTCCCTCAAGTATATTAATTTTGTATTTTTGTTCGCTCAAATTAATTTAGGAAGCCCCCCCAAAACACACACACATACACACTCTCTCTCTCTCTTTCTCTCGCTCTCTCTCTCTTTCTCACACACACACACACACACACACACACACACACACACACACACACACACACACACACACACACACACACACACACACACACACACACAGTCCCTCAAACTTTTATTTTTTATGTACACATTTGTCCTAAATGTGTTGCCATAGTGTGTACAGAGAGCTAGCTATCTACTCTCATGTTACTCAAGTTGTGATTATAGATAATACAGCCTATGCATTACAGGTTAGACTTTGACCGTCTAATATAACCTACATTATTAGCCTAGTTGCCCTATTGAACCTGGTTTAAGGCCGTTTTTTATCAAGACTGCAACCTAAGCAAACTCCATCTGTACTGTTATCTACGAGTAACAGCTTACTTATGCACATGGACCATCCATACCACTTTTTTTAATCTAGGCTTTGTATTGTGTCTCTAGTCCTGAACCTTATGTTTTCTAATTGACAATAGACTGTGTATCAAATATTTTGGGGCGACTGTGGCTCAGTTGGTAGAGCGGGTCGGCCGATGATCAAAGGGTTGTTGGTTCGATCCCCGCCCTGCCACCTGTGTCATGGTTGTTGTGTCCTTGGGCAAGACACTTCACCCATCTTGCCTCGTGTTAATGTCGATAGTTAGCCTGCTATCGGTTTATGAATGTGTGTGTGAATGGTAACGTGGGAAAGGGAAACGGGTCTCCCTTGTAAAAGAGTCGTCGGTCTCAATGGGATTTACCTGTAGGGGAAGGTGGGGTGATTTGTGCAACTTTTTACTCAAAGTGATTTTAAAGTGAGGCCTTGACAGTTATGTCTCCAACTCAAATATGTACATATATTTCAGGATGTTGTGCATCCCTGGCAATAAAAACTTTGGATCTGGAATAAACTGTTTAAGAAATATAGCTTTCGGAAAAAAAGTTGTCTTGTCACCATCATCATCTTTCTGGCCATCTGAACTCTCATCAGTGGTGTCGTTAAGTGGAATTGAGATGTCACTCTCTCCTGAGCTACTGTAGACTATCACTTTCTTTTGGTGACCAGCGTATACAGCCATGCCACTGGCACAACTCTCAGAAATGTACTTTGCACTAGTTGCTCCGTGCTTGTGGAACCAACTGCCACCTGACAAATGTGATTCCCCCTACATTTCTGCCTTTAAATCAAGGCTCAAAACCCATATGTACACCCTGGTGTTTCCTCCCCATTAACCTCTGCACTACTTACTTACCTCTGCACTACTATCTGTGTTTATGTGGATGTATGGGCTTTACGTCTTTTATTTTGGTTATTGTTATTTTACCTTCATTGTTTACCTACTGAATGCACTATGTACAGCACTTTGGACAGTGCAAACTGTCATAAATGTGCTTTTATAAATACATTTTACTTACTTACTTACTTATAACTCACCCAGGCCCTTGCGCACAAATCACCCCATCCCCAGAATTTTGGATAATAGGCATGATGCAGCAATTTAGGGTTGACATTGTGCTAATTATATAGACTCAAAGTGTAGCATACCAAAGCACTAAAACATGTGTCAAATGTTTTCAAACGTGTCTATAATTGTTCAGACACAATAATCAAAAAACCTTGATCATGGAAATTTTACTTTGAAAGGCAAAACACAGTTTTTTGAGCTTAAATGTGCTTATATCTTATTCCTTGTGTCTCCCTTCTTTACAGGATGAGTCAAATGGATGGCTCTTCTTAAATATGTGGTCACATTTCCAATTTCTTCCACGGTTTTCTAGAAACAATGGGTTTTGCAACTTCCAAAATTTACAAATCACCCCACCTTCCCCTATAAGTAAAGGTTGAAAAAAAAAATGGTGGGCTCATGTTTTTTTTTATATGGGTGGAATATGTATCCACAGTCCCCTCCAAAAGTATTGGAACATTGAGGCCAGCAACAGCAACTGAATGAGGCTGCGGTGAAAGCCTGGAAAAGCATCACAAAAGAAGAATGCAAAAGTTTGGTGATGTCAATGGGTCACAGGCTTGATGCAGTTATTGCAAGCGAAGGATTTGCAACAAAATATTAAGTCTTATTCACTTAAATTTATTTTAAGTCTATCTGTTCCAATACTTTTGCTCACCTAAAAATGTGGTGTTCCTTTACAAACAATGCTTTCTTCACAGTTGTGTATCAGATCCAGATGTAAATACCTGGAAATGAAAGCTGAAATGTTGATCTATTGTCTCATATTCATGTTTTGGTGTCAAACCCAAATGTTTCCAGTCTACAGCAAATAATAAAGGAATTGGCCTCACTGTTCCAATACTATTGGAGGGGACTGTATATGTGTTGTGTGTATGCTGGCTAATGGAAGACCTACATTTCCCTGCTTGGATGAATAAAATATATCTTATCTAATTTTATCTTATAGGGGGGAAAAGTAGGGCTAACCAGTCCTTAAAAATAATTTTCGCAAACTACTTTTTCCAATGTCCAGAATTTACTTATTTTTTTTTTTAAATGGTAAATGGACTTGACTTATATAGCGCTTTTTAGCCGATTTTCTCAGCCCCAAAGCGCTTTACAATTCTCTCACCACATTCACCCATTCATACACACACTCACACACATTTAGTTTAGTTTATACACATGTCATCATCATACCCCTATCATTAAGAAACATTACATGATACAAAAATAAATCAAATAAGAAATTAATTAACAATCGCCTATACTGATTGGGTGTCAGTGTAAAACTGTATTTTAGCTAGTTGTGAATTAACTGTGTAAAATTGTTTCATGTAGCTATATATTGATGTATTGTATTATGACTTGCCTTAGGACTACGGATGCGAATTAGCATTTATGCTAACTCCGGCATGTTTACATTGATGCTTTGCTGACATGTTGATTAATATGCACTGTCCTAATCAAATAAAACTAAACTAAACTCAACTAAACAGAATAATTTAAATAAAATAAATTATAAACTAACATAAAATATGGCTCTAACAACGCCTGGAATATGGAACGCCAAATTTTATATTATCTAAATGGTTTATTTCTATTCATATTTTTCTAATGTCTTATTCTATAGCCTACTTGATGTATTTTAATCTTGATGTATTTCATGCCCCCTGTAAAGTACTTTGAATGGCCTTGTGTCTGAATTGTGCTATAGAAATAAACTAGCCTTGCCTTGCCTACTAAAGTGATTTCGAAGGACTTTACCAGTTTGTATAAATTTAAAATCAGATACAACATTTCTTAAAATTGTAGGCTTTTTTTATTTATTTTTGACTTGTGTACATGTTATTGGCTACTGTATCATTCAATCATAAAATTAACAAACAACTCGGGTATAAAGGCCGGCACTTAAACCTGCAGTGTGTAAAATGTTGGGATTTCTTTCATAGCAGACTTGGTAGAAAATAATTATAATATCCATAAGTACCTTAAATTTAGTGTATTATAGCTGAGAAACATTTTTAGATAATTTTTTTTTCTCTTAGAAAAAGGTCTATGTTATCTCCATATTTCTCCATACCATGGGCCACGGCCTGTGCGCCACCATGTTGGAAGCGTCATGGTTGGAATGTCATCAGGTGCATTGTTTAGAATTTAGAATTGTTCTTGTCCTTGAAGGCCACTGTAGCTTCTGTTATTGTTCAAAAGGGGTGGGGTTAGCCAGGGAGCGTTGCATTCTAGAACTTTGTAGAACTTTCTTGATGATGTCATATTACACACTGCACCTTTAAAGTAACCAACACCTTGATTTGACAAAGACAGCTTGATCCATCGTTTTATTATAAAGAAGTTATGACAAGCAAAGTGGGGAAACAGTTATTTATTAAATGTATAAAGTGATTCCGAAGTTTTTTTTTTTTAGTGAATACAAAAACATTTTTAGTGTGATGTCACATGTGGGAAACTGTAGGGTTAGACAGTGAGACCATAAAACACTCTTTCTGCCTTTTCTCAGGCTAGGATGAACCGATTTCTAAAATGTTTGCACATTTGTACTACATAGGATCTCAGAGTTCAATCCGCCTTCATATTTCCACCGGTGACAATGTATAAAGATACACTGACACACTTTCTACACACACACACCATAGCCCGCCATTTTACAACAACAAAAGTTACTTACTGCAAAATCTAGTACTGGATCCACCAATATATATTTAAGCAATAGCTCATGACAGGCTGTGTAATGTGCTCATTATACCACATGTTAAAGGGCGTTGTTCGGCCCGACTCAAAGCGGAAATATAAATGTTAAAGGGACACTGTGTAGCATTTTAAGTCATTATTAGCTAAAATCAATATCCTCATTCATAAATATGTCCTCATTGGTGTAAAATCACCTCTGCCAATCACATCCAATACATCAGAGAAATAGTTGCACTTATTATTTCAAATTTCAAACAAAAACTATTGATCCGTGAAAAAATAAAACATTTGAATACTATAAATTATATTTTCTATTACATCCTTAAGGCATTTGTTCAGCTAATAAATCATTTCTTAACCTATACAGCAAGGCAATCAAAAATAGCACTTAAAGTACGCAAATTATTAAATTATTATACTTTTATGTCTTCCTCTAGGCCCATAGCATTATCATCATCGTATCATATTTTTATTCTGATTTGAGCCAATCAGACAATAGGAGTTTTTTTAACAGGGTGTCATCTTCCCTGCATTCCGAATCGCATACTCTTTCTTTTTTCTATTCTACATACTACATCCGACGATAAGAATAATCTAGTTAGGATGCAGTATGCATACACATGGGACATACTTTTACTTATTTATTTCATCATAACATCGCGCCTTGATCTTGCCTCTTGCTTTTATATCTGTCGCAGCATCCCGTTTGTTTTCATATGGAGGCTTCGTCGATGTGACGTCACTTCACGTGCGCACTGGATTATGGGTCGGAATCGCCCAAATAGGATGCTGTTTTCAACACTAAAAATCTTGCCAGATGTAGTAGACATCGGGACATCCTAAATCTTTTTTCTACATACTAAATAGTAGAAAAGTATGCGATTCGGAACGCAGGGCTTGTTTGACTTGAGGGTGGCAGCCTGTTTGGTGTTCTGTGCCCCCTAACGGAGCCTTCAAGGCAGCGCTGGTTAAAGTTAGGGTTAAGTTTAGGGTTAGGGTTAGGGGTTAGGGTTAGGGGTTAGGGTTAGGGTGAGGGGTTAGGGGTTTAGGGTTAGGGTTAGGGTGAGGGGTTAGGGTTAGGGTGAGGGGTTAGGGTTAGGGGTTAGGGTTAGGGTGAGGGGTTAGGGTGAGGGGTTAGGGTTAGGGTTAGGGTTAGGGTTAGGGTTAGGGTGAGGGGTTAGGGGTTAGGATTAGGGTTAGGGTGAGGGGTTAGGGTTAGGAGTTAGGGTGAGGGTTAGGGTTAGGGGTTAGGGGTTAGGGTGAGGGGTTAGGGGTTAGGGGTTAGGGTTAGGGTTAGGTTATATGGATAATGATCCTAGCATTTTTTAAGGGACATAATGAAAGATTGTTGCACCTAGCCACTCCACTATTAGGGGATAGGGCCTTCAGGCAGCGCTGCCTTGAAGGATACGTTTAGGGGCACAAAACACCATCAAGCCCAATGTTTTTTTTTATCACAATCCACAACCATTTAGATCCTCGTTTGGCAATATCTGGTGTTAGACCATTCCTTTGAGCTTCAGTATGCCGAAAAGACCTCCACCTGAGAGAGAGAGAGAGAGAGAGAGGAGAGAGAGAGAGAGAGAGAGAGAGAGAGAGAGAGAGAGAGAGAGAGAGAGAGAGAGAGAGAGAGAGAGAGAGAGAGAGAGAGAGAGAGAGAGAGAGAGAGAGAGAGAGAGAGAGAGAGAGAGAGAGAGAGAGAGGAGAGAGAGATGCATTTTGTTAATTTATTTTTTAAATACTTTATTTTTTATTTTTTATCTTTTTTTAGCACACAAACAGACAACTGAAAAAGTGAACACACAAACAAAAGACAAAGTAAAATAATAAACTAACATGGCGTACTCTACTCTACAGGTTTCTAAGGACATTGTTTAAACTAAAGGTAAGAGAGATGTGTTTTAAAGGGACACTGTGTAACATTTTAAGTAATTTATTCGCTAAAATCAATATCCTCATTCATAAATATGTCCTCATTGGTGTAAAATCACCTCTGCCAATAATCTGAATTATCCTCCTGAGCGGAGAATTACAAATATTAATGTTACATTTTGTCCATTGAGCAGGCAAGTCTTATGGAGGCATCCATGTTTTTAGAATGTCATCAGGTGCATTGTTTAGAATTTAGAATTGTTCTTGTCCTTGAAGGCCACTGTAGCTTCTGTTATTAATCAAAAGGGTTGGGGTTACCAAGGAGCGTTGCATTCTAGAACTTTCTTGATGATGTCATATTACACACTGCCCCTTTAATGTTCTTTATCAAAAATAGGGGTTTGAACATTAGTTTTGTAAGCTGGGGCCATTTCACCTGCGTCCGCTAGTTTCCCAATGTTTACCAACTGTAGAAAAAGTCCTCAAAATATGAAACTGATAAAGATGAAATGTATTTATTGGTGAGAATGGGAATTCCAAACCCTTGAAAGAATTAGTGATATTAATCTTGCTTGGTTGTCCACTACTCCTGCTACTAACTCCAAAGTTGCTGTGCATCTCTGGACTTTCTCAAATATAATAATAATAATAATAATAATAATAATAATAATAATAATAATAATAATAATAATAATAATAATAATAATAATAATAATAATAATAATAATAATAATCAATAATATATTCAATTTATAAAGCGCTTTTCTCGCACTCAAATCACTTTACACAACAGTAGACAAACAAAAGGAAAATGTGAAGTTGATGGGGCTTGGGTTGGTGGGTGATCTAGGGGTAGGCAGAGGAGAAGAGATGGGTCTTGACGTGGGATTGGAATATGGTTCACATGAATTGTGAAATGAATCTGCAAAAGGCGTTGGTTGGGTTAGGTTGGGGCCAATAAAACCATTTTGTGAGCCTGCTACGTATGTCCAACCTCACATCCCTAGTGTATCCTTGTTAATGGATAACATGGAGGATATTTTATTGAGGAAGCAGAAATGAGGTGTTACATAAAAGAAGGGCGCTGGTGTAGTGGATAGAACGTGTACCATACTGGCTCCGGCCTTCGTTGCAGTGGTCGTGGGTTCAAATCCGACCCGTGGACCTTTACTGCAGGTCATCCCCCCCCCCCTCTCTCTCTCTCTCTCTGTCTGTCTCCCCATTTCAACTCTGTACTGTCTAATAAAGCTTGAAAATGCCCAAAAAATTATAATATAAAAAAAAGAATGGCAATGCTTGTATTTGTATTGTAGGATTGGGTTCTTTAAATTTTTTTCTCTTGATTTTTTTATTTGCCGTTTTTCTTTTTCTGTTGTTTTTAAAGCTGGGGTATATGATTAAAGGAGACAATAGCAGTTGGGATAGAGATTCGAACCCAAATACCTCAACCGCTCCACTTGTTCTCTTTGGTCCCTCCCCTATGGTCCCTCCCTGACACGCTCTCTACACCAACAACGTCGGTGCCAAAGTGAATGGACAGTCCCAACAGCCAATAAGAACAGAGAATCGGATGTTTTTCTTTTTCTTTTTTTTTTTTTTTAGAATCGGAGCCTCGCTCTGATTGGTCAAAGTGTACCGCTCATGTTCACTTTGACCAATCACAAATCACATACCCCAGCTTTAATCTCTTTAAGGCACTTTGAGCTTTACTCTCTTCAGTATGAAAAGCGCGATACAAATAAAAATGTATTTGATTTGATTTGATTTGATTTGATTTGATTTGATTTGATTTGATTTGATTTGATTTGATTTGATTTGATTTGATTTGATTTGATTGCACACTCACCAAGGGCGACCCCTCCAGCAATAGAGCCGATAGCGATACCAGCGATTTCGCCGTCTGAGAATTGGTCGGGAATTTCTCCTCCCGAGCCGTCGGTGACAGGAGCAGTGACTGGGGCATCTGTTATTGGGCCTTCTGTTGAGTTCCCTCCTGGTGTCCCTGTTGGGGCTTCAGTTGAGTTCCCGGTTGTGTTTGAAGTGGGGTCCGTTGTTGGGCTACCTGAGGGGACCACTGGCACTGTTCCGCTCCCTGATGTTGGGGCATTTGTTGTGATTCCTGGTGAGGTGGCCGTTGTTTTGTTTGTTGTTCCTGTTGGTGGGACAACTGATGGTGAGGTAACTGTTGTCGGGAGTACTGTTGTTGGGGCAACTATTGTTGAGACAACTGGTGTGCTTCCTGGTATGGGGGTCGTTGTTCCGTTTGTTGTTCCGTTTTGCGCTGCACACAGGGTTACTGTGTTGTTTAAAAGAAAAAAAACACAGAAAGCGGTTAAAGGACAATACGTAGAAAAAAATTTTTTTTTTTATTTGCACAATTAAAATTTCTTGGCTTAACTTTTATAAAATCCCAAAATGAGTTCTTGACAAGTTTTTTAGTTTCAAGGTGCTCCGAGGAACTTTCAGCTTTTGTTCATTCTTGCGCCCCCCTTTGGACAAAAGCGGTAGTGTTTTTTACTACGCCAGCTGTTGTTCCTGGGTGAGCGTATACCCATGACAAAGGCATTTAAGAAAAACTATATAAAAATAGCATTCTCTGCCCTGATGGTCTCGTTTGCTGTTTCATGTACATTTATGATCATCAGAGTGAAAAATTAGACTGTTTCAGAAATATTTAAAAGTTCCTCGTAGCACCTTTAACCACATTCCACTGTATTTATGGGTCGCTTGCTTCGTTATCAAGGGTGAAGAAGCTAATGTTCTTCTACGTGTAAGAACTTCAAGTTCTATATTAATAATAATAGGGGGACAATTAGCAAAGATAACAAACCTTATCTTTGAACCAATTGCTCCAGTAAAAAATGCTTAACGATGTCTATGACCAACCATGGCAAACCCTTTTAACAAACACAGTCAACGTTTATGAGTCTGAAGCAATGACTGTCATTTTCAGTCATCATCCACACTTACCTTCCGTCACCAGCCAGTAAAAATGCTACTTCTGTCTATCATATGTTGCTAATTTTATCTGGTAAATGGTAAATGGACTTGATTTATATAGCATTATTTTTTTTTTTAGCTGCATGATTTTCTCAGCCCCAAAGCGCTTTACATTTCTTACCACATTCACCCGCCGTTCACACACACACACACACACACACACACACACACACACACACACACACACACACACACACACACACACACACACACACACACACACACACACACACACACACACACACACACACACACACGCACGCACGCACACACACACACACACACACACATCATTCAGTAGAAAGTGCTACTCCTGTCTTTTATATGTTAATTATTATATGCTAATTGTATCTGTTGTGTTTTTGTTTTAAAGGCCCTGGCAACCCAAATCCACTTAATCCTTGTAACTATGTTATTCGGGGGGGGGTAAACTGAATGCTAATATGTATATGAAAGGAGTTAGGAATATCTGTCAACCCCACGCAAAAATACTGTCATGTCAGTTGGTCGACCATTTAAAAAAATTCGAATGTTGCATTAGATCATATTTCCACACGTCACGCGATTCAAAATTACATTGGACTTCCTGTTAGAAAATTTCCGATTTGATCGTTGCATTAGAATTTTGTTTTCACACATCACACGTTCTTAAAAAACATTCTTAGACGTATTTCTGGCTATGCTTTTTAATTTTCTATGCACATTTTGTAAAGCACTTTGTGACCCTGTCTGTGAAAAGAACTATATATATAAATACATTTTACTATACTATACTCACTCACTCACTCACTCACTCACTCACTCACTCACTCACTCACTCACTCACTCACTCACTCACTCACTCACTCACTCACTCACTCACTCACTCACTCACTCACT
>NC_137218.1:3793770-3798770 GCF_949987685.1 Ammodytes marinus
GCTACATTAGCCAGCTAGCATCGATATATAGAGAAATAATGACTTATCCAACAGGCTATGGCAAACCAATGTTACTGTGTGAATGTCCTTCGTTTTAGCTCTGCTTGGTTGTTAGCTGTGTAGCAAACTGCAGCTGTCACCATAGCACAGGAATTTTGTCATTTACATGGAAACAGTTAGAAACAGTGGAAGCTGACAATTTTTATTTTTTTTACTAACTGAAAACTGAAAGTTCCTCGGAGCGCCTTTGATATACAACCTGATTTAGTAATGATATGGTCCAACAATTCTGAATAAACTATGCACCAAATATCTGGAACAAACTCCCAGAAAACTTGAGGTCTGCTGCAACCCTCAGTTCTTTTAAATCGAGTCTGAATACTTTTCTGTTTCCACTTTAACCTGTACTTTTTATTTGATTTAAATGTTTTACTTCTTTTCATTCGCTTTTAAATGTCTTCTAATGTGTTTTATGTATTTTAATCTTGCCCCTGTAAAGCACTTTGAGTGGCCTTGTGTTTGAATTGTGCTATAGAAATAAACTTGCCTTGCCTTGCCTTGCCTATGCATATACACTATAATTTCTTGTGAATCTATTGGGGATTATTTCTAACAATGAACAGAGCTTTACAAATAAAATGTTTTATTATTATTATTTTTTTTTGGAATTTTCTTCTAAATCAGTGTGAAGACGTGATGACCTAAGATGACTTCTGAAGTTCTCACGTCAGTTTTTAGTTTAATATACAGTAGATCTATTGATGCACTCAGACACATCATCAGTGATGGAACCTGGGGTCATTCGGGTGTTTGGGGTCTTTCAACATCATACACCCTCACCCAGGCGACCCAGCCGGGATTGATCAAGTCCCAATTTATGTAGCCTATGTTTTTTTTTTTTTTGGCATTTTCAAGCTTTATTAGACAGTACAGAGTTGAAATGGGGAGACAGAGAGAGAGAGACAGAGAGAGAGAGAGAGAGAGAGAGAGAGAGAGAGAGAGAGAGAGAGGGGGGGGGGGATGACCTGCAGTAAAGGTCCACAGGTCGGACTCGAACCCGCGACCACTGCAACGAAGGCCGGAGTCGATATGGTACGCGCTCTATCCACTACACCACCGGAGCGCCCCCAAGTCCCAATTTATGTCTAAGTAGCATGTACCCACGGATCATCACCCCTCTTGATCCACAGCCATCTAGAGGCCTTCTCACCAGCCTCTGTGGTGGTCTTGATGGCCTTTCTCTGGCGTGCACCTGCGATTCCAAGCATGCTGTAGAGGCTTTGCAGAGAGATCGCGCTGCAAAGCCTCTACAGCCCCCCCCCACCCACCCCCCCTCTGCGTCACTCCTCCACTGATCATAATGGATTGTAATAAACTAGCTCTACTAACCACCACACCTTTAAATGTAGTGAGGACATCTTACAATCTTACAGTACAAAGGTGTCTAAGAAATCAATTCACGGAAATGGAAACTTAACTCTGGTTTGTAAGTAAGTAAGCCTCCTGCACACACACGCACGCACGCACGCACGCACGCACGCACACACACACACACACTCACACACACACACACACACACACACGCACACACACACTCTCGGCCCAACTTGCCTATTGCTTTTATTATAGAGAAATGCAGGAGGCTTGTGTGATCCCATTATTTTTTACTCTCATACATAGTCACTAATGCATAGTCATTCACATTTTTAGCTATTTTAAAGCAGGTTTCTTGTATATTTATTCATTGTGTGTGTGTGTGTGTGTGTGTGTGTGTGTGTGTGTGTGTGTGTGTGTGTGTGTGTGTGTGTGTGTGTGTGTGTGTGTGTGTGTAAAAGGATCAAGTGACGTAAATTGAAACCTAACCCTGGCTCATGCTGCAGTAAGCCTGTGTGATTTCATTATTGTTTCATTAAATAGTTTATGAACAGCAGACTGATACACTTACGACTGCACTACACGTCACACAAGAGTTTAGTTTAGTTTCACATACAAGTATAAAAACACATAGTGATCAAAGGTGCAGTGTGTAATATGACATCATCAAGGCAAGGCAAGGCAAGGCAAGGCAAGGCAAGGCAAGGCAAGGCAAGGCAAGGCAAGGCAAGGCAAGGCAAGGCAAGGCAAGGCAAGGCAAGGCAAGGCAAGGCAAGGCAAGTTCATTTATATAGCACAATTCAAACACAAGGCCACTCAAAGTGCTTTACAGGGGCAAGATTAAAATACATAAAACAGGGGCGCCCTTAGCTCAGTTGGTAGGGCGTCCCCCCCATGGGCCTCGGCCAGCAGCGGACCCAGGTTCGATTCCAGCCCACGGTCGTTCTCTGCATGTCACTCCCCTCTCTGCCCCATTTCAACTCTGTCTCTACACTATCAATAAAGCATAAAAATGCCAAAAAAAATAAATCTTTAAATAAAATAAAAAAATACATAAAACACATTAGAAGACATTTAAAAGCGAATGAAAAGAAGTAAAACATTTAAATAAAATAAAAAGTACAGGTTAAAATGGAAACAGAAAAGTCTTCAGACTCGATTTAAAAGAACTGAGAGTTGCAGCAGACCTCAAGTTTTCTGGGAGTTTGTTCCGGATATTTGGTGCATAAAAACTAAAAGCTGCTTCTCCTCCTCAATAAAGTTCTACAAAGTTCTAGAATGCAACGCTCCCTGGGTAACCCCAACCCTTTTGAATAATAACAGAAGCTACAGTGGCCTTCAAGGACAAGAACAATTCTAAATTCTAAACAATACACCTGATGACATTCCAACTATGACACTTTCAAGATGGCGGCACTAGGCCTTGGTCCAAAATATGCAGAAATATGGACATATATGAGACTCTTTCTAAGGGAAAAAAAAATTATTAAAACATTTTTTTCAGCTATTATGCACTAAATTAAATGTACTAGGAAATAAAACCCAACATTCTACACACTGCAGGTTTAATACATGTGTGGGTGCGGCAGTAAACCTGTACATACTTCAATGAAAACCATACTCAAAATTTTTTTTGAATATTAGAATACAACACAATCAAAGAAATATACAATAAAAATAAAATAAAAAACAGTCAAATAAATCAAGAAAATATAAGAAAATCATCTAATGTATCTGTTTAAGTCTATTACAATACAATCAAAGTGTAGGGGGTATATGGGTACATATCATAGATGGTATATAAAATACATTATACAGCTCTGGTAAAATTTAGAGACCAGTCTGGATTTTTCTTAAATCTTCATCTCTACATTACTTAATGGAAATGCTCTAAATGACAATATTTGTGGGGGAATCTGGTAGAAATGTTGTCAGTAGTTTATATTATAAAACCAAAATGTTCATTCTACTCAAACATTTGCCTATACATAGTAAAACGAGAGACACTGAACATTTGGAGTGGTCTCTTATTTTTATCCAGAGTTGGATATTTTTTTTTTTTTTTTAAGATTATTTTTTGGCATTTTCAAGCTTTATTAGACAGTACAGAGTTGAAATGGGGAGACAGAGAGAGGGGGGGGGATGACCTGCAGTAAAGGTCCACGGGTCGGATTCAAACCCGCGACCACTGCAACGAGGCCTGAGCCAATATGGTACGCACTCTATCCACTACACCACCGGAGCACCCCCTGTATAGTTTTACAGAAGTGATTTATTTCATCCATTGTAGATTTGCAGCCGAAGTGCTCAAAGTAAGAACAAACGTTTTACAGTTCTGGTGAAACAAAGGTCATATCTTGACTTTAGCCTTTTAATCAGCGAATTCTTATGTTGAGAAACATTAATCTGGCTTAAGCATCAGCACAGCCTTAAAGGGACACTGTGTAACATTTTAAGTAATGTATTAGCTAAAATCAATATCCTCATTCATGAATATGTCCTCATTTGTGTAAAATCACCTCACCGCCAATAATCTTAATTATCCTCCTGAGCGGAGAATTACAAATATTAATATTACATTTTGTACTTTAAGCAGGTAAGTCTTATGGAGGAATCCATGTTTTTGGAATGTCATCAGGTGCATTGTTTAGAATTTAGAATTGTTCTTGTCCTTGAAGGCCACTGTAGCTTCTGTCATTATTCAAAATCGGTTGGTTACCCAGGGAGCGTTGCATTCTAGAACTTTCTCATATTACACAGTGCACCTTTAAAACAGCCTGAAACAATGTGATAGTGTGTCTGCGCTTTGATGACTGCCGAACTCAGTAACTTTCACTTCTCTCTTCATCTCAAGAGGAAATGAAACTTCACTAGTGGATCAATAAGCAATAAGGAAACAAAAGGTAGTCTATATTCAGGTTGTAAATGTCCAATGGGCGGACTGAGTGTATCTTATCTGAAGCCACGGATGTGATCAGCCAACATGACGTCTAATGGAGGCTAATCATTCATCTTGATGTATTCTCTTTGTTTAAACCTGCAGTGTGTAGAATTTTGGGTTTTATTTCCTAGCAGATTTTGTAGAAAGTAATTATGATATCCATAAGTACATTTAATTTAGTGCATAATAGCTGAAAATAATGTTTTTAATTATTATTTTTCCCTTAGAAAGGGTCTCATATGTGTCCATATTTCTGCATATCTTGGACCAAGGCCTAGTGCCGCCATCTTGAAAGTGTCATAGTTGGAATGTCATCAGGTGCATTGTTTAAAATTTAGAATTGTTCTTGTCCTTGAAGGCCACTCTAGCTTCTGTTATTATTCGAAAGGGGTGGGGTTACCCAGGGAGTGTTTCATTCTAGAACTTTGTAGAACTTTCTTGATGATGTCATATTACACACTGCACCTTTAATGTAGCTATGTTTTTTTTTTTTTTTTTTTTTTTTTAATACAGGGACAGTGCATATTATTAAACATTTCTGTCAATATGCCAGAATTAGCCAGAAGGCAAATAAAGTTACACATTTACATAACACAACATATACCTTTAGTAAAAAAAGTACTCTTCAAAAGTAAGTAAAGTAAAAAGTACTATTAAGCTAAAATATACAATAAAAACACAGCAG
>NC_137218.1:3801270-3813770 GCF_949987685.1 Ammodytes marinus
CCACCATTTGAGAAGCACTGGCTATATACTTATCCTTATCCAAATACAGCTCCGGAGAAAATTAAGAGACCAGTCTGGAATTTTCTTAAATCTTCATTTCTACATTACTCGATGGAAATGCTCTTAATGACAATATTTTCTGGAGGGAATTTGGTAGAAATGTTGTCAGTAGTTTATAGAATAAAACCAAAATGTTCATTCTACTCAAACATATGCCCTATAAATAGTAAAACGAGAGACATTGAATATTTGGTGTGGTCTCTTAATATTTTTCCAGAGCTGTATATACATTTGTTATCAATAGGCTACAAATCAAATTAATAACCAATATCATATAACTTTTTCTATATTGTTTGGTTATCCCTTTTATAATGCATCTTCAAAATGCCTACCGTCTGGACACGGTCTACCATGGAGCACTGAGATTTGTTACTAATTTTAAAACCTTCACACACCACTGCTCTTTGTATGCTCAAGTTGGATGGTTTGCCCTGCCCACACGCAGACTCCATCATTGGCATATCCTTATTAGAGCTGCAACGATTAATCGACGAATTGATTATTAATCGATTATTAAAATAATCGCCAACTATTTTGATAATCGATTAATCGTCTTGAGTAATTTTTTAATAAAACATTTCCAAATTCTCTGATTCCAGCTTCTCAAATGTGAATATTTTCTGGTTTCTTTAATCCTATTATGACAGTAAACTGAAATATGTGTGTGTTTTGGACATAATACATTTGAGAACGTCAACATGGGCTATGGAAAATTTATCAACATTTTTCAGCATTTTCTGACATTTTACGGACCAAAACACTAATCGGTTAATAATCGATTAATCGAGAACATAATCGACAGATTAATCGATTATCAAAATAATCATTAGTTGCAGCCCTAATCCTTACTTATAAAACCATCCTCGGTGTTCTTCCTACATACCTGCAGAAGTATGTCATTCAGAAAAGCACAGGAAAGTATCAGCTCTGCTCTGAGGACTTGTTTTTACTGACTGTGCCTACAGTCCGTGGGAAACTTGGGAAAAGGGCATTTTTATGCTGCTCCTTTTTCATGAAACCAGCTGCAAAATGCGCTAAAACTTAAAGACCTACTTCACCGGTTGGAATATGAAGGTGTATTGAACTCGGAGATCATATTTAGTATAAATGTGCAAAAAAAAAATGAAATCGGATCATCTTAGCCTGAGAAAAGGCAGAAAGAGTGTTTTATGGTCTCACTGTCTAACCCTACAGTTTCCTTCTTGTGACATCACAGTAAGGGTTAGGATTAACAGGACAGCTGGGCCAAGGGAAGACTAAGGGAAGACTGAGGGAAGAAAAACCTCATTCATTATATTATAATAGTTATTTTATAATGATAGAACGCTGGTTCCGTATGGGTGAAGTATTCCTTTAAGGAGCTGGTTTCTCTAAACATGTTCAAGTCCTTACTTAATGATGTTGAAGCTCTTCTGTCTGTACATGCTCTGAGTGTGTTTGAGGATGTTCTGACTGTGACTATTTTTATGTTCTCTGTTGTTTTTAAATGATTGTCTGTAACTCCGGAACTGTGCTGCTGCCTGTGGGCCAGGACTCTTTTGTAAGAGAGATTTTTAATCTCCATAAGACTCTCCTGGTAAAATAAAATAAAATAAAATAAAATAAGATAAGATAAAATAAAATAAAATAAAATAAAATAAAATAGAATAAAATAAAATAAAATAAAATAAAATAAAATAAAATAAGATAAAATAAAATAAAATAAAATAATAACAATACACATAATGTAATATGATAGCCTATACATATATGTTACATCTTATATACAATATCTAATTATGCATTCAATAATATACATAGACACAGAACTGTTTTACCTTTTATTTGTAAATTTCTTTCTATATTTCTTTGTCATTGAAAGTCTGTTTTACTGTTGTGAATTTGCAATAAAATAAAAAAATACCCTGCGTTCCAATCCCCATACTTCCATACTATTTAGTACGCCAGAAAAAGATTTAGGATGTCCCAATACATGCACGTCAATTGTAGTATGCTTACAAAAAACACATAAATGCCCCACTAACTCCAATTGGATTATTCGTCTTTATTCTTGACATTTCTCAACAAAGAATTTAAAAAATCTTCCTTATCTGATTTTTTTCTCTCTCTCTCCTGTGGCCCTAAAACTCTTCTGTACTTTAGTATGTAGTGTAGTAAAAAGAAAAAAGTATGTGATTTGGAACGCAGGGCTAGTCTATCAAAGACTGTTGTACTGTTGTGAATTTGCAATAAAAAAAAATAAGTGTGACATAATTCAATTTCAAAATAAAAGCCTGTGATTACGTCGTGGTCGTATTGCGTATTTTCTCCACCGGAAGTGCCTCATCTGTGTGTTTCGGCGCCGGGTCACGTCACGACTCTTATTTTGACACTCGCCCTAGAAATTACCCCTAGTCAGTGGTGGTCCCTTTTATTTAACTCGACACACACTATTCGCGGTGGTGGCAGCACTAGCTGTGAGTGAGAGAGACTGAGGGAGGGATAGAGAGAGGGAGAGAGAGTGTGTGTGTGTGTGTGAGAGAGAGAGCGCTGAGAGAGAGTGAGTGTGTGTGTGTGTGTGTGTGTGTCTACAGTGGACCTATTCCCCGGTGAAAAAAAAAAAACACCGACCCTCGCCGGCCTCGTGAAAATGCCTGAACGCCGCGTGTGAAGCTCGTGCAGATAGATAGAGAGAGAGAGAAGGAGAGAGAGAGAGAAGGAGAGAGAGAGAGAGCTAGCCTCGGTCGGTTGGTCTCCAGGCAGGTTCACAAGGAGGAGGAGGAATATAGACGGCGGCAAGGATGTTGCAAGTTTTAGCTTGTGGCGCCGTAGTTTTCCCCGGTCTTTTTTTCGCCTTCAGGAAGATCCTACCGTGTGTGTTCAGGCACTGGAGCGATGCCGACGTTGTGCTTGTCAGCGAGAGGTAAAAAAATAATTAAATAAATATATATATATCACCCCATCACCCTCTCCTTTGCCTACCTAACCTAGCTAAGATGCATTCATCCCGACCCTTACACGTAGCGCAACACATCTAAACCTTTTACTAAACATTAATGACACCTTGATGTGCTGTTTCGTATTAAAGAGCATTTGACTTGACCTTGCTTGCTTACTGGCTTTAAGCTAGTGTGATGAGATTCCCTGCTGTACAGTTAGCTTAATGTGCTCATAGGCTATATATATTTATTTATTTTTCTTACCATTGATTCTGACTGAATTACCCTCCTATTGCATCTTATTCGTTAATGGATTTTTTATTTTAGTGCTTGGTTTAGCATCACCTTAAATGTGCAGTGTAACTGTAATACATCGGAGCATCTTTAAATCTTAACATGGGGCGATTTGCGATGTTCACAGCTAAAACTATGGGTCCCTGCAGGAATCAAATATGAATGCACACAATTGACTAGGTCTTCAATCCATCATCTTTCATATGCAGTAAATGGTCTCATCCTAGCATGTCATTTAGTGGCTTGAATATATAGAAATTGGTCTGTCTTTGCGAGATGTAATCATGCAGAAAGTTGTAGTAGCATCCATGTTTTCATGTCGGTTCCCATCCAGCTAGCATTTCTGGGACATCATTAAAAAAATAAAAAATAACTAACCCTGCGTTCCAAATCACATACTTTTTATTTTTTACTACACTACATACTAAAGTACAGAAGAGTTTTAGGGCCACAGGAGAGAGAAAAAAAAAATCAGATAAGGAAGATTTTTTTTTCATTATGTCAAGAATAAAGACGAATACCTCTAAAATGCTATTGGAGTTAGTGGGGACATTTATGTATTTTCAGCATACTGCAATTGACATGCATGTATTGGGACATCCTAAATCTTTTTCTGGCATACTAAATAGAAGGGAAGTATGGGGATTGGAACGCAGGGTACCTTTCATCCACCTGGGGCTAAGATGGGACGTTGTTTGGGGTGGGGTGGGGGGGTTAAATGCATATAACAAGGAACAATAATCTCTGTTTGGATGCCTAAACACTTATACACACACACACACACACACACACACACACACAAAAATCAACTAAAAAATTGCAAAAATAAATCATATTAAGCTGTATATGACAGTGGGTAATATGTACAGTAAATGTGGATAAAATTTGTGGGGCTAACCTAGTAGGAACACTAATGAACACTGGTGCAACGTGTACATTCTTGAAGACCTACTTCACCAGTGGGAATATGAAGGTGTATTGAACTCTGAGATCCTATGTAGTATAAATGTGCAAACATTTTAGAAATCGGTTCATCCTAGCCTGAGAAAAGGCAGAAAGAGTGTTTTATGGTCTCACTGTCTAACCCTACATGTGTGACATCATACATGGAAAAAATGTAGGGTTAGGATTAACAGGACAGCTGGGCCAAGGGAAGACTGAGGAAAGACTGAGGGAAGAAAAACCTCATTCATTATATTATAATAGCGATTTTATAATGATAGAACACCGGTTCTGTATGGGTGAAGTATTCCTTTAATAGGGAAATTTGAAAGTGACAGTAGTATGACATACATCTTACCTATTTGTGTTACTGACAATGTGGCATTGTTGTAATGTTGAATGTATTTTTTTAATTTTATAAATCTTTTGTGTGGACCTCAAGAATAATAGTTATTATTACTACGGTTATAACTAATAGATGAATGAAATACAATGTGAGCAAACGGCTGGTTCCAAATAAGCAAGCAAACTTAAATCAACCACTAGCCTACTACAATCTGCAGACACTCTTCAGTAACTTTTACATCTCGGTGGTATTGAGTTGCAAAGTAAGTAATAATTAATAGTGTGTGTGTGTGTGTGTGTGTGTGTGTGTGTGTGTGTGTATGTGTGTGTGCATGCCACCGTGTGACACACACACACACACACACACATACACACACACACACACACACACACACACACACACACACACACACACACACACACACACACACACACACACACACACACACACACACACAGCTCAGTTCAATGCTCATTTGTAGGCTGTCACTCTGGCTAATCCTCCCGTTCTGAGCTCCAGGTTTGGGGCCGACTACTGCTGAGTTGAGCTATGCACTGGAACACACACTACTGAACCCTAGCACCCAATAACAAGTTACAACGCTGCTACCAATTCTCTGACGCTCATAAAACGAAAATAAAATGTCGTTCTACTTACATACAGCTCTGGAAAAAATTAAGAGACCAGTCTGGATTATTCTTAAATCTTTATCTCTACATTACTTAATGGAAATGCTCTTTTATGAGAATATTTTTTTGGTGGGGAATTTGGTAGAAAAGTTGTCAGTAGTTTATAGAATAAAACCAAAATGTTCATTCTTACTCAAACATATGCCTATAAAAAGTTAAAACGAGAGACACTGAATATTTGGAGTGGTCTCTTAATTTTTTTTCTCCCAGAGGTGTACTGTCCTTAGCCACGGGGCAAAAAGGGGGAGGATGTGGCTAGGATTTTTTTTTTTAATTTAGCCTGTGAAATCCTACTGAATATAGTCTCTCTGTCACACAAGTCACAAGTTTGGATCATGCAAAGGTCTCCGATTTTGGTGGAACAGTTTCAGCGGATTGACCAACCCTGCGTTCCAATCCCCATACTTTCTGCTATTTAGTATGGTAGTGAAAAGAGATTCGGGGCGACTGTGGCTCAGGTGGTAGAGCGGGTTGGCCAATGATCGAAGGGTTGGCGGTTCGATCCCCACCCTGCCACCTTGTGTCATGGTTGTTGTGTCCTTGGGCAAGACACTTCACCCACCTTGCCTTGTGTGAATGTCGATAGTTAAGCCTGCTATCGGTGTGTGAATGGTAACGTGTGAATGGTAACAGGTCTCCCTTGAAAAAGAGTCTCAATGGGATTTACCCGTATAAATAAAAGGTTAGATTTATGTCCCGATTCTTGTGGCCATATTTAGTATGGTTCGAAATACCCGGATGCCTACTACATCCGGCAGAGACTTTTAGTGTGGAAATCAGCATGGTATTTGGGTGATTCTGACCCACAATCCAGTGCGCACCGGAAGTGATGTCACATCCAAAATGAACCGGACAGGAGGCAGTTAGTAGTAAAACTAGTAGTGGCATGGTATTACGTCTACGGTGCCCACTATCTCTACCATTGTGTCCTTGAGCAAGACACTTAACCCCCAAACTGCTCCAGGGGCGCTGTACTATGGCTGGCCCTGCGCTCTGACCCCCTCTGGAGTGTGGGAACTTGAGAGGGGAGATGAGAAAAGACACATTTCAATGTAACCAACCATTGACTAATAAAGTAACTTAACTTAAAGGGATACTTCACCCATACGGAACCGGCGTTCTATCATTATAAAGTCGCTATTATGAATGAGGTTTTTCTTCCCTCCGTCTTTCCTCAGTCTTCCCTTGGCCCAGCTGTCCAGTTAATCATAACCCTACATAGATAATACCATGTGTGATGTCACAAGATTGTACTGATATGCATTTTCATGGTTTGGCTATTTCTGTAGCTGTGTTGTAACCATTTTTTTTTTTATGTAAGTGACCTGAAGAGGATTTCACAAGTATCACACTGTGTAGATAACATTCTCTGTTTGCAGTACAAACAACACATTCACACAACAACACGTTAATAATCCTGACTCAGCGCAGATTAAAGATAATCCACACACACACACGCACACACACGCACGCACGCACACACACACGCACACGCACACACACACACACACACACACACACACAGTTGTCGAGAAGGAAACAAAGGAGAAAGTTTTTTTATTATACGTCACTGAAAAGTAAAGCAACCAGATAGACTCTAAAGCTCAAAACCAAATAGTTAAACGGATGAGAAGTAGGAAAAACTACTTTGCGATTCTTGCCACACATGTTTGACATTCATACAGCTCTAGAAAACAATTTAGAGACCACTCCAAATGTTCAGTGTCTCTCGTGTTACTCTTTATAGGCATATGTTTGAGTAGAATGAACATTTTGGTTTTATTCTATAAACTACTGACAACTTTTCTACCAAATTCCCCCCAAAAATATATATTTCTTTTTTAAAGATATTTTTTTGGCATTTTTATGCTTTATTGATAGTGCAGAGAGACAGAGGTGAAACGGGGCAGAGAGGGGAGTGACATGCAGAGAACGACCGCGGGCTGGAATCGAACCCAGGTCTGTTGCTGGGCCCGGCCCGAGAGGGGGACGCCCTACCAACTGAGCTAAGTGCGCCCCCCAAAAAATATTATTAAGAGCATTTTCATTAAGTAATGTAGAGATGAAGATTGAAGAAAAATCCAGACTGGTCTCTTAACCCATTGATGACGGCTGCTGCGCGATGCCACATTGGCTCTCCTGCCTGATGCTGCGTCGCGCAGCATTATTACTTTATCTAATTTTCATGGCATTCCCAGCATAGAATGCACTGTCATTGGTTCAAATACACATGAGGTGGGTTTTGTTGATTTTTTGAAGACCACGTGACCACCCAAAAGTTGTGTGGTTTGCCGAAAATCATGTCAATCAAAAAAATAAAAAATAAAACAAAATAATAAAAAAAATACGCCAGCTATGTCGGCGACAGAACAGTTAGTGGCGTTTGGTGCGCAGAATCAAGGTCTACTATAGACTACTGACGAAAATCACACAACACATTGCATCTATTTATTAACAATATTTAATAATTTTCTAATTCATCTAATTTTGACGATTTTTAGAAATATTTGTTGGTTTGTAAGCGCTAAGGGAGCATGTTTAACTAAAACCTGTGAACCTTAACTTTTAAATGTATTTTATTTCATGTTTCTATGTGCTACACAGGCTTAGATATTAAGGTTTTGGTAGACTTGACAATTCGTACTATTTTTTCAGAAAACCCTCAGGCATTAAGGACATGCATCCTAGATTGCCATAGTCATCAATGGGTTAATGTTGATGATAATGTTAAAGGCTCATTCTTGGAAAAATACTCTAAAATTATGAATCAAATATTGAAGTAGCTGCTTGTTCATTTCTTTAATTAATACTTCAGGGTTTTTCCTGGCTCATTATGGGCCTTTGGGGGGCGAGAACACGGAACAACTTTTTTGGGGTCGCGAATGCAACAGTAAAGGTGCAAAGTTTGTGAATTTTAAGAGCGGTGTGGGGTTGAGAAAGGAGAGTTTCCATGATCGTTTTATTACGATTATTTTGTTTTCATGATGGAGGGAAGCAGTAATATAAATTGAAATGCAATGCATCCTCCAGAACTACAAGAAGGAGGACTTGTATTGGGCTGAACTAGAAACACATTTGGAGAGGTTTTAAGTTGCTAAATATATTCTCAATTCTTGTCATTTTGGCTCTGGTGATTTTCCTTTGGGGGGAGGCATAAAACCACTTTGGGGGGCGCCAAATATTTCTCTATGCAGACTTATTTCAGTTCCGAGCAGCATCCATCTTATCCAAGATCTCCTACTATAATCAGCCTGAGTTGTACCTTGCCCTTGTACCCTGATAAAAAAAGACAGCCCTCGTTATCAGCTGGGTTAACTTCTCCGTGTGTGTGTGTGTGTGTGTGTGTGTGTGTGTGTGTGTGTGTGTGTGTGTGTGTGTGTGTGTGTGTGTGTGTGTGTGTGTGTGTGTGTGTGTGTGTGTGTGTGTGTGTGTGTGTGTGTGTGTGTGTGTGTGTGTGTGTGTGTGTGTGTGTGTGTGTGTGTGTGTGTGTGTGTGTGTGTGTGTGTGTGTGTGTGTGTGTGTGTGTGTGTGTGTGTGTGTGTGTGTGTGTGTGTGTGTGTGTGTGTGTGTGTGTGTGTGTGTGTGCCGTCGGTTTGTTTGACAGAAAATAGATAAAGGGAAACATAAGTGTCAGCAGTGATAACCTTCATGACTGTACTGACACAAAATACAGCTCTGTAAAAAAAAAAATGAAGAGATCACTCCAAATGTTCAGTCAGTGTCTATTGTTTTACTATTTATAGGCATCTGTTTGAGTAGAATGAAATTTTTTTTTTACGATATTTTTTTGGCATTTTTATGCTTTATTGATAGTGTAGAGACAGAGTTGAAATGGGGCAGAGAGGGGAGTGACATGCAGAGAGCGACCGCGGGCTGGAATCGAACCCGGGTCCGCTGCTGGCCGAGGCCCATGGGGGGGGACGCCCTACCAACTGAGCTAAGGGCGCCCCCCAGAATGAACATTTTGGTTTAAACTACTGACAACATTTCTACCAAATTCCCCCTTAAAAATATTGTCATTAAAGAGCATTTCCATTAAGTTATGTAAGAGATAAAAGATTGAAGAAAAATCCAGACTGGTCTCTTAATTTTTTTTCAGAGCTGGATATGTCATAATAGTACTAGTAGTGGCCGTGTTACTAGATTGAAGGGTTATCTGTTTGGAAGCGGATCTTGGCACCACACAAAACAAATAATATAAGAAAAGTATGGAATTTAATTTTAGTCATTTCACCATAAATGTGTTTGCATCCATGCGACTGAAACAGTTTGCCATTTTGCATTAATAATAAACAACGTCTAGGGAGTCTTTCGAGCAACACTTATCAGAAGTGGCGAGCGATCTTCAATAAATTAACCTTTTAGTTTCTACTTGCTTTTGAGTTCGGGCAAAGAGATTGTCATGGGTGGATGTAAGTTCTCCGACTGCTGGCTTCAGAACCAATTCATTTATATAATAAGCATCGAACTTATTTGTATTCGGATGTCAAAATATAGACTGAAAAATCTACAGAGAATCCTGAAAATTTGAGTCTGGAAAAGTACGGAATTTTTTTAATTGAAAATGTGTCGGAACCCTGAAATATAAAATCACAGTAACAGATGCCACCTTAGCATACACTTGACTTCACAGGGTTTTATTTGCTCTACTTCACCCGACACAATCTTAAGTCTCTCGTAGCCAGTTACCATATGCCTTCTTTTAATTTTAATTCTGCAGCAGTGCTCCTAATTATAAGGACAGGGGTGTTAGGATGGCTTAGAGGAAAGGTGTCCGACCTGTAACCATGAGGTCTCTGGTTCCTCCCAGTAACCATGAGGTCTCTGGTTCCTCCTCCCAGTAACCATGAGGTCTCTGTTTCCTCCCAGTAACCATGATGTCTCTGGTTCCTCCTCCCAGTAACCATGAGGTCTCTGGTTCCTCCCAGTAACCATGAGGTCTCTGTTTCCTCCCAGTAACCATGATGTCTCTGGTTCCTCCTCCCAGTAACCATGAGGTCTCTGGTTCCTCCTCCCAGTAACCAAGAGGTATCTGGTTCCTCCCAGTAACCATGAAGTCTCTGTTTCCTCCCAGTAACCATGAGGTATCTGGTTCCTCCCAGTAACCATGAAGTCTCTGTTTCCTCCCAGTAACCATGAGGTTTCTGGTTCCTCCTCCCAGTAACCATGAGGTATCTGGTTCCTCCCAGTAACCATGAGGTATCTGGTTCCTCCCAGTAACCATGAGGTCTCTGGTTCCTCCTCCCACTAACCATGAGGTCTCTGGTTCCTCCAAGTAACCATGAGGTCTCTGGTTCCTCCTCCCAGTAACCATGAGGTCTCTGGTTCCTCCTCCCAGTAACCATGAGGTCTCTGGTTCCGCCTTCCAGTAACCATGAGGTCTCTGGTTCCTCCCAGTAACCATGAGGTCTCTGGTTCCTCCCAGTAACCATGAGGTCTCTGGTTCGATCCCCGGCACCGGACAGGATCGTGTTAGTAGTAAAACTAGTGGTGGCTGCTATTACATCTACGGTGCCCACCATCTCTACCATTGTGTCCTTGAGCAAGACACTTAACCCCAAACTGCTCCAGGGGCGCTGTATTACGGCTGACCCTGTGCTCTGACCCCCTCTTAAGTGTGGTAACTTTTTTTTATTTATTTTTTTTATATATTTTTTGGGCATTTTTATGCTTTATTGATAGTGCAGAGAGACAGAGGTGAAATGGGGCAGAGAGGGGAGTGACATGCAGAGAACGACCGCGGGCGGGAATCGAACCCGGGTCTGTTGCTGGGCCCGGCCCGGGAGGGGGACGCCTTACCAACTGAGCTAAAGGCGCCCCCTTAAGTGTGGTAACTTGAGAGGGGATATGCGGAAAGACACATTTTAATGTAACCAACCATTGACTAATAAAGTAACTTAACTTTTTTGTATATGCTGCTTTTACTCGCAGGATCGGCCATAAATGACCATCAGCTATACACTCCCAGTTAACTTAAATCTATATTACTTCACGAACACATTCAAACAGTCCCTGCGTTCCAATCCCCATACTTCCCTTACTATTTAGTATGCCAAAAAAAGATTTAGGATGTCCCAATACATGCACGTCAATTGTAGTATGCTGAAAATACATAAATGCCCCACTAACTCCAATAGTATTTTGGAGTATTCGTCTTTATTCTTGACATTTCTCAACATAATGAAAAAATAAATCTTCCTCATCTGATTTTTTTTTCTCTCCTGTGGCCCTAAAACTCTTCTGTACTTTAGTATGTAGTGTAGTAAAAAGAAAGAGTATGTGATTTGGAACGCAGGGTAGATGTTAACTCTGTATTGTAACTCAATAAAGATGTGATGTGTAGTAAAGATTTTCACTTCCTCATATATAAAAGGGGCTTGGCAGTTGGCAGGGTATCGGATGGAGTCCAGTAAAAATTCATCCTTTAAGTTTAATACACTTCAGCAACCATCTCACTGGGCTGCGACTGTTTGCGACAAGTTGGGAGACTGCATTCGCGAGGGAGTCTCTAAACTGTCTCCAAACATTCGCTGGGGTCTCAATTTCCTCGCATGAGTCGCAGAGCCGCGCAGTCCTGTCGCTTGAATTTTGAACATGTTAAAAAAAAAGTGTGCGACAAATCTAGTCTCAAAATAGTCTCAGAGTGGTCGCATGTGTCTCAAACGCGTTGCAAACCCTTATCAATTTAGTTTCCGCGAGTCAGAAAGTGCGATAAATGTGAGACAACTGTGCGAGGGTTTGGCGACATATGAAACTAAATTGTGACTGATTTGGGACAAAAATGAGACTGCCATTCCGTTCATGCGATGCTCGCCAGACGTTCGCAAGACATAAATGCGACCTCCCGGCAAGTGTTGGCCAGGACATTCGCAAACGTGTCGTGAGGAACCAACTCAGTGAGACTGCAAGTGAAAATTGTCGCTAATTCGCATATTTTGTGCGACAAGTTGTGTCTCCAACTTGTCGCAGCCCAGTGAGATAGGGGCTTTAGCAGAACTGAATGCATTTCTTAAACTATGTAAATTGTATCCTTATATTGATGGGTTTTTTTTTTCCCTTTTGACCACACACACACACACACACACACACACACACACACACACACACACACACACACACACACACACACACACACACACACACACACACACACACACACACACACACCATTGCAGCTACAACAAGTAATGTTTCGTTTATGTATCAGTTTGGAATTTCAGTCCAGAAAAATTACAGAACAGTTGTATGATA
>NC_137218.1:3828770-3831270 GCF_949987685.1 Ammodytes marinus
AGTTCAAAACAATGTCATCAAAAAGTCAAATTTATTTCTGTTGCACATTTAAAAAACGGCATCAGTTGACCAAAGTGCTGTACAAGATACAATACAAAGCAACATATAAGATACATGAGAAAAAATACGTAGGAGTGTGAAGGTCTCAACTTGTTTTAAAGGTGCAGTGTGTAATATGACATCATCAAGAAAGTTCTACAAAGTTCTAGAATGCAACACTCCCTGGGTAACCCCAACCCTTTTGATTAATAACAGAAGCTACAGTGGCCTTCAAGGAAAAGAACAATTCTAAATTTTAAACAATGCACCTGATGACATTCCAACTATGACACTTTCAAGATGGCGGCACTAGGCCTTGGTCCAAAATATGCAGAAATATGGATATATACGAGACCCTTTCTAAGTGAAAAAATAAATAATTAAAAAAAAAAATTCAGCTATTATGCACTAAATTAAATGTACTTATGGATATTATAATTACTTTCTACAAAATCTGCTAGGAAATAAAACCCAAAATTCTATACACTGCAGGTTTAATGGCCAATGCAAAGAAGTGAGTCTTCAGCAACGTTATGATAAAATAGAATGTCCCAATTGTATGCATACGTCGTACTGTATGCAAAGTACATACTTTTTACGGCCAGCTGCATTGTAAAATAGAAAAAATCAAATTGTATTTAGTAACGCAGGATATGCAATAATATAGTGTGACACCAAGGCACGCTTGTTGGGAAAAAGTTAAAAAGCCATAATTGACTCTTAACTAATGCATGGAAATAAAGTTTTGAATAAACAAACAATGTATTTACACATGTTTTTAATTTTTTTTTAATTTATTGCTTCTGTATACTTCAGTGTAAACGGTACAATGAAACTCGCATACACAATCTATGGTTTAGTAGACAGTACGGAGTATATACATGTTGAGTATGTAGGAGGGAGGACGTTAGTATGGCTTTTCGAATACAGACCCAATTCTCCTAATTCTTGAGAAATTCTCTCCTTTCTTTTCTTTTTTTTTTGTATAATTTTTTTATTTAACACGTTTTATTTTTTATTGTTACCTCAGGTCTGAGAGGGGATATGCAAAGAACGAATTTCAATATACCTTGTGTAAATTGACAAATAGTCCTGCCACCTGTGTCATGGTTGTTGTGTCCTTGGGCAAGACACTTCACCCACCTTGCCTCGTGTGAATGTCGATAGTTAGCCTGCTGCTATCGGTGTATGAATGTGTGTGTGAATGGTAACGTGGGAAAGGAAAACAGGTCTCCCTTGTAAAAGAGTCTTCGGTCTCAATGGGATTTACCTGTAGAAATAAAGGTTAAAAAAATAAACTTAACTTAACCCTAATGTGTTTTTTGTTCTGTATTTCTACCTCTCAGGTCTTGGCTGGCGACGTCCTTTGTCGTTTGGTACGGCGTGCCCTACATGACGTATGACATCTTCGCGATGTACCTCAGTCACTTTTACCGCTTCCGTGTGAAAGGCCACGAGGATTACAAGCAGCATTCGCTCAAGACGGTTCACTCCTTCCTACGCAGAGAGCTCCTACTGGTGTTACATCACATCGCTCTGCTCACCATCCTGCTGCCTGTCACTCTGGTAAGGGGGGGGGGTGTGTGTGTGTGTGTGTGGGGGGGGGGGAGAGTGTGTGTGTGGGGGGGGAGGAGAGTGTATGTGTGTGTGGGGGGGGAGAGTGTGTGTGGGGGCGGGGGTGTGTGTGTGTGGGGGGGGGAGAGAGTGTGTGTGCGTGTGTGTGTGTGTCTGTTACTGTGGATGGGTGTGTGTATGTGTGGGGGGGGTCTGTGTGTGTGTGTGTGGGGGGGGGGGGTCTGTGTGTGTGTGTCTGTTACTGTGGGTGTGTGTGTTTGTGTTTTACCTGTGTGTGTGTTTGTGTGTGTGTTACTGTGGATGTGTGTGTGTGAGGGGTGTGTGTGTTTGTACATCCCTGCGTTCCAATACCCATACTTCCCTGCAATTTAGTATGGTGAAAAATATTTAGGATGTCCCAATTTTTTGTGATCAGATGCAGTATGTGTGTTTGTGTGTTTTCCGTATGTGTGTGTGTGTTACTGTGGATGTGTGTGTTTACGTGTGTGTGTTACTGTGTGTGTGTGTGTGTGTGTAAGACAAATTAGGTAAAAGATTGAGGCAGCGTCAATGACATCCTGTTGTCTTTAGTCAAAGCCGATAATTAAAAAAGCTAAAATGTGATGAAGGCAGTGCAAGAGTGATGGATCACTTCATTTGCTGCATCTGCTGCGAATAACTCTTCTGTAGTGCTGCTGCTAAAGCCATTTAGCTGTCTCTGTGTGTGTGTGTGTGTGTGTGTGTGTTTTTTGAATTGTTGACACTTTGTTTGTGTACATGTAAAAAAATCATGATCACAGATTCCAAGTCTAAACATAAAACAAAGAGCAAGCAATGAAAAAACTTAAAGAAAATAAATTTTTTTTAAAGAAAATAAATAAATAAAAACTAAAAATATATGTGTTTT
>NC_137218.1:3836270-3841270 GCF_949987685.1 Ammodytes marinus
TAATATTGGACCTAATTTAGCAAAAGGGATCTGTGGGAAGAGTGTAGGGGAGTCTGGCGAAAATGAAGCGTCTCTTCAACACTCCATGTTTTTGAAGCCAGTCGAGGCCAACGAGATAAGGGAGATATTGCTCGGAATGAAAACAAAGACCTCTAGAGACGCGCTTGGGTTTCACATGAAAGTAATCAAATCAGTGCAAGAAAGTATTATTAAACCCCTAGCACACCTCTTTAACCTATCTTTTCAAACAGGAATTTTTCCTTCTAACATGAAAGTAGCTAAGGTTATACCATTACATAAGAATGGTGATGAACATTCATTTACTAATTATAGACCAGTCTCACTTTTAACACAATTTTCTAAAATTCTGGAAAAGTTATTCAGCAATAGACTTGATGAATTCATTACTAAACATCAACTTCTGTATGACAGTCAATTCGGCTTTAGAAAGAATCATTCCACCGCACTGGCCTTGGCTGAATCGGTAGAAATTATTAGTAATGCTATTGATCACAAATTGTACTCTATAGGAATTTTCTTAGACCTCAAAAAAGCATTCGACACTATTAATCATGACATCCTTCTTAATAAACTGGAGAAATATGGCATTCGAGGTTTGGCACATGACTGGGTCAGAAGTTATTTACATGACAGGAAACAATTTGTGAAATTAGGGGAGTTCACATCGACATGCTTAGATATTGTTTGTGGGGTCCCTCAGGGGTCAATCTTGGGGCCGAAATTATTCCTGCTTTATATAAATGACATATATAAAGTGTCGAAAGTCTTAAGGTTGATTTTATTTGCGGACGACACAAACATCTTCTATTCGGGGAAAGATCTGAATAATATGGTTGAGATCGTAAACAGTGAATTGACTAAGTTACATGGGTGGTTAAACCGAAATAAGTTATCACTAAATTTAGAAAAAACTAAATTCATGATGTTTGGCAGGAGAGCATCAGATGTTGCTGTAAAAATCAAGGTAAATGGGATTGAAATTCAAAGGGTCAAGCAACACAAAGTCCTAGGGGTAATAATTGACGATAAATTAAGCTGGAAACCACAAGTTAGCCATCTCAGGGGCAAAATAGCCAGGAGTATTTCTATACTTTGGAAAGCACAACATTGTTTCAATCAAAAGGCCTTGCTTGTATTATACTGGAGTTTAGTTTCCCCACATCTGCATTACTGTGCTGAAATATGGGGAAACACTTACAAAGGTACATTGCACCCGTTGGAGATTCTTCAAAAGAAAGCAATACGAATTATTTACCAAGCCAATTACAGGGCACACACTAATAACTTTTTTATTGAAGGCAGAATTCTCAAATTACGTGATGTGGTAAATTACCACACAGTACAAATTATTTACAAGGCTTCAAAGAAAAGCCTTCCTAACAGTTTACAAGCAATGTTTGAAGACAGAGAAGTTTCGCATGATTTAAGAAGAAAAGGTAAATTCACTGAGAAAAATATACGGACCACACTTAAATCCTTTTCGATATCTGTAAATGGTATTAAGCTGTGGAATGGACTTGATGAAGTTGTCACAGGGAGTTGCAGTTTGCGCAATTTCAAAGCAAATTATGTTTCAAAAATTATTGAAAATTACAGACTAATAACCTGAGCACAATGTCAATGTCACTTTCATTACAATGTTGTAACAAATAATACAGGCCAGCAGACAGACTTGTTTTGGAATACTTTTGCAGAAGTGTTTAGACTACCAGTTTAGTAATGGAACAGGCCAAATACAAGGCCACTTCACACTTTATACACTTGGCATTGTCACAGAAAAACTGAACTGTGCTGAACTGATTTTAAAAGCTGAAGCAATTAGATTAAAATTGACTGTGTATTGGACTGCAGATTCTTAAAAAAAAAGTATGTGTATGTGTATGTATATGTATATATATATGTATATATATGTGTGTGTATATATATATGTATGTATATATGTATGTATGTATATATATATATATATACATATATAGCTATATATATATAAAAAATAATGTTTTTTGTTTGTTTTATTTTTATTTTGTAACAGTAATCTGTGTATCTGAATCCGAATTTGATGAAAATGGGGGCGGGACCTGATAAGCCTTTGGCTTCTTCCGTCTCCCTTCGGACAACACAAAGTATGATGTATGAATATTTGCAAGAGAAAATTGTGTATTGTGTGGAATTGTCCGAAAGAATACTAAATAAAAATAAACAACTATCATGGTTGGTGTACTCTACTTAACAGGTTTCTAAGGACATTACCATCTTGAATTGCTCCCGATAGTTAGCTTGCACCCTGCGTGGTAGCTGCTGCTGCTATCGGTGTATGAATGTGTGTGTGTGATTGGGTGAATGTGTACAAAACAATGTAAAGCGCTTTGAGTCTGTGATAAACCAGGGAAAAGCGCTATCATTTGAAGTGTAACTAAAGTAAGACTAACTAAGTTGGCATACTAACACGACTGATTCAAAGCTTTAGTTAGCGTCTGTTAGTGGAAGGCAGCCCCTGATTGGTTCATGTAGTCATCAATCTAGCCTCCAGTCAGACCGGACCCTCCCCACTTAATCTGTCTGTTAGTGGAAGGCAGCCCCTGATTGGTTCATGTAGTCATCAATCTAGCCTCCAGTCAGACCGGACCCTCCCCACTTAATCTGTCTGTTAGTGGAAGGCAGCCCCTGATTGGTTCATGTAGTCATCAATCTAGCCTCCAGTCAGACCGGACCCTCCCCACTTAATCTGTCTGTTAGTGGAAGGCAGCCCCTGATTGGTTCATGTAGTCATCAATCTAGCCTCCAGTCAGACCGGGCCCTCCCCACTTCCTGTCTGTTAGCCCCTGATTGGTTCATGTAGTCGTTGATGTCAACATGGATCGACGAATAAGCTCTATAGATACAGCTGGTCTCACGAGGCTTGATTGACAACTACGTGAACCAATCAGAAGCTGCCTTCCACAATGAGGGACGAACATTAGGTCACAACATGGCTCCCGATTGGCCGGGTGATTTTTTTTTTTTTACCAGTTTTATTTTAACATGGGAGATGAAGCACATAGTTTCCTAGTCTATTTACAACCTTAAATAGAAAACGTTAAGTGATTATTTGTTTTGCTCAAACGTACAGATTAATTTTCATTTTTTTTTCATTTTTTTTTCAGACATATATCAAAAACAATACAAAACTAAATGAAAAGCACAAAAATACAACAAACAAAATTTATGTTTAAAAGACTTCACAAAAAGAAAACAAATTATCTGTATTGATGTGACATGCCCGAAAAGGAGCAGGAAAAAGTATACACTTAGTTAATCCTACCCCTTTTCCATAGTAAAAAAAATAAAAATAAAAATATGATGAACATATAGATCATATATTTGGTAACACGTTGGGTCTTAATGTATCAGAATCACTTTTAACGAACACATACTGTATGTGTCTAGAACCTTTTCCCATTGTCATTGTCACAGTGTCTCTTTTTGAAGCTATTTCCATCTGTTCCAGAAATTGTCCTTGAGTGTCAGCTGTGTTTTTTACCACGCTTATTGTTTGTTTGCTCACTCTGTGTGTGTGTGTGTGTGTGTGTGTGTGTGTGTGTGTGTGTGTGTGTGTGTGTGTGTGTGTGTGTGTGTGTGTGTGTGTGTGTGTGTGTGTGTGTGTGTGTGTGTGTGTGTGTGTGTGTGTGTGTGTGTGTGTGTGTGTGTGTGTGTGTGTGTGTGTGTGTGGCCCACAGTTCTTCAGAAGAGAGCAAGGGGATTTCTTCATTGGCTGCTTGTTTCTAACAGAGCTCAGCACGCCCTTCGTCTCCATGGGGAAGATACTTATTCAGGTGAGAAATACAAGGACACACACTCACTCACTCACTCACTCACTCACTCACTCACTCACTCACTCACTCAGATGTGTGGGTAGTTAAAGGAATACTTCACCCATACGGAACCAGCATTCTATCATTATAAAATCACTATTACAATATAATGAATGAGGTTTTTCTTCCCTCAGTCTTTCCTCAGTCTTCCCTTGGCCCAGCTGTCCTGTTAATCCTAACACACTACATTTTTACTAGTGTGACCTCACACTAGTAAAAATGTAGTGTTAGACAGTGAGACCATAAAACACTCTTTCTGCCTTTTCTCAGGCTAGGATGAACCGATTTATAAAAAAAAATGCACATTTATACTACATAGGATCTCAGAGTTCAATACACCTTCATATGTCCACCGGTGAAGTAGGGCTTTAAGTGTCCCATATCATGACTTGGCATAACACCTTAGTATTCCAGCTGGTATGTTATATAGTTGTTTTTGTGAGCTTGCTGTCCCTTTGTTATCTCACTCTCAAAGGTGAAAGGTTTTACGACAGTGCAAAGTAATAATATTTTTATGATGTATTTTTTCCACACACACACACACACACACACACACACACACACACACACACACACACACACACACAGTACGTACAGTTAGCGGGGATAGTGATAATGAGGAGATATTCACTGATTTTCACCAAAAAGTGATCTTGTCAACAGGCGTTCTCCAGAATCACTGACCCCGATTGCACAGTGTGTTTCTCAGCTTTTTACATAATCTGTGATATTTTTCATGTCCAGCTAACGGTAGCAACGTAGCATTACTTCCAAGTCAAATGATCATATTAATAACTACTTCAGTGGTCCAAGGCGAGCGCATGTACTGTGTACTTTTTCCCCCCCCACGTTAGTTTATACTCGAGCAACACACACACACACGCACACGCACACGCACACGCACACACACACGCACACAAACACAGCATGACATTCGATACACATTTTTTCGATAGACAAGATTTTTTCTTTTGTAACATTAAAAGTAAAACATATACAGCTATGACGCTTCCAACATGGACGCCCCCATAAGACTTACCCGCTCAATGTACAAAATGTAATATTAATATTTGTAATTCTCCGCTCAGGAGGATCATTCAGATTATTGGCAGAGGTGATTTTACACCA
>NC_137218.1:3846270-3866270 GCF_949987685.1 Ammodytes marinus
TGTGTTATAACTCCCCGTTTTAATGTGATAGGATCTGACTTTTTCATCCTTGTTTTTTTTTTTTTTGATTATACTTTTTCCCCCATACACCGTGTCACCATGGCAATCGCACCAGTTCCTCAATGCTACATAACAGCACACACTCAAACACTATTCAAAAGTGTGTTCATTATCATAGCATTATCCTCCAATAATGAACGCTTTGCTCATATTCTTTGGGAGAAATTCTTCTGTTTTTACAAAGTTTTAAAATTAAAAAATGTTCAGTTTGGAGTATCATCCTCCAATGGTGGCACCGATATGGGATTTACCTCACTCTTGGGAAGCATTATTATTACTATTATTAGTTTTAACAAAATTCAATTTGCCATAAAATGAAAAATGGCAACAAAAAAAAACAGCTCCGTAATGATAGATATATTTTATTATAGGTTTGCATGATGGCAAAAAGTTTGGGTCAAGATTTTTAAAAAATATTTCAAACTTAGACTTAGTGTTAATGTCTGAATAATAGGCCTACTGCTTAGCCATGATGCAATAAAATATGGCCCCTCTCCCCAAAAATATCCTGTTTTCGAATTTCAAATATCCTACCCCATATGTGAAATGAGTGGCGAAATTCAAATTTCTCATGAATTTCTGCTATAGGTCTGTATCATTTGGTATGTGAGGGGTTTTACAGAGCATATGAAAAGTTAGTTTTCTTGCTACTGAGTGATCCATCCCTTATTTGAATACACCTGTTTAGTAGACACTGGAGCCTCCATAGCTGACAGAAAACATTTTGCTTCTAACCGGGAGAGCTGATGTAGGGCCGCTTGAGCTGACAGTCTTTTGGACGTCACTTATGTTGATACACCCTGCGTTCCAATTCCAAATCACATACTCTTTCTTTTTACTACACTACATACTAAAGCACAGAAGAGTTTTAGTGCCACAGGAGAGAGAAAAAAAAATCAGATAAGGAAGATTTTTTTTTTTCATTATGTCAAGAAATGTCATAAAGAATAAAGACGAATACTCCAAAATGCTATTGGAGTTAGTGAGGGCATTTATGTCTTTTCAGCATACTGCAATTGACCTGCATGTATTGGGGACATCCTAATTCTTTTTCTGGCATACTAAATAGTAGGGAAGTATGGGGATTGGAACGCAGGGTTTATTTCCTCTTGTTAAAGAAAAGTGCTCATCAGACAACAGAATGGGGGGTGGTGGGTGAGCTATGGTGCCCTATTTGGGACAAACTCAGGGCCAAGGCCAGAGCAATAAGGTGGACAGAGGCAAACTTTATTACAGAGGAATGACTTGTCAGATCTACAAGCCAGTTTATATCAGGCGTGATTTTATCTGGAAATGGATCCATATCGAATTTTTATTTTAACTTGTTTGGTTTTATCCTTGGGAGATTTACACCTCCGAAAAAAATGAAGAGACCAGTCTGGATTTTTCTTAAATCTTCATGTCTACATAACTTATTGAAAATGCTCTTTAATGACAACATTTTCATTGTGAATTTGGTAGAAATGTTGCCAGTAGTTTATATTATAACAATCAAAATGTTCATTCTACTCAAACATATGCCTCTAAAGAGTAAAACAAGAGACACTGAACATTTGGAGTGGTCTCTTCATTTTTTTTTTCCAGAGCTGTATATGCACTTGTGTCTGAGATGTTGCATTATCACACAGAGCTGTGTAGAATAGACCTAATGTTTTTAACATCATCATTTTAGTTTTGTCATAATCATAATTAAAAAAAAAAAGGGTTTTAAATCTTAAAGCTATATCTAAATATCATAATCAGACCTAGAATGGAAGGACCTTTTTTTTAATATCATTTACAGTTGCATAAAGATATTTAACTTAAAGCTGGGGTATGTGATTTCTGATTGGTCAAAGTTAACATGAGCTGTACACTTTGACCAATCAGAGCGAGGCTCCGATTCTCTGTTCTTATTGGCTGTTGGGACTGTCCATTCACTTTGGCACCGACTTTGTTGGTGTAGTAGAGCGTGTCAGGGAGGGACCATAGGGGAGGGACCAAAGAGAACAAGTGGAGCGGTTGAGGTATTTGGATTCTGAATCTCTATCCCCAACTGCTATTTTCTCCCCAAATCCTCCACCCCAGCTTTAAAAGACATTTATGAGAGAAAATGAAGGTTGCGTGCTTCACTTTTGAGAGTATTACGTATCCATATCAGAGAATAAATAAAAAAATATTATTTTCAAAAGAGAATCCCCAGCGCTAGTTTCATACACAATTCCCAAGACCCTGGGGTTTAGTATTCTTGGTCATTCAAGCTTTATAGTGAAACTACTGATAAAATCAACATTTATGGCCTTTTTTATGTCCTGCAATCTATGCAAACAAAGAGGCTGCGATGCATGTATTCACTAATTTCAAAGTCATATTTGGGTTTATCCATTTTGTCATTTGTGTGTTTATGTTCGTTTGAAGAAAAAAAAAATCTTTCGGGACCATTTAATTTATTTCTACTGTACATTTCTTACTTGGGGGGGAAATCCACAACCACGAGTTATGATGAATTGATTTGAGAGAGTTTGGAAAAAATGATTTGCTTGTATTTTAAATTTTTACCTCAACCCTGTTTTGATTGATTGATAAGTTAATGTAATTGCTCAAAAAAAGAAAAGAAAAAGTGTGTATATATTGATCCTTATTAAGTAACTATTTTACTGTAGCATACACAGTCAAGTTTACAACTGCGGCTCAAATTGACTCAATCGGTCGAGTTTTACCCTGTTTGCATAACTGACTTGATAGGGCTGTCACTTAAAAAAAAAAAAATTTGAATCAAGTTCAAAAAACAACAACACTACTACTATGAGAATCGAAAACTTGCTTAGCCTAATTGTTAACATAGGATTTACTTGAATTTTTTTTTTTTTGCGATTTTACTTATTTTTTCTGACAAAAAGATAATTCACTGTTGAGTAATTTTAACATTTTCATGTTTTGATTTTGCATCGAATTATGGACGGTAGTATCTATAAGAGTATGGATATGTATCGGTACTGATGGTGGTATCAAGGAAAAAAAATCTAGTAACACTTAACAATAAGGGTACATTAATTGACTATTAGTTAATGCTTAATTAAGGCTTAATAAGCATTTACTAAGCATTACCTAACTGTTAATAAATGCTTAGTACATGGTTAATAAACATAAACTAAGCGCTAACTAATTGTTATGCTAAGTGTATGCTTATCTTAGCGTTAATGAAGCTTTATAGGCATTAACTATGTATTAACTAGCATTAACTGAAAAGGTAATTAATGTACTTTTTTTCTTTTCTTTTTTTTTATATTATTTTTGGGCATTTTCAAGCTTTATTAGACGGTACAGAGTTGAAATGGGGAGACAGAGAGAGAGAGAGAGAGAGGGGGGGATGACCTGCAGTAAAGGTCCACGGGTCAGATTTGAACCCGCGACCACTGCAACGAAGGCCGGAGACAATATGGTACGCGCTCTATCCACTACACCATCGGAACACCCCAATTAATGTACTCTTATTGTAAAGTGCTACCAAACAAATCTTTTCCAACAATTCCCGCCTAAATCACAAGTTAACCCATCTGGATTTACCAAGGAGAACAATTGTTTTAGTTTACCGATGGGTAGAGAAATGGCCTGTTGATTTTACTGTATAAAAAACTTTGAATTATGGATTCAAAAAACGATCCTGACATATGAAGCATGTTATATCCCATGTTCTAATGGAAATCTTTTCGAAATTCTAATAAAAAGTGACAGCTCCACCATGACTTGAGGACTCTTTTCAATTCTCAAATTTTTTCTCCCCTAAATTTCCCCCCTTTCAAGCATTAAGACCAGTGTGTTGTGTGTTGTGTGTGTGTGTGTGTGTGTGTGTGTGTGTGTGTGTGTGTGTGTGTGTGGGAAGGTCATTGTCCTGCTTAAAAGTCATACATATAAAATGCATATAAAATGTCCAAGTTCAAAAATGTTAATTTGGACATCTACTAAAAAACTGTAGAGTCCATAAAAAAAACTTGAGACATCATATGGGGAGAGAAATCTGACTGGTGTTTTTAAACACACTTTGGGATTCTCTCTAGACACACCAGAGAAACTAACCCTGCGTTCCAAATCACATACTCTTTCTTTTTACTACACTACATACTAAAGTACAGAAGAGTTTTAGGGCCACAGGAGAGAAAAAAAAAATCAGATAAGGAAGATTTTTTTTCCATTATTTTGAGAAATGTCAAGGATAAAGACAAATACTCCAAAATGCTATTGGCGTTAGTGGGGCATTTATGTATTTTCAGCATACTACAATTGAGGTGCATGTATCGGGACATCCTAAATCTTTTTATGGCGTACTAAATAGTAGAGAAGTATGGGGATTGGAACGCAGGGTTAGTGTCTGAGATATAGACAGACACACAAGCCAGGCATAAATGAACTATTAATCTCATTACCATTAATATTAACCATATTAAAGGTTGAAAATTCCCTCACATAGCCCTCCCTCCCTCACTGCTGCCATCTGTCGCCAGCTTAATCTGCTTGTCCACTCAGCAGTTTACAGGCTGTGTGTGTAAGTGTGTGTGTGGGGGTGGGGGGGGGGGGATTAAGTACAGCAAGCGGGAGGGGGCATTATCTCTATAAAAATATAAAAAGTGCACATAGGGTGTTGTTTTAATGCTTTGGGGGTACAGTATGTTTTTAGTAAATGATACTGATAAGAATAATAGTACAAAAGCTACTTTTATTTTTTTTCTCATTTTCAATATACATTTGCAGAAATAAATGGTCACCCTTAAGGACGGTTATGGGACTGTCCTGGGATATTGTTAGACAAATGGAAGGGGTGACATTTTTAATCATAATACATTTTTGATATAGAAAAAAATGCAACATTCCATAATTTGTCCGTAACATTTTCTTTCAAGTATGAACAAAAATAACAATGTCCACAAATTCTCTTCTTTCAAAAAAAAAAATATCAATTGGTCACATTGACAGGCCACAAGACTTGATTTTTAATCTGATAAATTACTTAGACATAAAGTTATCTCAATGCTTTTGAAGCAATGACCGGACTAGAGTGTGTATAGCGAGTGAGAATCCCTTAGTAACATATTAAAGATGCAGTGTGTAATATGACATCATCAAGAAAGTTCTACAAAGTTCTAGAATGCAACACTCCCTGGGTAACCCCAACCCTTTCGAATAATAACAGAAGACAGTGGCCTTCAAGGACAAGAACAATTCTAAATTCTAAACAATGCTCCTGATGACATTCCAACTATGACACTTTCAAGATGGCGGCACTAGGCCTTGGTCCAAAATATGCCGAAATATGGACATATATGAGACCCTTTCTAAGGGAAAAAATTATAATTCAAAAAAAAATGTTTCAGCTATTATGCACTAAATTAAATATACTTATGGATATTATAATTACTTTCTACAAAATCTGCTTGGAAATAAAACCCAAAATTCTACACACTGCAGGTTTAATGAAAGGTTGACGGCATGCAGACTAGTGCACATATCTTAAAAAAATATATCTTTTATTTATCACTTAATATAGATTCTTAATGCAGAAAGTCTTAAATTCATCCAATTTGCTCAGAGTTTGGGGAAGTTGTGAGCGTGTGTGTCTGTGTGTATCTGTCTGTCTCTCTCTCTGTCTGTCTGTCTGTCTGTCTGTCTGTCTGTCTGTCTCTCTGTCTGTCTCTCTGTCTGTCTGTGTGTGTGCAGATGTTGATTGTACGATGGTGGAATTGTTAATCTAAAGATGCTCACACTGAGGATAGTGAAAAAACTACTTGTCTAGTGGCACCACAGTAACCGTAGTTACACGAAGGAAGGTTCCATCTGACAGTGAATACGAACGCACATAACATACAGAACAAACACATCTAAATTAGCAGCCGCAGTCCATGGTCAAAACATAAATATTAAGGGGGCGCCCTTAGCTCAGTTAGTAGGGCGTCCCCCCCCCCCCATGGGCCTCGGCCAGCAGCGGACCCGGGTTTGATTCCAGCCCGCGGTCGTTCTCTGCATGTCACTCCCCTCTCTGCCCCATTTCAACTCTGTCTCTACACTGTCAATAAAGCATAAAAAATGCCCCAAAAAATATCTTTAAAACATAGATATTAAATAAAAAGATAAGATGTCTGGCGAAAAGACAAGTGAATGTCAGTGTACAATACAAAAGAAAAATACACATAACCATACATTATGCACAGTAAAGCACTATAGATTAGAGCAGCCTGCCCAGTAAAGAATCTTATTACAGGTCCCAAATCTAATCAAACACGTCTCCTCTATATCATCGTTATAGTATCTCAGTCGCTCCAAATGCAGTGTGTTAGACATTCCATCTGTTTTTTTAATATTTCAAACATACTGTAGCTGCTGTAACCAACTCCTCAAAAAAAAAAAATCATAATACGCTAAACCCAGAGACGATTACTACAGCTTGTACAGTTTATTTTGAACGTTTCCTTAAACCTGCAGTGTGTAGAATTTTGGGTTTTATTTCCTTGCAGATTTTGTAGAAAGTAATTATAATATCCATAAGTACATTTAATTTAGTGCATAATAGCTGAAAGAAATGTTCCCTTAGAAAGGGTCTCATATATGTCCATATTTCGGCATATTTTGGACCAAGGCCTAGTGCCGCCATCTTGAAAGTGTCATAGTTGGAATGTCATCAGTGCATTGTTTAAAATTTAGAATGGTTCTTGTCCTTGAAGGCCACTGTAGCTTCTGTTATTATTCAAAACGGTTGGGGTTACCCAGGGAGCGTTGCATTCTAGAACTTTGTAGAACTTTCTTGATGATGTCATATTACACACTGCACCTTTAACTGAATCAATTCAGTGAAAAATGTAAAGAAGTCTGTTTAATCTACTGTATGGGGCAGAAGATTTCACATTACCCTAAAAGAATAACTTGAAGAATAATATACGCTTAGTATTCGTTGTACTTTTTTGTTGAATGGGAACATGGACAGATTAAAGAAATTTTTAAGATTATTTTTGGGCATTTTCAAGCTTTATTAGACAGTACAGAGTTGAAATGGGGAGACAGAGAGAGAGAGGGGGGGGATGACCTGCAGTAAAGGTCCACGGGTCAGATTTGAACCCACGACCACTGCAATGAAGGCTGGAGCCAATATGGTACGCGCTCTATCCACTACGCCACCGGAGCACACAACATTTTATCACATTTTAGTCTAAAACGCTACAGTAAGCAACATATTGGTGGATATAGCATGTATGGGCTACCTTTCGTTTGCTCATTTATGTTTTGCACAATAGTTTTGGTGCCTCTGTCCCCGTCGTTTCAAAGCGCGAGTCATCATCATATCCTGAAGGAGAATTCTCTGTTTTTTTTTGTCATTTTTGTGTTCATTGAAATCTCATGTCTGTTCAAGAAGAAAAAATCATGTTTATGTTTGAAGTTTTATTTTGAAACTGCAAATCGCTAATCGCTATATATGCATTGACTAGAAAAATTGAGGATAAAAATGTCATTTTTGATTAAGTTGAGATTAATTAATGCCTTTTTGTAGTATTTCATATTTATTTCATAGCATTTTTATTTTAATTTTCAAATGATCACGCAAATCCAATATTTTTATTTTATTTTTTATTCTAAACTGATATGCATCATTTGAGGTTGAGACCAATTGAGATAATAAGACATATTGTTAATGAATTGAATTTGTTTGCAGTGCTTATGTTCTTGGGAGAACTTTCACCCATCTATCTGGTGGATGTTAAAGCTGGGGTATGTGATTTCTGATTGGTCAAAGTTAACATGAGCTGTACACTTTGACCAATCTGAGCGAGGCTCCGATTCTCTGTTCTAATTGGCTGTTGGGACTGTCCACACACTTTGGCACGACTTTGTTGGTGTAGAGCGTGTCAGGGAGGGACCATAGGGGAGGGACCAAAGAGAACAAGTGGAGCGGTTGAGGTATTTGGATTCGAATCTCTATCCCAACTGCCATTTTCTCCCCAAATCCTCCACCCCAGCTTTAATGTGTTTTGGGAGATTTTCGATTTTATTCATCATGACCTGCTGTCCATATCCTTCAAGGTATTGTTGGTGTGTAAACGGATTCAAACGCAGCACATTCACAACATTGATATAACACTTCTCTGCCCCACATTACTTTTGCAAGCATTCAAATTTTTTCATACATATATCATCAGATTTGATTTGATGCTTCTGTCTTTTTTTTCGTAGCGTGAATACCTGTTTCTAGGAAAGAATGATCCTATCTGAAAAGAGTTGAGACGGTTTTACGAAAATAGCTTGAAAATTGATTGATTGATTGATTGATTGATTGATTGATTGATTGATTGATTGATTGATTGATTGATTGATTGATTGATGGATGGAAGGAACTGTAGCTGCAACTTGTGAATTCAGAGCACCCCCTTTAAAATTCAATAAATTTGATTTCATAGACTGTTTTGAACCGGCCTCTGTTTTCTTTTTACTTGTCTTGTCATCTGTGTCTGTCCCTGAAAACTTAGCTTCTCATCTTATTTATCTATCTATAGTATATGATAAGGAACTGGTTGAAAATGTGACAAAATGCTGAGTGCATGGGGCGCACCAGTGGCGTAGTCGTGGTTAGAGCGCGTACCATATTGGCTCCGGCCTTCGTTGCGGTGGTCGCGGGTTCAAATCCGACCCGTGGACCTTTACTGCAGGTCATCCCCCCACTCTCTCTCTGTCTGTCTGAATATTTTTATTTCATTATGTCGAGAAATGTCAAGAATAAAGACGAATACTGCAAAATGCTATTGGAGTTAGTGGGGGCATTTATGCACTTTCAGCATACTACAATTGACATGCATGTATTGGAACATCCTAAATCTTCTTCTGGCATACTAAATAGTAGGGAAGTATGGGGATTGGAACACAGGTTATATTCCTCATGGCCCCTTTAGGTCTTCTTTAGAATTGTAATGTGAAGTCTTGGCCACACAGAGGCAGTGCTGGTTCAGGCCTTATCAGCTGCTGCAGTGAAGACAGATATGCCCTGCGTTCCAATCCCCATACTTCCCTACTATTTAGTATGCCAGGAAAAAGATTTAGGATGTCCCAATACATGCAGGTCAATTGTAGTATGCTGAAAATACATAAATGCCCCACTAACTCCAATAGCATTTTAGAGTATTCGTCTTTATTCTTGATATTTCTCGACATAATGAAAAAAATAATTCCTTATCTGATTTTTTTTCTCTCCCGTGGCCCTAAAACTCTTCTGTACTTTAGTATGTAGTGTAGTAAAAAGAAAGAGTATGTGATTTGGAACCCTGCCCGAATCTCTTCCAGACCACCATATTGTCTTTAATAAAACATTTTAGTAGGAATTAGAAATAAGAACCTGGTTTGATGTTGACATCAGCCAATGCAGGAATGTCCATGCATGCGAGCAGTGTTACACACATAAATATACCTGCAACTTTTGAAATCTTGAAGGTAAGTATTAATCTGTTTGTCTGTAACTGATTGTTGTTGTGTTATCCCAAACAGGTCTCTCTTGAGAATGAGATTACCTGTATAAATAAATGTTAAACAAAATTGTAAAAAAAAAAAAAAATTTGTTGTAGTTTAGACTATGGGTGGGGATGATCTGATTTGATCTGTAAGCCTTTATCACAAGATGAGGAAGAATCAAAATCTACTTCTCAAGGGCTGTCTTTAGTTAGAACTAACCCTGCGTTCCAAATCACATACTCTTTCTTTTTACTACACTACATACTAAAGTACAGAGGAGTTTTAGGGCCACAGGAGAGAAAGAAAAAATCAGATGAAGATTTTTTTTCATTATGTCGAGAAATGTCAAGAATAAAGACGAATACTCCAAAATGCTGTTGAAGTTAGTGGGGCATTTATGTATTTTCAGCATACTACAATTGACGTGCATGTATTGGGACATCCTACATCTTTTTTCTGGCATACTAAATAGTAGAGAAGTATGGGGATTGGCTAGCAGGGTGTATGTTATTGGTAAATCCAGCCATTCATTTTGATAAACAACATGTCAAGAAACCAAAAATTTTGTAAAATGTAAAAAAAAAAAAATTCACCTCAGACACAGAAAACAAGAAAAATCTGCTACCAACAATGTTTATTTTAGACTTTACATTCTTACGTGTTTCTAATATTATTGGAAATGTTGCTCAAGTAATATTGGAACATTGGCCGTTCTTTCAATTCAATTACCCCAACACAAGAAGTTTTAAGATCAATTTAAAACATTTAAAAAATCTTAAAAATTGTATCACCTTAAAATCGAGACTTTGAATGTAATGTAACTTTATTTGAACATTTGACAATGTACAAAAGAAACATTAACCTTGTCTAGAGCATGTGTGTGTGTGTGTGTGTGTGCGTGTGTGTGCGTGTGCGTGTGCGTGTGCGTGTGTGTGTGTGTGTGTGTGTGTGTGAGTGAGTGAGTGAGTGAGTGTCTATATGGAGATGCATTGTACCAGGTTTTAGCAAACTGCTATTTTCCACCTGTAGTCCCAGAGCAGGTAAGAAGAATAAATACTACTAAACTAAACAAGACACAATAATATCTAGACATGGGATTAAACATTAAAAGGATAACAATATACAATGATATAAATACATAGGATAAAAAAAGGTTTATGAAAAGCACTACATTACATATTTTATCGAAATACTGCTGTGGTCAAAAGTCTTGAAATTGACCCCCCAGCAAACTGCCGTCATTCTATCTAGTACGAAAGATTTACCAGTAGCCAAGAGAGAGAGCTAAACATTTGAATAATCTCGGGCCCCTCCCTTCGGACACCCCCCCCCCACCTCCCCCCCTTTAACATCCCAAAATACAAGAGTCGAACCTGTTGCTCCCAAAGCTTAGGGAGGCACAGATAGTTGATAGTTCAGACAACACACTGGGCTTTGGGGGCAGCAAGGGGCACACATCTCTATGGGACAAACTCCTAGTACATGCACTAGCACAGTAGGAAGTCCAAAGAAGATTGTGCACCACTTACAACTGGCTCCTGCTGAAAGGTTAGTTTGATCATATAATCTCTATACAATCTATCTATACAATTGGCGATACTAAATTTGATATTTACAATTCATACATATATACAATTTGATATACTATGTTTTTTTTTATAAGGAATACAAGAAGCTAATATAATAAATATTATTTTTTGAGCTGTGGAAAAGGGCGTTAGGATTAAATAAGTTCATACTTCTTCCTACTCCTTTTCAGGCATACCATAACAATATATGTCATTTGTTTTATTTTTTATTTTAGAGAAATAATTCAAGCATAATTTTTGTTTATTGTATTTTCATGCTTTTAATTTTTTTTTTTTTTATATGTCTGAAATAAATTAAATCAATCAATCAATCAATCATTCGTGAACTTTCTTAAACGCATTCACATGAGAAGCTGATATCCAATAGCTAGCACGCGCTGTACGTAATCTATTTTCCCTTAAGATGTCATTGTGCATTTGAGAGTTTCTTTCCAAAGGGTTTATAAATAACAACTGCTCTTGCTTTTGAAACAGATGACAGGAGAGAGTTCGAGGAAACGCACAGCAGAGTTGAGACAAGTCCTCCATGGTGCTTGATGATGGGACTTTAATGAGTTGCTGCCTTAGAAGGAATCCAACCCGCAACCAACCCCTGGTCATCCTATAAAAAAACTACTCCTGCATCTTTGTTTTGGCTGAGAAATTGACACATGGGACACCGCGGATATCTTTGAAGGGAAAAGAATCAGAAGAAAGAGCTAAATAATTTGGACAAGAACTCATTCAACAGCATTTTTTAAGGACGTGAATCGAAGATAACAAATTGCTAAAAAGACATAAAATAAGATAGAAGGTTCTGTGTCTGAAGTTCCATACCATCCATATATTTTTTTCCATAAACAATTTTATTTTTTATTTTTAGAAATTTTAAACAAACAAACAATCACAACCCCCCACCCCCCACCCACCCCACACAATCCTTGGAAAGCCCATTACTCTTTTAACTTGAATCTTTAGGTGGGTGGTAAGGGGTCAGGAAAGTTAGCCATGGATGCAGCCTCAAAGCAGGGTGCTCAGGAGGTGATGGTAAGCGAGGCTCTGGTTCAATTCGAATCCACCTTGCAAGCCGCCGTCAGGGAGGTTCACGTGGATGTAAGTGCCTTCAAGCAACGTATAGAGCAACGGATCGACAACTTGTGCGTTACCAACGGACCCTTGGCCGGGGCGGTTACCAGGCTCCAAGAGGAAAACCTGCAACTTCGGTCAAAACTCGAGGCCCTTAGCCGCCTTGTGGAGGGTCTTGCTGGGGTACAGATCGAGAGAAGTTCCCCTGAAGTGAAGGGGAAAAGTCTGGAGAATAATAATCTAGAGAACGGACATGCAGATGGGGATGTGTCCAAGAGCCAGGAGGAAGAAAGAGGTCTGGTTATCTCTGGGAGATTGGAGAGCACTTGCCAGCAGTCAAGTGAAACCACTTTCACATACTCTGAACAATCGGGGTCAAGTTTAGGATCAAGCCACACGTCTGCTGCGGCTGCTGCGGCCGCTCTGGGAAACACCTCCGCCCCCGCGCCCTGGAGGACGAGGAGACACGCTGAGACCAACGTGAGTAAACAATCCTGTTTTAGTTTTTTAAAGATTATTTTTTTGGGCATTTTCAAGCTTTATTAGACAGTACAGAGCTGAAATGGGGAGACAGACAGAGAGAGAGAGAGGGGGGATGACCTGCAGTAAAAGTCCACGGGTCAGATTTGAACCCGCGACCACTGCAACGAAGGCCGGAGCCAATATGGTACGCGCTCTATCCACTTCACCACTGGAGCGCCCCTTTTGTTGTTGTTTTTAAGATCTTTTTGGGCATTTTTGCTTCATTAGACATATTTTGTAGAGACAGAGGTGAAATGGGGTAGAGCGGGAAAGACATGCAGAGAACCGATGGGTTTGAACCCGGGTTTGCTGCAGGGCCTGGGCCTGTGTGTGTGTGTGTGTATGGGGGGGAGGGGTGGTGCGCCCTACCCACTGCACCACGGGCGCCCCCAACCATTCTGTTTTTATTAGATCTTATACATTATACCGGTACTAAAAAAGTACTGCAGTACTAACGTATTCAAAAAGGTATTGAGCCTGGGGCAACATTTCTACCATATTCCCACCAAAAATCTTGTCATTAAAGAGCATTTCCATTAAGTAAATGTAGAGATGAAGATTGAAGAAAAATCCAGACTGGTCTCTTAATTTTTTCCAGAGCTGTATTTGATTCAGAGTTGTGCAAGAATGGCTTTGAGCACATTGTGAATGACATATTTCATTGTATATTATCCTTGCTCATTACTTGGTTACTTACCATCTTAAAGTATTTGTAAACGTGTTTGAAAACTGCTGCTCCAGGCAAAGATGAGACACTGACATACAAATACCAAAATAAGTCCAGTTTGTTATAGACCCATACGTTTGAAAGGCTAGTCCGACATTGAAACTCTGCAAACCTAGACAGAATGTAACAGCTTTTGGTTCAGTTATAACTGTGGCAGTCTTTTCATATTCTATCACAACAATTGCAAGTTAAACCCTGTGTTCCAATCCCTATACTACCATACTATGATATCTTCTATTTAGTATGGTAGAAAAAAGATTTAGGATGTCCCGATTCTTGTGGCCAGATTTAGGATGGTTAGAAAGACCTAGATGTCTACTACATCCGTCCGAAATTATTAGTGTTGAAGACAGCATCCTATTTGGGCGATTCTGACCCATAATCCAGTGCGCACCTGAAGTGACTTCACATCAACGGAGCCTCCATATGAAAACAAACAGGGGTGTGACGGATATAAAAGCAAAAGGCAAGATCAAGGCGCAATGCTATGATGAAATAAATAAGTAAAAATATGTCCCAAGTGTATGCCTACTGCATCCTAACTAGATTATTTTTATGGTCAGATGTAGTAAGTAGAATAGAAAAAAGAAAGAGTATGAGATTTGGAACACAGGGAAAGAGTTCACATTACAGAGTCATGTACCAGGAATATGAGCTTGCATGTGTATTATTAACCAGTGTACCAACAATCGCGAGTTAAAGGAATACTTCACCCATAGGGAACCGGCGTTCTATCATTATAAAAAATCGCTATTATAATATAATGAATTAGGTTTTTTCTTACCTCAGTCTTCCCTCAGTCTTCCCTTGGCCCAGTTGTCCTGTTAATCCTAACCCTACATTTTTACTAATGTGATGTCACACTAGTAAAATGTAGGGTTAGACAGTGAGACCATAAAACACTTTTTCTGCCTTTTTCTCAGGCTAGAATGAACCGATTTCTAAAATGTTTGCGCACTTGTACTACATAGGATCTCAGAGTTTAATGCACCTTCATATTTCCAACCGGTGAAGTAGGTGTTTGAAGAGGTCACGTTACAGAGGAATCTGAGCTCCCATATGGGGGCGGGACCTGATAAGCCTTTGGCTTCTTCCGTCTCCCTTCGGACAACACAAAGTATGATGTATGAATATTTGCAAGAGAAAATTGTGTATTGTGTGGAATTGTCCGAAAGAATAATAAATAAATGTGTATTATTAACCAGTGTAGTATTGAGTTGCCAGAAGATTCCACGTCGTGGTTAAGTAAGTCAAAATTTGTTTTGGCAGACAACCATGAATTCCTTCGTGATTTTTGTCTACCTATGACATCTATTGCAGTATGTCCGTCCTGGGAGAGGGATCCCTTACTTTGTCGACTCTCCCTGAGATTTCCCAATTTTTTTTAAATCCCGGTAAAGGTTTTTTTTTACTGGGAGTTTTTTCTCAGCCGAGCTAAGGGTCTAAGGGCAGAGGGATAGATAGATAGATAGATAGATAGATAGATAGATAGATAGATAGATAGATAGATAGATAGATAGATAGATAGATAGATAGATAGATAGATAGATAGATAGATAGATAGATAGATAGATAAGGGCAGAGGGTGTCGTACTGTATGGAATGTACAGCCCACTGAGGCAATTATCTATTTGTGATATTGGGCTATACAAATAAAACTGATTTGATTTGATTTGAATTTTCCTTTGGGTCGGTACCCCTCACATCCCAGAGCCCTCATGCGAGATGTGTTTGTCATGCTGCGCTGTCCAAAATAACCCTCGCGGTAACTGTAACACTTGGACCACACCTGACTCTTTCCGACATCCTTTCCTGAGCTAAAGGGGAAACTTCATTCGCCAAGTTGCTGTCAGGTGTTTTACATTTTATCCAAGGACTATTATCAATTTGAACGACAGAAGGTTCAGGTCTAGAGATTATACTCAGTCCCTCAAATTAATTTAGGGAGCCCCCCAAAACACACACACACACACACACACACACACACACACACACACACACAGACAGACAGACACACACACACAGACACACAGACAGACAGACAGACACACACAGACAGACAGACAGACAGACAGACAGACAGACAGACAGGCACGCACGCACGCACGCACGCACGCACACACACACACACACACACACACACACACACAAACACAGTACAGACTTGCCCCCTTCCCTAACCCCCTATCTCAACCCTCTTTCACTCATGACCCTCTTTCATGGCAGCCACAGGTCCTCCAAAGGGCAGATGTATTTTGGGGTCTGTGATTTGGGACCTAGCTGAAGCTCTTTGGAGCCTCTGCATTACCCTGTGGCAACTTCAACAGTTAACGGCAACTTCCGTACATACTGCACATTGCACATTTCATTTTAACTTATCTACTTTTTACTTTCTATTCTATTATATATATACTGTTTTATATTGTACAAAACATTCCTTGCACTACTTTAGTATTTAGAATTTATCAATTTTTTTTTTATCATTCCTATTCCACCGTGGGTCAGAGATAAATGCCATTTAGATTCTGATGTATGTCTTGCATAGCCTGGCACCGCCCGCCTACTACTTCCGCTCAATTTTCATTTCCCTTCAGTAGTCAGTCTGGTTGTGCGGTATATTCTTAGTTTTTTCTCCGGACAGATTTCTGCCGGTCCAATCAGCGAACAGAAGGAGTGGCTCAGAAGCCGGCGCATGACATGGTTGGTTGGTTGGCAGATCCAGAGTGGCACTGGGCAGATCCAATAGTTTTAAACTTCAACAGACACCCGCCTTCAAGTGAGTTAACGTTTGTCAATTGAGCGATTCCAGACCTTCTGTACAAATGAAATGAAGTACGATGGTCTGGTGGGACCAGGCTATGTCTTGCATATATCAGAACTGACAATACAAACACTATCCACTCACTTGAACGCTAATATCGGCAGTTTGTTATCAATATTGTCTTTGCTTAACCCTTTGGTGCTCTTGGGGACGTTTTTGTCCTTTCGCACTTTTTTTACGCTCTTTTTTGTGTATAACTTTGGCTGTGCTTATGTTAGCTGAAATATTTTTGGCCAGGGATTTTTTTTTTTCAAATATTTTGTTTATTTCTACTCAGCAACTTTGTACCATCTATTATAAAGGCTGTACACTTTTTTGTTCCTCTCAGCTCCCTAAGGACGTTTTTGTCCCCTATTGACTCCCATTCAAAATGGCCTTTTTTCACCAATTTGATCCTGCTGTCATTACAGCATAAAATATTTTTTTCAATGATTTTATGCTTTCATCCTAGACACAAAGCATCAAAATTGATCATTTTCAACACCATCAAAATTTTGAGCCATTTCCCTATATTTGGCATAGGGTTGAATTACAAGCAATTTTCCAGGTTTTCGGTCCGGCCCCCCACAGTGCAATAGAAAAAAAAATTCAACCTAAATGGTGTGAGTGTGATGGTAGGGATGCTAGTGTGTGGTGCATATGTGTGTATTGAGAAAATATAGTGTGTGTGTTTGTGTACACACAGCCAAACTTTACAAACTCAAACGTGTATGGAAAAAATGGCCCAATTTAAACTTTATTTTTTCAAACCATAGCCATGATGACAAACACATGTAAATGTGATGATATTAGGCAATAATCCAACACTTAAGACACCAAAATTGCTTTTTTAGCCCTATCTAGCTCAATCATTTATTTTCTCCAGTTTTTTTTGAGGATCAAATATGCTCCCTAAAACCATTTTTGTACTTTTTTGTAATTTTTTAGAGTTGCAGGCCTAAACATAAGAAATATGATAAATTAATGGAAAGTGTGGATCCATATGGATACCTTAGGGTTGTGTCTGTGTGTGTGTTGTGAAATTACTGTGTGTGTATGTGTGTGTGTCTTTGTGCGTATGCATATGTGTGCAGCTGTAATGTGCAATTTGTGGGTTTTCAGGTGGCTGCAGGTTTACTTTGTTACTTTGTTGACATCATCAAAGAAACTGGAATTAAAAGGTCAAAAGAAACTAACAATGAATTAATATTTGATATGTATGTAAAGAGGTCAAGTGGGATAAAAGGTTTTAAAAAAAAAGTAGAAAAAAATATTACTGTATAATGTGTTTAGGGCAGTTTATAGGGAGGTCATGAGAGGGAGTATTTATTTGCATCTGTGACTGCACAAATACTAAACATGTATCAAAAGCAGTTTTATTGCAAATCATTAACATATCCTAGAGTCTAATTATCCCACTCAAAAAAATCCACTTTGCATCTATTATATGAGAAATTTTTCAATTATTGTGTTTTTTTTAAATAAAAATGGCTCCCGTCGTCACATAAACTTGCATGTAAAGGGTTAAAAGCAATTACAAATGAATGAATATTTGATATATATGTGAAGAGGTCAAGTGAGATAAAAGGTTTGTAAAAAAAAAAGTAGAAAAAAATATTAATGTATAATGTTTTTATGGCAGTTTATAGGGAGAGGACGTTTTTGTCCTCTAAGGTAACCAAGGCGTAGTAAAAGTTAAGGATACCCAATAAAGCTTTAAAAGTTTGAATGTCAGCTTGAGGCCACAGTTAGGGAGTTATGGACAACCTGACAAGCCAGTAACAATACATGCTTTTTTTTTTTTTTTTTGCTTTTTTTTTGGCATTTTCAAGCTTTATTAGACAGTACAGAGTTGAAATGGGGAGACAGAGAGACAGAGAGAGAGAGGGAGAGGGGGGATGACCTGCAGTAAAGGTCCACGGGTCAGATTTGAACCCACGACCACTGCAACGAAAGCCGGAGCCAATATGGTATGCGCTCTATCCACTACGCCACCGGAGCGCCCCACACTACATGCTTTTAACAGTGTCTACATTACACATATTGTGTTGCATTTCTGTGACGTAATTCACACGGACGCTCTGATGATGCCGGGTGTATAAATAAACCCCTGAACCCTAAAATCGTTTAGGAATCTTGCTCCCCAAGCCAATCCAAGTCTCAAATCTCTTAATGGAAAGTTGAATTGCTTCTACGTCCCAGGTCAATAATACCCCAAATCACTCACTCACTCACTCACACACACATACGCACGCATGCACGCACGCATGCACGCACGCATGCACGCACAACACACACTCACTCACTCACACACACGTACTCACGCACGCACACACGCACGCACGCACGCATGCACCCACACACACGCACGCACACAAACACACACACACACACACACACACACACACACACACACACACACACACACACACACTCACTCACTCACTCACTCTCTCACTCACTCACTCACTCACTCACTCACTCACTCACTCACTCACTCACTCACTCACTCACTCACTCACTCACTCACTCACTCACTCACTCACTCACTCACTCACTCACTCACTCCCCCCCCACCACCCCACCAGTACATCCCAACCCCCCACCCCCCGAGCACACACACACACACACACACACACACACACACACACTCACTCACTCACTCACTCACTCACTCACTCACTCCCCCCCCCCCCCCCACCCCACCAGTACCCCCCAACCCCCCACACCCCCCAAACCCCCGAGCACACACACACACACACACACACACACACACACACACACACACTCAGCTGTCCTGTCAAAAAGAAACGCACACCCTGCCAACATTCCTCTCTGGTGAAATCACCGGGGTCTTTTCCCAACCCGTCAGCCCCTCAGTCTCTGACGTACCACAGCGCTATGATTCATCCCAAACTGTTGATACCTGTTGGTTATCCATCATTTTTTTTTCAAATTCGACACCTTTGACACCATCTTCCATCAGTATTTTTAAAATCTGTTGAGTTTATTTTAAACCTGCAGTGTGTAGAATTTTGGGTTTTATTTCCTAGCAGATTTTGTAGAAAGTAATTATAATATCCACAAGTACATTTAATTTAGTGCATAATAGCTGAAAAAAATGTTTTTAATGATTATTTTTTCCCTTAGAAAGGGTCTCATATATGTCCATATTTCTGCATATCTTGGACCAAGGCCTAGTGCCGCCATCTTGAAAGTGTCATAGTTGGAATGTCATCAGGTGCCTTGTTTAAAATTTAGAATTGTTCTTGTCCTTGAAGGCCACTGTAGCTTCTGTTATTATTCGAAAGGGTTGGGGTTACCCAGGGAGTGTTGCATTCTAGAACTTTGTAGAACTTTCTTGATGATGTCATATTACACACTGCACCTTTAAATGTTGAGTACTTTTACTTTTAATACGCTGAATACGTTTTCTTGAATATATTTACAAACTTTAAGTAAAATGTTCAAAACGTACTACTTTACCCTGCGTTCCAATACCCATACTTCCATATTATTTAGTATGCCAGAAAAAGATTTAGGACGTCCCAATACATGCAGGTCAATTGTAGTATGCCAGAAATACTTAGATGCCCCACTAACTCCAATTGCATGTTGGAGTATTCGTCTTAATTCTTGACATTTATCGACATAATGAAAAAAAAATATTCCTTGTCTGATTTTTTCTCTCTCTCCTGTGGCCCTAAAACTCTTCTGTTCTTTAGTATGTAGTGTAGTAAAAAGACTAAAACTCTTCTGTACTTTAGTATGTAGTGTA
>NC_137218.1:3871270-3873770 GCF_949987685.1 Ammodytes marinus
GTTATCCTTGTGATTGTCTTTATTGTGTGTGGTCGTCGTTACTGTGAATAAGGAAAACCTCAGTGTCTTTAGAGTGAAAATAAAGGTTATTTATTGATTGATTGATTGATTGATTGATTGATTGATTGATTGTTCGTCATCACCTAAATAATTCAATGGTTTGTTATTGTCATTTTGTCTTTTCTGAACAGGGCTCTGAAGCAAAAGGAGAGAAAAATGGTGCCACCCCTTCACAGGAGAACGGGAGTCCAGGTAGGCAGATAATCTGAGCAGCTCCACACATGCAGCATCTCACCAGTTGACCTCGCCATTTGGTTGGGAGAGTGTCTATATTTTTTCCACAATTAAAAAAAAAAAAAAAAAAAAAAAAAAAATGTTATTTATTATTATTATTTTAAATAAAAACAAATAAAGAAAATGTTGTTCCCACAGCCCTGTATGTTCCCACATTTCTAAGAAATCTAACTACTATACATACTACTGAGTATGTCTCTAAAAGTATGTCTGTCTGTCTGTGACTCATTCAACTTCCCCCTGCCTTCTTACCCTAACCCTAACCACCCAGCTGTGATGCCTGAACTTAATCACCAAGTACAGGAACATAGAGAGAGAGCATCATTTTAAAACAAAATTGGGAACGCGGAACATAAGATACTTTTTTTAATTTTTTTTTGTATGTTGTGATGGTGCAGGTGTTTGTTTATTGGTGTGAAAAAACTACAATAAATATATTGTAAAAAAAGAAAAAGAAATGTGGGTACCTGTAGGGATGACCCCATTGTGTTGTGTCTCCTGCTCAGTCTCCGTGGTGCAGTGTGAGGGACCCCAGCCCGCTGAAGCTGCTCCTCACTGCCCTCTCACCGCCGTCCTGAAGCCAAACCCTGAGACCTCTACCATCACCAGCCCAATGCAGTCCCATGGTCAGTGGAAGTAACAGTTCTCTATCAACCTATCAGTGTGTGTGTGTGTGTGTGTGTGTGTGTGTGTGTGTGTGTGTGTGTGTGTGTGTGTGTGTGTGTGTGTGTGCATGTGTGTGTGTGTGTGTGTGTGTGTGTGTGTGTGTGTGTGTGTGTGTGTGTGTGTGTGTGTGTGTGTGTGTGTGTGTGTGTGTGTGTGTGTTAGTGGTTTTATATAACCGTCTCTATCAACCAAAAGCCCCGGAAAACAATTAAGAGACCAGTCTGGATTTTTCTTCAATCTTCATCTCTACATTACTTAATGAAAATGCTCTTTAATGACAATATTTTTATTGTGAATTTGGTAGAAATGTTGTCAGTAGTTTATTTTATAAATGTTAATTTTACTCAAACATATGCTTATAAATAGTAAAACAAGAGAGACACTGAACATTTGGAGTGGTCTCTTGATTTTTTCCAGAGCTGTATGCCTATATCAATTATGCTTTTAAGGGTGGAGTCAGCGATTCTGGAGAGTATTTTTTATTTTTTTTTAAGATATTTGTTTGGCATTTTTTATGCTTTATTGATAGTGTAGAGACAGAGTTGAAATGGGGCAGAGAGGGGAGTGACATGCAGAGAACGACCGCGGGCTGGAATCGAACCCGGGTCTGCTGCTGGGCCCGGCCCGGGGGGGGGGGGGACACTCCCTACCAACTGTGCTAAGGGCGCTCCCCTGGAGAGTATTTCTTGTCAAATCACGTACTGTCAAAATCAGTCAATATCTCCTCACAATCTGCTACCTGTATGTACTGTGTGTGTGCACGGAAAAAAGTGTTACTGTAATAGACAACTAGCCTCTGTACAAGTGCATGTTGCTAGCAGAGGTGGGCAGAGTAGCCAAAAAATGTACTCAAGTAAAAGTAAGTTACTTTAAGATTATAATTACTCAAGTAGAAGTAAAAGTACTCATAAAAATTATTACTCGAGTAAGAGTAAAAAAGTATGCAGTGAAAAGACTACTCAAGTACTCAAGAGTACAAGTAGGCCTACTGAATGACTCCAGATTTATTTTTGAAATATACAGAGCAACACAAACGGTACAGAATAGACACGAACATAATATAAAACAGCAATGTTCAAATAAAGATATGTTAAATAACATCATTTTAAATAAAACAATAAATAAGGTGTTTAAAAATCAAATGAATAACCCTTGAACTCAAACAATAATACATTAATTATCTGCCAAATTAAATACATCACCCTTCAAATAAAATGATAATAAATTAGGCTTGTCCAAAATTATATTAATTAAAACCAATACACTTATAACACTGTTGCAATTGTTTTGCACATACACATTTTAAAACAAATTCCTACAATATGTCACTGGCCCTGAGAAAATTATCTAGGTTGTGTTTAGCCCCAAAAATATAAAACACAAAATTAAACTTCGTTACACATCAAAACCTGCTGGCACACTCACTTAACGTATAGTGGCTGAACAAAGAGACCACTCTCAGACTCTCACACAGCCAGACTGGGGCATGCGAAGTGGGTAGGCTACAGGGAGAACAGGACATGTGTCAAAAAAGAACAGT
>NC_137218.1:3878770-3943770 GCF_949987685.1 Ammodytes marinus
ATCAGGCCAAGATTGTTAGTGTTGAAAACAGTATGCTATTTGGGCGATTCTGACCCACAATCCGGTGCGCACGTGAAGTGACGTCACATCGACGGAGCCTCCGTATGAAAACAAACGGGGATGCGACGGATATAAAAGCAAGAGGCAAGATCAAGGTGCAATGTTATGATGAAATAAAAGAGTAAAAGTATGTCCCAATAGTATGCCTACTGCATCCTAACTAGATTATTTTCATTGTCAGATGTAGTATGTAGAAGAGAAAAAAGAACGAGTATGAGATTCGGAACGCAGGGTTTGAAATTCAACTTTTTCAAATATGAAAGTGTGAACAAAATAAACTTTATTTTTTCTTGGTAAAATTTCTCCTCCTACAGAAAAATTACTTCCCTCCAAATCAATCATAAAATCTGGAGGTTTCTCCCCTAATGTTGACAAGTAAGTCTTTTTTTACATCTATTCAACCTACTGTTGACTATTGAAAATGTTATGTTGTGTATGTATGCATGTATGTGTGTATTTTGGGGCTGCTCCGGCGAAGTGTGTATAGGGTGGTCGTCCACTGGGTTGCAGGGTCGGTGGTTCGATCCCCTGTCTCCCCCGCTGGCCACATGTCCAAGTGTCCCTGAGCAAGACACTGAACCCTAAATGTCTCCCGATAGTTAGCCTGCTGCTATCGGTGTATGAATGTGCGTGTGATGGTAACGTGGGAATGGGAACACTTGAAGAAAAAAGTCTCCGGTCTCAATGGGATTTACCTGTATAAATAAAGGTTAAAAAAAAATTAAAAATTAATATCCACCGCCCACTATTCTGATAAACTCATTATGGTTAAATCACTTAGGGGTGAGATTAAATACGTTTGTCCTCCCCTCACTCCTTTTCGGACGAGTAAAGCAAAGTGTTTGACAGTTTATTTTCATTTCTGGTTTTCATTGTGTGAACATATTACTTTACTGTAACTGTGTCGACTTGCTTCATCATTTCATTTATTGTTTATTATTGTTTTTTTTTTCTTTTTCTTTTTACTTGTTCGAAATAAAAACATTTTCAATTGAATCCACTGTCCCCTCCATAGGAAAGCAAACAAGGGGCTCGCAGTCGACTTCAAGCAGGATTTGATGAAGTCCAACTCGCTCACACGCTCCACCGGTGCTCAGGCCAAACGAGCCATGTTCGAGAGGATGAACTCAGATCCCATAAAGTAAGTCTGGATTTCAAAAACTTTTTTAAATTGCTGTTGTACGTTGTCTAATAAAAGCAAAACATAATAAACTATGATTATAAAAATAATGAACAACATACACACCTGTCCTTTTTCTTTTTCTTTTTTTTCTCTCTCTTTTTAGTTTGTATGTAATGTCTGGTGTTGTTTGTTTGTTTGATTATTGTTAAGAAAAAAAAAATTTAACCAAAATAAAAAGAATTATACAAAAAATAAATAAAAGCGAAGCAAATGTTCCAAAAATAATATTTAAAAAAAAATATATACCATTTGGGACATATAAGGTTTCTGCCCGACAGCTACGGTATTCTGCATCTTCAAGCCCACATATCCACAGCGTTTTGTCATTGAGGGACTGAGTTGAATTGATTTTTCTCTTGATTTATAGGCCGAAGGATTCCAAGCCCAAACTGAAGCGCTCTCAGAGTTTTGGCCCGTCCAGTGCGAGCGGTATAAAGGCCGTCCTGTTGGAATGGTGCCGCTCCAAAACCATCGGCTATCAGGTAATAATAATAATAATAATAATAATAATAATAATAATAATAATAATAATAATAATAATAATAATAATAATAATAATAATAATAATAATAATATCTTTATTTATATAGCACCTTTTAAAAACAATGGTTTACAAAGTGCTTTCACAAAATACATACGAGCAAGTACAATCAAATAAATACATATTAATAAAAAAACACATATACAACAAGATGAATACACATACTCATATATACACACAACAAACCAAACGAGATTAAAAGGTGCTAGGATAAAAAGACATTGAGGAAGAGAATAAAAAGAATAAAAAGGCAGAATCACGTAAAAGCAAGTCTATAGAAATGTGTTTTAAGAAGTGATTTAAAAGAGGTTAATACACTGAGATATCTGATCATAACTCTCCTTGTGTTTAAAATGCTCTTTAGTCATTTATACTGTATTCTGTACTGTATGCATCTTCACATATTTCACTACACTGTAAAAAGGAAAATTCAGAATTTCAAGGCAACTGTTTTTACTAAATCTTTGAGTTTTGAGGCAAATTAAACTAAAGAAAGCTTTTTTTGAGTTATACATACATAGTTATACATACTTAATCTTCCCATGATAAAAGTTGTGTCAACTTATTATTTTCTTCACTCTCTCTCTCTCTCTCTCCCTCCCTCCTTCCCTCCCTCTCCCTCTCCCTCTCCCTCTCTCTCTCTTTCTCTCTCACTCTTTCTTTCTCCATCCCTCCCTCCCTCTCTCCCTCTCCCTCTCTCTCTCCCTCCCTCTCTTTCTCTAGAAAATAGACCTACAGAACTTCTCTTCCAGTTGGAGTGATGGCATGGCCTTCTGTGCCCTGGTTCACTCTTTCTTCCCTCTGGAGTTTGAGTATCATGAACTGAACCCTACCAACCGCAAACACAACCTGCAACTGGCCTTCACTACCGCAGAGTAAGCTGTGTGTGTGTGTGTGTGTGTGTGTGTGTGCGTGTGTGTGTGTGTGTGTGTGTGTGTGTGTGTGTGTGTGTCTGTTTGTCTGTCTGTTTGTCTGTGTCTGTCTGTCTGTTTGTGTGTGTGTGTATCCGTCTGTCTGTGCGTGTACCTGTGTGTGTGTGCGCGTGTACGTGTGTGTTTGTGTGTGTGCGTATGTGCGCGTGTACGTGTGTCTGTGTGTCTGTCTGTTTGTCTGTCTGTCTGTTTGTGTGTGTGTATTCGTCTGTCTGTGTGTCCGTGTACGTGTGTCTGTGTGTCTGTCTGTCTTTGTGTGTGTATTCGTCTGTCTCTGTGTGTCTGTGTCCGTGTGTCCGTGTGTATGTGTGCAAATTCAATACTTTTTTTTTATTAAGTTATTTTTCCTGTTGATATTACTTGGATCATAACAGTAACTTCCCTGAGCCTTTGCTAGGTGCCTGCCTGCGTGATAGCATCTGACCTATCATAAACCCAGAAATAAACCAGCTAACCCCTGTGAAACGGTGACATGTACTGATTAAGCAAACTTGATACACCGTGTTAATTTGTGAGCTTAAGGAGTGAAGCTATAGGTGGATTTAGTTACCTTCAGGGCAGAGCCAGGAAACTGTGCTAATTATGCTAAACTAAGATAAGCTAATACTTCACACACAGATACGAGTGGCGTAAGATTTCTCATTCCACGACAGGTGTTGAAAGAAATGAATGACTGATTGTCTAAATAAAAGTTATCTCTATCTATCTAATCGGTCTGTCTGTCTGTCTGTCTGTCTGTCTGTCTGTCTGTCTGTCTGTCTGTCTGTCTGTCTGTCTGTCTGTCTGTCTGTCTGTCTGTCTGTCTGTCTGTCTGTCTATCTATCTATCTATCTATCTATCTATCTATCTATCTATCTATCTATCTATCTATCTATCTATCTATCTATCTATCTATCTATCTATCTATCTATCTATCTATCTATCTATCTATCTATCTATCTATCTATCTATCTATCTATCCATCCATCCATCCATCCATCCATCCATCCATCCATCCATCCATCCATCCATCCATCCATCCATCCATCCATCCATCCATCCATCCATCCATCCATCCATCTATCCATCTTTTCTCACTACTTTATGCTTTGTATGTTTCAGGGTGCAGGCTGACTGTCTTCGTCTGATTGAGGTTCAGGACATGTTGGATATGGGAGACAAACCGGACCCCATGTGTGTGTTCACATACGTCCAGTCTCTCTACAGCCACCTCAAGCCCTTTGAGTAACTCTCCCTGCGTTCCAATCCCCATACTATCCACAATTTAGTGGTTGAAAAAAAAGATTTAGGATGTCCCGATTTTTAGTATTGAAAACAGCATCCTATTTGGGGCGATTCTGACCCACAATCCAGTGTGCCACGGGAAGTGACGTCACATGGACAGAGCCTCCATATGAAAACAAACGGGTATGCGACGGATATAAAAGCAAGAGGCAAGATCAAGGCGCAATGTTATGATGAAATAAATAAGTAAAAGTATGTCCTAATAGTATATACTGCTATACTGCATATACAGCTATACTGCATCCAAACTAGATTATTTTATGGTCAGATGTAGTAAGTAGAATGGAAAAAAGAAATAGTATGCGATTCGGAACGCAGGGTCTGTATCCAAACACCATACTTCCCTTGCTATTTAGTATGGTAGAAAAAAGATTTAGGATGTCCAAATTCTTGTGGTCAGATTGAGTGTGCTTGAAAAATACTCCCGGATGCCCTCCCCTCCCTATACATCCGGTCGTGATTTTTAGTGTGGAAATCAGCATACTAATTTTGGGCGATTCTGACCCACAATCCAGTGCACAGCGGAAGTGACGTCACATCGACGGAGCCTCCTAGTGAAAACAAACAGCGATGAGAGTGAGACAGATATATAAAAGCAAGAGGCAAGTTGAAGGCGCGATGGTATGATGAAATAAATAAGTAAAAGTATGTCCCAGTTGTATGCATTGCCTACTGCATCCTAATTTAACTTCGTACTTTTTATGATCGGCTGTTGAATGTAGAATAGAATAAAAGAAAGAGTATGCGATTTGGAACGCAACCACAGTTTGTCATTGGGACTTTAAGCAACGACGGTTGAGAGGACGGCTACGGCGGTCGAGTAGAATTTTTAGCATTCGAGAACTTATGTCATCACCTCCTATCGCTGTAGTCAGAGCGAGTCAGAGCCGTAGTCCGTCTTTTTACAACGGCAGAACGGGGTTTTGACGTTGTGAGCGCTACACCAACTGCAGCAAGTAGCCGTTCTAAGAGTTGCTAGGCGATAGTGGAAGCCGTTGGAATCTTTCCCCGACGCCGTAGCCGTCGCTAAAACACCGCTGCTTAAAGTCCCTACTAGCACTGTGAGGTAGTCCACAAGGAAGAAAATTGGAATTGTGATATTGTCTGAATGAATCACATAGAACAATCTCTTGAGTGTTAAGAAAAGTCATAAATAGTAAATACTGTATGTTTTATACTGCATGTGTGTGTTCACCAGTTTCAATGACTTAGAATGGACTGATTCTTAAAGGAATACTTCACCCATACGGAACCGGCGTTCTATCTATCTATCTATTATAAAATCGCTATCATAACATAATGAATGAGGTTTTTCTTCCCTCAGTCTTCCCTTGGCCCAGCTGTCCTGTTAATCCTAACCCTACATTTTTACTAGTGTGATGATGTCACACTAGTAAAATGTAGGGTTAGACAGTGAGACCATAAAACACTCTTTCTTTCAAAAATGTTTGCACTCTTAGACTACTATAGGATCTCAGAGTTCAATATCAATACACCTTCATATTTCCACCGGTGAAGTAGGTCTTTAAGATGCAGATTTCTTGTGTAGATATACATTTGCTGTACTTACACAAAGGTAGGTTGGTTTCTGTGTAGTTTTCGAAATCCATAACAAAGAAAGGAAGAGTGATAGTTTGTATTCAGAGTTTGGGAACATGAGAAGTGTTACAGAGCAAAGAGAGTGCCTGAGTTGAGTTGTCTAATAAAGGTGAAATACATTTTTTTTTTTTTTAAATATCTTTCATTTTTTAGAGTGAATTTATTTTAAACGTTAAGTACTTTTTGTTGGAGCCAAATTGCTGTTTATGTTTGTTTTGTTTTGTTTATTTAATTAATGATTGAGAGGTGTGGCCTTGATGTCTGCGGAGGGTGGATAGGATAAATACCTGGCAACCTGGGATTAGATTCAGGTGTGTAATGGGGAAGGCCACACAGTTTTCGACCGTGCTCGTGCAAATGTTTGTATTGGAAAGAGCCTATTTTGTGTTTATACGAAAGAGCAATAACCTTTGGAACAGTATGCTCTTTTGTAGTCAATAAAAGGATTGACATATCCAACTATACGCACCTGTGTACACTTTCCTGAATATACTTACAAAGTTTTATTTAAAGCTGGGGTATATGATTTCTGATTAGTCAAAGTGAACATGAGCGGTACACTTTGACCAATCAGAGCGAGGCTCCGATTCTTAAAAAAATTTCATTTTAATTCAAGGGATCCACCATGACACGTTTGAGAACACACGATAAAAAGGTTTTGTCATGATGAATTTAGCATCTAGCTTTTATTTGTCGTGATGGGAAATCAAGCAAATAAAAAATAATCTAAAAAGTGTCCCTGCGTTCCAATTCCCATACTTCCCTACTATTTAGTATGCCAAAAAAGATTTAGGATGTCCCAATACATGCATGTCAATTGTAGTATATGCTGAAAATAGATAAATGCCCCAATAACTCCAATAGCATTTTGCAGTATTCGTCCTTATTCTTGACATTTCTCGACATAATGAAAAAAAATCTTCCTTATCTGATTTTTTTTCTCTCTCTCCTGTGGCCCTAAAATTATTCTGTACTTTAGTATGTAGTGTTGTAAAAAGAAAAAGTATGTGATTTGGAATGCAGGGAGAGTGTTTCACTGCAAACTGTTTTCAGAAAAGTATTCATTAAATGTAGTAGACATTGCCATCCACTGGAAAACACGTGTAGTGCACGAGGACCATTTGACCTATACTACAATTTTTTTAAATTATTTATTTATCTTTACTAAGTAGATGCATTAAGACATCCCTAGGGAGAAATTTAAGACATTTGGAGAAAGATCATTTTTAACTCATCACTTTCACGTGAAATATTATGTTCAAACCAATAATTAAACTTTACTTTTTAACATTACCTAGTTGATTCCTGATCAGATTGACTTGCTCTTCATATTATTATTGGTTTTATGGATTGTACATGTGAGAATGTTGAAATGAGTTTTGTTGGAAGACATCCATAGACGAAATAAATATAAATCAATCAATCAATTATAAGAAAAATGTAAGACGTAATGGTCACAAAAAGATTTAAAAAAAAAAAAGATTATTTCTCAAATCTGCAGAAAAGTTTAATTCTGGTGCGTTCACGGCCTCAACGTATATGGAAAATAAACTCTGAGCAACTATATTGGTTGCTTTGCGCTATAACATAATTCTAAGTTATTCCTTGATATTTAAATAGTTTCTGTTAGTAGACTAGGTGATTAAAAGGCATGCTCAGTAAACAAAATGTTGAGTCATCATAAAGGGTTGTAATTTAAAAAGAAACAGAAGATTTTTAGAAGTCGTATGTACAGGTTTTTTTTTCTAAGGGACGTGAACGCAGCGTTTCCCATTGACCAGGCATCCCTTCCGGTAGATGAGGTCAAATTTTCCCCCAGATCCGCCATTTCAGCCCGGGAGTTTCTTGTTGCACATTACTTTTTTACTTTATTTGTTTGTCTTTTAAAGCCTCAAACTGCTACGTGTTGTGTTTTTTAAGGTGTTGCAACAGACGAACACGCCCTGTAATTAGTCGTAGAAGTTGCTGAAAAATTGCGTTGTAGTTTTTTTTCTTTTCTTTCCCTCCCTAGAAGCAGAGAGAGCGGTTAGTCACCCAAAGTTTTTTGCATGAGTTGCGGATAGGGAGAGGCCTCTCAAGCCTCGAGAGTTTGGATTTTTTTTACAGCCATGGCGGGTCATTTTGACGCCGAAGACCGCGCTAGCTGGTACTGGGAGAGGTTGAGTCGCCAGGAAGCCGTCTCCCTACTACAGGGGCAGAGACACGGCGTTTTCCTAGTGCGGGACTCGATCACCAGCCCCGGAGACTACGTGCTGTCCGTTTCAGAAAACTCAAAAGTTTCCCATTATATCATCAACAGCATCAGCAACAACCGGCAATCTGGCTCAGGTAATGTTAAACTGTGTGTCGCCTTGGTGATTTTGCTTCAACGACCCCTTGTTGCCAACGTTACAAACACGTTAATCGTGAGGTTCCACATTCGAATCAATCAGGGCTTGCACTGATTTTTTTTTTAGCCACACCACGCCAGACTCCCGTTATGAAGTTTCTGATTTTATATATTCTTAGCTAAACTTGGAATATGGCTCTATTGTCAAATATATTTATACATTTAATGCGATTTCCACATGTTCTCTCATAATCGGCGTCTACGTATTATCACAATATTCGCTCATGTTTTAGATAAACCTAGTCATTTTATGAAAATCAGAGGAAAGCTAATGTTGCTTAACCGAGCAGCTTAAAGTAAAAATGACTACTTTTTTTAATTGAGTTTGGTGGGTAGCATCATCAACATGCTCAGACAGGTAAAATTAATCTGGTTGCTGCTACTTTGGTGATTTACTTCAGCGACCCTGTTAGCAAGGTTTTGAACACGTATTTATAATGGTATAATCATGGAATGCACTGATTTAGCCACTCCAAACTCCCTTTATGGAAACAAAAACACTTCTAGTATCACAGATATGTTTATGTTTCCCCTAATATCAAAACGTACTCTCACAATCGGCACCTATATAATTTCACGGACCATGTTGCCAACGTTACAAACACGTTTTTGGAATGTTCGAAACGTGTAATGCACCGATTTAGCCAAGCCACGCCAGACTCCCTTTATGAACTGTCCGATTCGTCTAGTTCCTTGCTAATCTACAAATATACCTGTATCATCACAGATATTCATCCGTTTTCTGTTTTCTCAACGCATACTCTCAAAATCGGCCAGTTTATTATACCGCAATGCACACTCATGTTTCCGATAAACATGGTAGTGTTTAGGAAATCATAAGTAACAATGTTCAACAAATTAGTAACGTAAAGTTAAAAATGGCCAACTTTTGAATTGAGTTTGGTTGGAAGCATCATCAACAAACAGTCATATCAACATTAAGCTGTTTGTCACCTTGACGATTAATGTCTCCTACTCTGTTACCAACGTTACAAACAAATAGTTGTAATGTTAGAATCATTGATATAACTGCTTTAGCCAAGCCAGACTCCCTTTACAAATTGTCGGATTTAACTTGTTCCTTGTATATCCACAAATATTACTATTATAACTCGACACCATTGAAAATGAGGGTTACCCCTCAATTGGTCTCTCGAGGATAAATAAAAGTTAAATGAAAATGAAATTACATTTATTATCACATATATTCATATATTTTTACTGTTTGTCAACACATATTCTAATAATCAGCAGAAACATCGCCGCACAATTTCTTTCATGTTTTAGATAAACCTGGTCATTTTAAAGGTGCAGTGTGTAATATGACATCATCAAGAAAGTTCTAGAAAGTTCTAGAATGCAACGCTCCCTGGGTAACCCCAACCCTTTAGAATAATAACAGAAGCTACAGTGGCCTTCAAGGACAAGAACAATTCTAAATTCTAAACAATGCACCTGATGACATTCCAACCATGACGCTTCCATCATGGCAGCGCCAATGCCTTGGTCCAAGGTATGGAGAAATATGGACATATATGAGACCCTTTCTAAGGGAAAAAATAATAATTCTAAAAAAAAAAATCAGCTATTATGCACTAAATTAAACGTACTTATGGATTATAATTATTTTCTACCACGTCTGCTAGGAAATAAAACCCAAAATTCTACACACTGCAGGTTTAAAATAAATCACAAGTAGCGCTTATGTTGCTCAAATTAGCAAAGGAAAGTAAAAATGGCTACTTTTTTATTTGAGTTTGGTAGGTCCTACTGTCCTAGCATCACCAAAAATCAATCTGATTTCATTTATTCCATGACCATTCTTGGGCTAACTTAAGTATATTGGCTGGCTAAGGGTTGAGGCAGTGAGTGTGTTTAGTCCTTTAGTAGCTCGAGAGGCTAGTTTGCTGCTGTAGGGTTTGAATGGAGCTGGGCTGTCACTATTGGGGGATGACTGGCTAAGATTGGCGTTTCAGGAATGTGTGTGATCCTGCCCTGTTTTACACACACACTCACACACAGCCCCAACCAGGTCTTTGTCCCTTCTACGTTTCCTCAGAATTGACTCATTTTCATGTCTGTGCTTCTATGACTGTTATGCCGCCAATGATCCAAGGGTTGGAGGTTCGATCCCCGCCCTGCCACTTGTGTCATGGTTGTTGTGTCCTTGGGCAAGACACTTCACCCACCTTGCCTCGTGTGAATGTCGATAGTTAGCCTGCTATCGGTGTATGAAATGTATATGTGAATGGTAGCAGGTCTCCCTTGAAAAAGAGTCTCCGGTCTCAATGGGATTTACCTGTGTAAGTAAAGGTTAAAAAAAAATGTCGCTTGCGACGGTGGGTTGGCCACTTTGTTTACATGCCAGTTTACACACAAACACACACACATGGGATTTACCTGTATAAATAAAGTTTAAAAAACATATGCTCTAAACTGCTATAACAGCCTGACAGAGGATTTGAAAAGAGTAAAAAAAAAAAAAAAAAACTTTTTAAACCTAAACCTTTAATAAACAATTCTATTATTTTGCATTTTTTCACCACAGTTTCTCAGTCCATATTAACAAAGTTAATTCATTCTTATCAGTGTATCTTATTCACTAAAATAATTAAATCACTAACAATTTGTTTAAATAATGAATGGTTTCCTCACTTGAATTTCCTAAATACTGTATCTTCTACTATATGGTTATACAATTACAAAGTGCAGCTGAATGTTAATAATTGTGGCGCTTGTTCAATCTTGACATCAGTATTAATTTGTTTTGTTTATTTACGTAACATTTACCATTTTAAATAATAACAACCACACCACCCCCTCCCCTTTCTCCCTGGCAGGTTTGGCCCCCCCTCCTCGGTTTCGTATCGGGGACCAGGAGTTCGATGCTTTACCGTCCCTTCTGGAGTTCTATAAGATCCACTACCTGGACACCACCACGCTCATCGAACCCACGAGCAGAGCCAAGAACTCGGGCTTCGTGAGCTCAGTCGGCGCCCCCCAGCCTCCGTCGGACGAGGCAGAATTTGTGCGTGCGCTGTTCGATTTCCCCGGCAACGATGACGAGGACCTTCCCTTCCGCAGAGGGGACATCTTACGCGTGTTGGAGAAGCCCGAAGACCAATGGTGGAACGCGGCTAATCAAGAGGGCCGAGCGGGCATGATCCCTGTGCCCTATGTGGAGAAATACAGGCCCGCATCGCCCACTAACGTGTCCGGCCTTGGTGCACCGTCAGTGGGCACAGGACAGGGGGTTGGGGGGGTAGGTGGTAGTCCAGATGGATCGACAGCCCCTCAGATTAGCCCTTTGGGGGACCCGGGGCAGTACGCTCAGCCAGTGGTTAACGCACAGCTGCCCAATCTACAGAACGGACCCGTGTTCGCCCGAGCCATTCAGAAGAGGGTTCCCAACGCATACGACAAGACGGCACTCGCTCTGGAGGTAATAATAATAATCTATCTATCTATCTATCTATCTATCTATCTATCTATCTATCTATCTATCTATCTATCTATCTATCTATCTATCTATCTATCTATCTATCTATCTATCTATCTATCTATCTATCTATCTATCTATCTATCTATCTATCTATCTATCTATAAAGCAAGAAACGTCTGTCTGTCTGTCTGTCTGTCTGTGTGTGTGTGTGTGTGTCTGTCTGTCTGTCTGTCTGTCTGTCTGTCTGTCTGTCTGTCTGTCTGTCTGTCTGTCTGTCTGTCTGTCTGTCTGTCTGTCTGTCTGTCTGTCTGTCTGTCTGTCTGTGACTCGCATATCTCTCTCACTGTTAGTCATATCAGCCTGAGCTTCCGGATATTGCTTGCGCACGGCAGGAAGGTGTGCATCCTTGATTGATTATGAAGTTTTGGACCAAATATGTAGAAGTTATCATGTTTATATCATGCTGGCGGCGAATACATGCGCACACTGAAGGCCACAGTAACGACGGGCATGAAGTAGTCTCCGGCTAAACCCCGCCTCCCTCTGGTTTGATTGGCTGCTGCGACCAAAGCTTTAAATGAGTGACGAGCCGGACACACACACAGCAGACCTGCTTCCTACGGGCACTGCACTAGTTATAATAATTGATAGGATTTATATAGCGCTTATTTTGGAGGTCACTCAAATACGCTTTACATCACATAGCATATACATAAAGAAAAGAAAAACAGGAAAACAAGATACAAAACCAATTCAAAATGAGGTTTGGAATAGAGTCAGGTGTGGTATGGGTGTGGTGAGGGCCCGGGGTGTGTGTGTGTATATTCTACGATAATATCTTGAAGGTAGAGCGATTCTGGAGAACGCTTGTTGTCAAAATCAGTGAATATCTCCTCACAATCCGCTACCTGTCTGTACTGTGTGTGCGCTGACAAAAAAATCTGGTGTTAATACACAGCCTAGGCTCTGTAAACTAGTATGAAGCAAACTGCATGAAAATAAAGGGGGACCACCGTCGATAGCAACATGCACGTTTACAGAGCCTAGGCTGTGTATGAAACACTGGAGGAAATATCGATGTATCATTTTTTGTCAATATATCACACCTGTACCATTCATCTGTCTTTCAATTCACTGTTAGAGGAATACTTCACCCATACGGAACCGGCGTTCTATCATTATGAAATCACTATTATAATATAATGAATGAGGTTTTTTTTCCCTCAGTCTTCCCTTGGCCCAGCTGTCCTGTTAATCCTAACCCTACATGTTACCATGCCTGATGTCACACATGGGAAAATGTAGGGTTAGACAGTGAGACCATAAAACACTCTTTCTGCCTTTTCTCAGGCTAGGATGAACCGATTTCTAAAATGTTTGCACATTTATACTACATAGGATCTCAGAGTTCAATACACCTTCATATTTCCACCGGTGAAGTAGCTCTTAAACCTCTTTTAGCTATGCTTTCTCTTATTGACGCTGTATGTTGTATATTGTCCTGATTGTTAATGGCTTACTCATGCATTTGAGCGTACACACAAAGTATCTTTACAAACGCGAGCTGACCGCACACATGAAGACACACACAGTAGAGAAAGACACACACACACACACACACACACACACACACACACACACACACACACACACACACACACACACACACACACACACACACACACTTACACACACACACACACACACACAGACACACACACACACAGACCCTTAACAGTGTCTTCTCTCTTTACTTAAACATCGTAGCTCCTTGGAGTAATGTGAGCGTTGTGTTGTACATTCATTACCAATGGAGCCAAGACACACACACACACACACACACACACACACACACACACACACACACACACACACACACACACACACACACACACACACACACACACACAGGGCACGTTGTCTTCAGTTGGTTTTCTTGGGTCAGATAAATAAACAGTGTTTTCTCTTTCCTAGTAAAACGCACAGAATCAGGATCCTGTATTGTCATTGTACACAGTGTACTACGAACTTGTAGCAGCATCCCAGTATACACACAAACACAAAATATTTATTTATTTATTTTATTTTTTATTTTTTTTCAGACATCAAAAACAAAACTAAATGAAAAGCATAAAAATACAATAAACAAAATTTATGTTTAAAAGACTTCACAAAAAGAAAAGAAAAAAGAGAAAAAAAATTATCTCTATTGATGTGACATGCCCGAAAAGGAGCAGGAAGAAGTATACACTTATTTAATCCTACCCCTTCCATAGTAAAAAAATAAAAATATAAAAAAATAAAAATCAATATAAAAATAGTTTAAAAAAAAATAGTGCAGGGCAAGAATGATGGAAGTAGAACACAGAACGTTCTGGTTTTAATGCGATCGAGGAGCCAAGCAGAACCGCAAAGAAATCAATTAACAGCTCAAAACTAATGTAATTATTTTGAAAGTTTTTGTACCTTTTTGGACAATTCTGATTTGGTACTAATATAAAGACAAGGCAAGTTTATTTCTATAGCACAATTCAGACACAAGGCCATTCAAAGAAGTGCTTCACAGTGAGGGGCATGAAATACATCAAGATTAAAATACATCAAGTATAGAATGAGAATTGGAAAAGCGAGTTTAAAAATATGAATAGAAATAAAACATTTAAATGAAATATAAATTGCAATTCAACACGGCCAGCTATTGACTGTCTTCCTCAACTCTCAGTAGTTGGGGCGTGTTCTCTGTGCACCAATCAAGAAGAAACACAGACAGATCCAATGGCATTTTTATTTTAAACAACGTGTGTGTGTGTGTGTGTGTGTGCTCCTGTGTCAGTGTGTTTGAAGCTGCATCATAGACATCCTAAATCCCACACCCGCACAGATTCGATAATAGTATAGAACTTAGTTTCAATTGTGATATTGATTTGATATTGATTACTCTTTCAGCCCTACTTCTTTTGTGTCATTGTCTCGGTCAACCGAACTGAGCGTGGCACTGGCAGGTCCTATATAGCTGTCAATCAATGAAATATAGCGACAGAAAAAAATCTGTAAATATGATGGTGGCGGCTGTGGCGAAGTGGGTAGGGGGGTCGTCCACTGGGTTACAGGGTCGGTGGTTCGATCCCCCGTCTCCCCGCCACATGTCGAAATGTCCTTGGGCAAGACATTGAACCCCAAATTGCTCCGGATAGTTAGCTTGCACCCTGCGTGGTAGCTGCTGCTGCTATCGGTGTATGAATGTGTGTGTGATTGGCTGAATGTGTACAAAACAATGTAAAGCGCTTTGAGTCAGTGAAAAACCAGGGAAGAGAGCTATATAAGTGGAGTCCATTTACCATTCAAAGAAAACCGTGGCTACCACTGCTTCTGTCTTCACATTGGAGGTCAATGGATGATTCAAAGATTGTTTTGATAAGGGCAAAACAAAAGAATATATATTGACATGGTTCCTTCCTGTGTATTTGTCAAACTGGGATGTGTGTGTGTGTGTGTGTGTGTGTGTGTGTGTGTGTGTGTGTGTGTGTGTGTGTGTGTGTGTGTGTGTGTGTGTGTGTGTGTGTGTGTGTGTGTGTGTGTGTGTGTGTGTGTGTGTGTGTGTGTGTGTGTGTGTGTGTGTGTGTGTGTGTGTGTGTGTGTGTGTGTGTGTGTGTGTGTGTGTGTGTGTGTGTGTGTGTGTGGGGCTTTCCTGTTATGAAGATGGGTCAATACTGTTCTTTCAGCAGCTTTGATGGTCGATATCGAACGTTTATCGATAGATTATTTCGAACTAATGCAATTGCCTCGAGCTGCCAGTTAAAGGCTGGAATGTAAACAAATGGGGCCACCGTAGCTACTAGCAACATGCAGCCCAGTTTACAGAGTCTAGGCTGTGTATTAACACTGGATTTATTTCAGCACACAACAGTACAGGTAGCGGATCGTGAGGAGATATTCACTGACTTTGTACAAAAAGTGATTTTTTTTAAACCAAAGACATGTTTTTAAAGACCTACTTCACCGGTGGAAATATGAAGGTTTATTGAACTCTGAGATCCTATGTAGTATAAATGTGCAAACATTTTAGAAATCGGTTCATCCTAGCCTTGAGAAAAGGCAGAAAGAGTGTTTAATGGTCTCACTGTCTAACCCTACATTTTACTAGTGTGACATCACACATGGGAAAATGTAGGGTTAAGATTAACAGGACAGCTGGGCCAAGGGAAGACTGAGGAAAGACTGAGGGAAGAAAAACCTCATTCACTATATTATAATAGCGATTTTATTATGACAGAACGCCTGTTCCGTATGGGTGATGTATTCCTATTAATTGTGTATATACCTGGATTTCTATACATAATGAATCTATCTTTCTCTCATTTAATTTGACAGGTTGGCGACATGGTAAAAGTGACCAAGATCAACGTTAACGGCCAGTGGGAGGGTGAGTGTAAGGGCAAGCGAGGCCATTTCCCCTTCACACACGTTCGACTGTTGGAGAATCAACATCAGGACGATGAGAGCTGAGAAACACACACACACACGCATGCACACACACACACACACACATGCGCTGTCTGTCACCTCAACAGTCTCCAGCACACCCTCCCCATAACCCTCCTCTGGCCGCCATTTTGAAAGAAAAAGATTTCTACTACAAGCACACGGTGAATGGACCTTTTGAGCTAAGCTAAGTCGGGCTAACGCAAGACTGTGACTGTGTTGGCGGATCGTAACCTATGACGTCATGCTATAGAGTTTACACCGTGGTCAGACTGATATCGGTTCAGCTGGATTTATTCTAATGTTTGAGTGTTACATTTTAAAAAGGAACAAACCAGTTTTACTTGACAATTAGCAATAACTCCAGAGCGGTTTTGTTTACTTTTCATCAGACCACGTTAAGTTAAGTTACTTTATTAGTCAATGGTTCGTTACATTGAAATGTGTCTTTTCTCATCTCCCCTCTCAAGTTCCCACACTCCAGAGGGGGTCAGAGCGCAGGGTCAGCCATAGTACAGCGCCCCTGGAGCAGTTTTGGTGTAAAGTGTCTTGCTCAAGGACACAATGGTAGAGATGGTGGAGCACAGTAGATGTAATAGCAGCCACTACTAGTTTTACAACTAACACCCTCCTGTCCGGTGCCGGGGATCGAACCGGCGACCTCATGGTTACTGGTCGGCCACCTTTTCCTCTAGGCCATCCTCCCACCACGTGTAGATGTGAGGATGCTGTCACACCTGAACTGTTTGGTTCAAGCAAACTCTGGTGCGGTCACTTGTTCAATTAGGATTGTACTTCCAACCAAGCCTGGCTAGGGACGGGCATCGGAACCGGTGCTAAATTTAGAACCAGTTCCATCCCTAAGCCTGGTCCTACCAGACCTTCATACTTCATTTATTTTGTACAGAAGGTCTGGAATCGCTCAATTTACAAACATTAACTCACTTGAAGGCGGGTGACTGTTGAAGTTTAAAACTATTGGATGTGCCCAGTGCCACTCTGGATCTGCCAAACAATCGCATAACGTTCTAATCTTGGCAAAAAAGTATTTTGTCAGTATCATTAGGTGCCTGCTGTAAACCGATATCAGTCAAACCATAGTTTACACACCTCCAGCCCAGTATTGAAGCCTACACACACACACACACACACACACACACACACTCACACACACTCACACTCTCTCACACACACACACACACACACACACACTCACACACACACACACACACACACACACACTGCTTTTCATTCACACACACAAGGGAACAGAGATGGATTGCACACAGGAGACTAAATGCTCCTGATTCATTGGTGTTGGACTGTGAACCTCGGAGCCAAACCATCAAAAGACTTTTTTCCGGATGACGTCATCACCAACAACCTATTACATCACACACTACAAACCCAAGTCCTCTTTCTTTTTTTTTGTACTAAAAGTGGAAAATATTATGAAAGAATTGACTATATATACACACACACCTTACATGCTAAACTAATACTGTAAACAACCTTTTCCTTCCTTTTTTATATTTGAGATTTCTTTTTACATGATTTTTATTTTTTATTTTTTTGTGACCAGAGTCTGTGTACAACTATTATTCCTTTTTACGTTCCTCTTTGAAATTATTCCCTGCGTTCCAAATCACATACTTCTTCTTTTTACTACACTACATACTAAAGTACAGAAGAGTTTTTTAGGGCCACGGGAGAGAGAAAAAACAAACAGAAAAGGAAGATTTTTTTTTTTAGTTATGTCGAGAAATGTCAAGAATAATAAAGACAAATACTCCAAAATGCTATTGGAGTTAGTGGAGTTAGCATTTATGTATTTTCAGCATACTACAATTGACCTGCATGTATTTGGGACGTCCTAAATCTTGTTCTGGCATACTAAACGGTAGGGAAGTATGGGGATTGGAACGCAGGGATTATTCAGAGCCAAAATGAACGTCTTCAAACGGCAGCAGCCAACGAACAAAATAAGCGCCCTGTCATTCAAAGCAGCCAGCACAGTCCCCCCCTGAGGCTTCTTAACAAGATGAAAGGCATTTTATTTTAGTCTGTCAGCTGGGGTTTTTAAGATGGTCAGAGATGCTTATTAGATAAAAATAAAATAAATCCACCCCCAAAACACTGATGCCATTGCATTTTGTACTGTATGTAATAGCTGGTAAAACAGACCTTAACGCTGCGTTCCAATCCCCATACTTCCCTTGCTATTTAGTATGGTAGAAAAAGATTTAGGATGTCCCCAATACATGTGGTTAAATGCAGCGTGCTGAAAAATACCTGGATACCCTGCTATCTTTTTTTGTGTGGCACCGGGTTGCTTTTTTGGCTATTCTGAGTTCTGACCCACAATCCACTGCACAACTGCAATGTGACAGATATGTAAGCAAGAGGCTAGTTCAAGGCCCGACGTTATGATGTAATACATAAGTAAAAGTACGTCCCAATTGTGTGCCTACTACTACATGCAAACTACATACTTTTAATGTGGTCAACTGTATTACAATACGTACTATAGTAATAAAGAAAAGTATGCGATTTGGAACGCAGGGCGAGTCACTTCATGTAATTCCCTGTGCCATTTAACATGCCGTCATTCGCTCTAGGCTTACTGTTTCTCATTGTGGTATTATGACACATACAGCCACACCAAGCAGTATGATGATATGAAAATAAACCAGAAAAATTGTCTGTATTACTGTAGGAATGTTCGACTGTAGCTTAAAGCTGGGGTATATGATTTGGGGAGAAAATAGCAGTTGGGATAGAGATTCGAATCCAAATACCTCAACCGCTCCACTTGTTCTCTTTGGTCCCTCCCTTACACGCTCTACACCAACAAAGTCGTGCCAAAGTTCATGGACAGTCTTAACTGCCAATAAGAACGGAGAATCGGAGCCTCGCTCTGATTGGTCAAAGTGTACCGCTCATGTTAACTTTGACCAATCAGAAATCACATACCCCAGCTTTAACATTCAGTTTAATAATGCGCCTTAAGACCTTCTCCCTAAAGCAGGCAGAGAAATCACCAACTTTGGGATGTCTTTTTTAACATTACCTCACTGTTACTATGGGTAACTAAGTGAACACTAATTACGTGGGTTGCAAATAGTTTTTAAATACCGTAAACAGCAATGAGGCTGATGTAACTGTTTTTTTAAGACAAAACATACGTAAAATACATTTTATCCAAAACATCATAAAGACACGTAAAAGCAAGAATTTAAATTTAAATTAAAACACACAACAATAATTAAAAAAGTTTAAACTACGTTAGGAGCATGAGAGAGGGAGCAGTGATTCAACAGGGAGGGGTTCTCTCTCTCTCTCTCTCTCTCTCGCGCTCTCTCTCTCTCGCTCTCTCTCTCAAATGTCTACTGTAGGAAAATATGAGGAGTGTTAGTAGGAACTTACTCTGGCCTAGAATACAAACCTTACTCAGTCACTTAGTCAGTGTTGTTTTCATGGACAAACACGCAGCAAAATAGTTAACATGCATTTATTTTATGCAACTTTGGGTATAACCATGCCATGGGGTTAGATTTAAAACAATACCTACCTATAATGCACCACAATCATTCATGTCAATTCCCATACTAAAATAGTTAAAGGAATACTTCACCCATACGGAACTGGCGTGATGTCACACTAGTAAAATGTAGGGTTAGACAGTGAAAACATAAAACACTCTTTCTGCCTTTTCTCAGGCTAGGATGAACCGATTTCTAAAAATGTTTGCACATTTATACTACATAGGATCTCAGAGTTCAATACACCTTCATATTTCCACCGGTGAAGTAGGTCTTTAAGGCTGTTGTCTGAGAAGGTTTACTCACACTATTTATAATGTTAGAATACAGACAGTATGCCGAGAAGGTTAAAAACACTTGGCGCATATTCTTAAAACGATAATTTTGAATCAGAATCTAATAAACAGATTAGACATTTTTAGGTTATAATTGTAAACCAATTTCACCCAAGTGTGAATAACATTTTGTGGTTTAAAAAGCTATTGTGTCTGTATCGTATAAATAAAGGTTAAAATTAAATGTATTATAGATGCAATCAAGGGCACATGCATTCATATTTGCCCTGCTTTCAAAATCACATACTTTTTCTTTTTACTACACTACATACTAAAGTACAGAAGAGTTTTAGGGCCACAGGAGAGAGAAAAAAATCAGATATGGAAGTTTTTTTTTTCATTATGTCGATAAATGTCAAGAATAAAGACGAATACTCCAAAATGCTATTGGAGTCAGTGGGGCATTTATGTATTTTCAGCATACTACAATTGACATGCATGTATTGGGACATCCTAAATCTTTTTCTGGCATACTAAATAGTAGGGAAATATGGGGATTGGAACGCAGGGTTGATTTGTTTCATTTTAAATTGTCCCATTCAAAGCAAAATGGATTGTCCCAAGTATTTAGAGAAATTTTCCAATACACATTATATTTGGTTAAACTTCTTTGTTGCCTTTCTCCTGTCTGTCAATGGTGTGTGGGCATTTGAAATTAGTCGAGGCTGCGTCTGTATTTGTACAGAATGCAAAGTTTGTTTTTTAATCAATGCAAAAAAAATAAATGATTGGACCCCCGATGTCTTGAAATGTATCTTGAGTTTACAGTGTGTTTTTATAAATTGTGGAAAAAAATGTTCCCTCCATTTCTTGTTATTGAGACTCAAATTTTAATGAAATTATTTTTTGTACGCTACATTAATGCCATATTTTTATTACAGTGATATGTTAAATATGAATTTTGAGCCCCGTTTGTTGTGGGTCACATATAGCCCTGTGTATATTAATAAATGTATTAATTTTAATAAAAGACCCCATATACTACGATTCTTTAAGGTGAAATATTTGAACTCGGCAAAAATATATATTTTTTATTAAGCACATTCGTATGCTGATGTGTGTGTGCCTGTGTAAGAACTTACATGGGTTTAAAAGGTGACCAATTAACACTAAATGACAGTCCAATTTTTGTGAATTATGTCGCTGCAAATGTGGTGTGTGTGTGTGTGTGTTGCTGATTTTTGGGGTAAGCGGAATGCCTTTATAAAAAGTGTTAAATCTGGTGTAGAATTTGTCATTCGAAAATTACAAAAAATATTAAATGAAAAATGGGACGTCAAAGTGTAAATGATGATGTTTCAATGTTGGTTGTTGCTCCTGCCTCGTTTCCATTCTGACCATTGTGCATTTTATTTTATAAAAGTCTTTTGAAACCTATTTTCTTTTTTTCTTTATTTTCTTTTTTGTAATGTCTATATGCAAAGTGTTAAACGGGGTATTGCATCCACACACTCATGGCACTGAACTCCCACCATAATTGGGGTGATAGCATGGCCGACCAGTAACCATGAGGTCTCTGGTTCGATCCCCGGCACCGGACAGGAGGGTGTTTAGTAGTAAAACTAGCAGAGGCTGGTATTAAGGTGCCCACCATCTCTACCATTGTGTCATTGAGCTAGACACTTAACCCCAAAATTACTCCAGGGGCGCTGTACTATGGCTGACCCTGCGCTCTGACCCCCTCTGGAGTGTGGTAACTTGAGAGGGGGAGATGCGAAAAGACAAATTTCAATGTAACCAACCATTGACTAATAAAGTAAGTAACTAGTAGTTGCCTCTGAGAGAACGTACAGGATTTCTCATTTAATTTTGTGACATTGTTAAAATTGCAGCTGAGTTTAATTACAGACCAATGAATAGATAAATAAAAAAATACCACTGATGCTCCTACAACATGCACCTTATCTGGACAGCACAAGAACAAATGCAAGTCTCATCATGCCAAATAATGTTTAATTGTTCTTTTTTAATTTTTTTTGCAATGATTATATATAATTCTTGCTTTTTTTTGCCATTTCACCCCCGACTTCGAAGAGGACCAGTCACTCAGAACAGGCATTTTTTTTTTTTTTTTTTTTTTTTAATAAAGATTGTACATTGTGTCAAAGTATCATGAAAATATATTATTTTGAAGTTAAAATGTACCATTCTTTTTATTTCCTGTAGCATGTAATGTGTTAATATACCTAGTCAATAAAAATATACCAAATTGTAAGCTTGAGCTTCACATTACTGTCTACAATATGGTGTGTTAAAAGTTATTCCATCTACTTTAAAATACAGTGTTAATGCTTAGTGGGAGTTTACTTTTCATTGTGCTAATATTTAACTTTCAAAAGTCAATATTCCAATACTTAAAATGTTTTGTAACGAACTCAAAAAACTGATTTATATTACAACCGATAATTGAAATCTGCATTTGTATAAATTTTTATTTGAAAATGGTAAAGGTTGAGTCAAAGTCAAACTTATTTCTATAGCACATTTAAAAACAACATCAGTTGACCAAAGTGCTGCACAAGATACAATACAAAACAACATATAAGATACATGAAAAAAAAAAGGGAGGAGTGTCAAAGTCTCAACTTGTGTTAAAGGCCAGTGCAACAAAAGCGAGTCTTCAGCAACGTTTTAAACTGTTCAACTTTAGAGGGATCCAGGTTCTATTAATTCACACACACAGTCATGAGTGGTATTAAATTAAATAGTGTGCACATTATCAAATACCACATTACGAGTAAAATATGTTTTTGGTAAGAAGATAAGTATATTGGTAAGAAATACTAAATTATTATTCAGGCATGTACAATTATAAACTAATTTATCATATAAAAGACAAGTTGTTCAGAGGTTGGATGTCACCATAATTGTGCTTGTTGATGTAGCATTTCTAAACTAATGTGTATTCATTGTATTGTATGTTGAATGAAGAAGTTACAACTGAATAAAAATAACTCAATAGTTGAGGTGAAGTGTTTAGGAAGTCGAAAGATAAACTACATTTTAACTTACAGAAAAATATTGGAGGGGTTAATTTCAGGACTTCTAAATACTGTGTGTGTGTGTGTGTGTGTGTGTGTGTGTGTGTGTGTGTGTGTCTGTCTGTCTGTCTGTCTGTCTGTCTGTCTGTGTGTGTGTGTGTGTGTGTATCTGAATTGAGTTTGGTGGTGGAATCATCCCTCGTTTGTCCTCCATACTGTTTTAATAGTTTACTTTCTTGTGATTTTGGATAGTGATTTAGGAGATGTGTGTGAATATAGTAGCCTAGGCTACTCACTTACAATGTTCAAATAAATGTGCTATATAATAAAAATGCCGGATGGAAAAGTTACTTCAACTGAATAAAAAACGTACTCAAAAGTTGAGGGATTCAATTTGAGGATATAGAGTAAATACAAATGTAGTTTGCAGATTCAGATTTGAATTTAGTGGAATCAATCATCCCTGGTTTATTTTGGGACTTTCTTGGCATGGTGTGGGGTGTGTGTGTGGGCGTAGCAGCAGCGATGGAGACGGGGCTGCCGCTGTGTGCGTGTGTTTCCCGGATGGAGCAACGACGCCATCTTTAATAACGGCAGTGCTACTATCCACCAACCAACCGGTGGGTCTTCGTCGGTTCAGCTCAAGCGGTCGCTGTGGAAGCTGATCCAGCCCCCCCTTGATCATAATAATCCTCCCTCTTTTCTTTCCCCCCCGTCCAACCCAACAACCGGGGACTCCTACGAACTTTCTCCCCACAAACACCCGGAGAAGCTAGCACCATGACGGAAAGGGAAAACCAAGTATACCAGGCCAAACTGGCGGAACAAGCGGAGCGATATGACGGTAAGTAAATGGGGGCTCCTTTAAAGTTAGCGGTCATTGCTGGACGCCTCAACCCCGCTTTCCCCCCTCCGTAACCCGGCGTAGGGGGCTCCGTGAGACGCAGGTAAAGCGATTCACATGGAGCAAACAAGATGGCGGAGATTTTCACCCCATCAGAAATAAGACAAAAATCAACCAGTAAACGTTTAAATTTGATTGTTAACTGCCAGGTAGAAAATCGTGCTTTGTCGCGGTTGCTGTTGGTTAGCCGTTCTTCTAACAGCCCAAACTCATAAGCAGGCTATTTATAAAGACAAACGCACACAATAAGTCAAACATTACTAGCAGCACCCCCCTATGTGAATCATCTATAGGCTTTGAAACCTCTTTATAATAGGTCCTTGGCTGAAACCGTCTGAAATCTATCTGGTTCCAACAACAAGCAAGCAATAATTAAAGCAGGAAAAATAGATCCGAAAATTGCCATAGTTACTGCTGCAAACCTACCGCCCCTAGCAACTGTTTTGCTGAGCCAAGATAGCAAATAATTTACAACAACTAGCCTAAATGGGAAAACAATTTGATTAACTGTAGTGCTTCATATCATGTTGTTTGGCTGAATTTAACAGTGCCATTTAGTTTTTAACAGCTTAATTTGTGCCGTTTTTAAAGTTACAAAACTGTAAAGCATATTAAACGTAGGTTATAACCATATGGCCTGGGGGGTCAATTGATTGATTGTATGATAGGTGTGGTCGTTCACCGATTCTCTTTATAGAAATGGGCGGGGCATGTAGAATTAGCAACAATCGCTAGCTACATTACATTACATTTTTATTTAGCTGATGCTTTTATCCAAAGCGACTTCCATTAAGTGCATTCAACCATGAAGGTACAAACTCAGAACAACAACAATCTCTTAAGTAGGCCTACAATAGCTTCAAATAAACCAAACTACAGTGCTCAAAAGTAGTTCAATGTTAGCCAACTTTTATTTGTAGGCAAGTGGGTGGAAGTCCTTCTAAAAGCAAAGTTTATGTACAGTAGTGGTAGGTGGTATACAAAATAACTTAGCCTATATCATGGTATTGTGATTTTTGTTGGCAGTTTGGGTTTTTGTAAAAATAGATCTTAAAGCCATAATGTGTAACTTTTTCATAAAAATATAAGCTCAGTTACATTCAAGCCATCGACAAATGAGTTGACACAAAGTTGATTAAGCCTATCTATCAGCTCCACAAAACTCTAATGTAATTCTCAGTATGGCAGCGTTACACACTATAGCTTTAACCTGTGGGGAACCCTGAGTTTAGCATGCCTTTTACTTGGCTCAATACGTTTGTTAGATAAATTATCTTTACTGCAGAGACAATGACCTGTTACTATTCAGTGTCTGTGAAATCCAAACTAGATCGAGCGAAATTGGACACTGCACCATAAACATAATAAAACATTTTAGTAACTACAGAGTGCCTGCATGTTGCATTAAACAGACCCTGAGTTCCAATCCCCATACTTACATACTATTTAGTATGCCAGAAAAAGATTTAGGATGTCCCAATACATGCATGTCAATTGTAGTATGCTGAAAATACATAAATGCCCCCACTAACTCCAATAGCATTTTGGAGTATTTGTCTTTATTCTTGACATTTCTCGACATAATGAAGAAGAAAAAAACTTCCTTATCTGATTTTTTTTTTTCTCTCCTGTGGCCCTAAAACTCTTCTGTACTTTAGTATGCAGTGTATTAAAAAGAAACAGTATGTGATCTGGAACGCAGGGATACTTGTGATAAAGGAGCTAGCTTAAGCCACTACATGCTTTGACACCTTTTGGCACCTGCTCACAACAGCACATCCTTTTATTGACTAACATGACACAGCAATACACACACACACACACACACACACACACACACACACACACACTGCGTCAATTTCTACCCAAAACACACACACATTGGAAGAATGAACTAGTTGACTCTTGAGGAACAATATCTTTAACTGAAAAAAACATCTCACCTTTGCATTTTTTTTCTCCCTTTTCAGTTACATATTTAAATGTTTTTTTTTAAAGATAGTTTTTTGGCATTTTCAAGCTTTATTAGACAGTACAGAGTTGAAATGGGGGACAGAGAGAGAGAGAGTGGGGGGGGGGGGCGGGTGACCTGCAGTAAAGGTCCACGGGTCGGATTTGAACCCACGACCACTGACACGAAGGCCGGAGCCAATATGGTACGCGCTCTATCCACTACGCCACCGGAGCGCCCCACATATTTAAACGTTAATGATAATTTGAATGGTACTCCAATTGTTTTCACTATATGAATATTTTAATGATAATAAATACCCATCAAAAGGCCCCATAACCAAAGGTTCCTGAGATTGTACTAAATCTAACCTGCAGCCGGAAAAATTTAAGCATTGCGCTTTTTTAAAAACTTTTAGTCAGCTATATTTTCATCTAGAAATGTACTTAAAGAAACGGAACCGGCGTTCTATCATTATAAAATCGCTATTATAATATAATGAATGAGGTTTTTCTTCCCTCAGTCTTCCCTTGGCCCAGCTGTCCTGTTAATCCTATAACCCTACATTTTCCCATGTGTGAAGTCACACATGGGAAAATGTAGGGCGAGACAGTGAGACCATAAAACACTCTTTCTGCCTTTTCTCAGGCTAGGATGAACCGATTTCTAAAAATGTTGCACATTTGAAGTGAACTACATTAGGATCTCAGAGTTCAATACACCTTCATATTTTCACCGGTGAAGTAGGTCTTAAAATAATGAATAAATCTCTGTCAATAAGTTGCATCTGTTACTGCAGTGTAACGGTTTGTGAGCTATACTTGTGCGATGTTGGAAGGTAAGGTAGGGTAATTTCCCCTGCGTTCCAAATCACATACTTTTTATTTTTTACTACACTACATGCTAAAGTACAGAATAGTTGTAGGGCCACAGGAGAGAAAAAAAAAATCAGATAAGGAAGATTTTTTTTCATTTTGTCAAGAAATGTCAAGAATAAAGGCGAATACTCAAACTACTTAATTAGTGGGGCATTAATCTAATTTCAGCATACTATGACTTGCATGTATTGGGACATCCTAAATCTTTTTCTGGTATACTAAATAGTAGGGAAGTATGCGAATTGGAATGCAGGGTTTATCTTAGCTTTTCAAGAGGTTTCTACTCCACCTATTTAGTCGCATAGTATCCTATCCTTCTGTTTGCCTTGCTGCCTCTCCCCAAGCACACAGCTGTAAAAAACAGCCAGTGACAGTTGTATGAACAGTTAACAGTGTGTCAACCTGTCCATACCAGACTAGGTTGTTCTCACGGCGATAAGATTTCACCAATACAGGAAGTCATTGGAGTTGTATTTGCTGGAATATTAATTTATGATTGATAAACAACCCTGTCAAGTTTTATTGTGCTATGGAGGTTTATAGGCCTTAAATACCTACTTCACCGGTGGAAATATGAAGGTGTATTGACATTGAACTCTGAGATCAATGTAGTATACATTTGCAAACATTTTAGAAATCGGTTCATCCTAGCTAGAGGAAAAGGCAGAACGAGTGTTTTTATGGTCTCACTGTCTCACCCTACATTTTCCCATGTGTGACATCACACATGGTAAAATGTAGGGTTAGGATTAACAGGACAGCTGGGCCAAGGGAAGACTGAGGGAAGAAAAACCTCATTCATTATATTATAATAGCGATTTTATAATGATAGTACGCCGGTTCCGTATGGGTGAAGTATTCCTTTCAATCCTAGTATCAACTACACATTGCTGCATTGTGTTTTTGGCTTGCATCAGATCTGCTATCTCTCCCCAAAAATAACACAAATACCATCGTCTAGCTCTGAGCGGTAATTAAATGAGTATATGCCACAGAGTACTGACGCTCAATGTGTCACGTAGAGGGATGCTTTTTATAGCACACCCGCCTCGTCGAAACTGAAATTCTGTAACGTTTATTAAACTTAAATGACAATATCTTTCATTTGGAATCTTGGATTGATAATTATGCCTATAACTATTTTCAGATGCTTTACTATCATGCAACTAACTATCTCCCCATTATATGTGAATCCCCATGGAAACAGCTTGTAGTGCGGAGTAGAGTTGAGCCTTCAAGAACAATGTTAAATAGTTTTTATTGCCATTTCATCCCTGGAGTATACAGCTCTGGAATAAACTAAGAGACCACTCCAAATTTTCAGTGTCTCTCGTTTTACTATTTATTTATAGCCGTATGTTTGAGTAGAATGAACATTTTGGTTTTATAATATAAACTACTGACAACATTTCTACTAAATTCCAATACATTTTGTGTCATTAAGAGCATTCTTAATAAGTTATGTAGAGATGAAGATTTAAGAAAAAAATCCAGACTGGTCTCTTTAATATTTTTCCAGAGCTGTATATACATTTTTCGCACCATACTCCTTAATCACCTTGAAGATGTAAAATGTGAAAGTATCCCTGCGTTCCAATACCCATACTTCCCTACTATTTAGTATGCCAGAAAAAGATTTCGGATGTCCCAATACATGCACGTCAATTGTAGTATGCTGAAAATACATAAATGCCCCACTAACTCCATTAGCATTTTGGAGTATTCGTCTTTTATTCTTGACATTTCTTAACATAATAAAAAAAAAAATTCCTTGCCTGATTTTTCTCTCTCTCTCTCTCTCTCCTGTGGCTCTAAAACTCTTCTGTACTTTAGTATGTACTGTAGTGTAGTAAAAAGAACAAGTATGTGATTTGGAACGCAGGGTATGACTAAGACATCACATCGTATCTAGATCCGCCCTTTGGTTCATCGTCCTGGCTCCGTGCCCAGTTTCCCACAAAATGTGTCCGTCCATAGGTGGTGCATCTGGGCATTAGTGATGGGTTCGACTTGGGCAATGTCCCAGGCACTCCATTAATTCAATACAGTGGATGACATAAACCTTTCAATGCCCTGCACTGTGGTTTAAGGTCTGTGTTAATGGAAGGAGAGTGGTGGGGGGGGGGGGGGGGAGAAAGGGGGGAGGCTCGTTTTCAATTAAGAAGATGGATGTGCTGTTACCTCTGTCCCCCTAAAAATGTTAATACTTTTATTGGAAGACATGGTTTTTAATATTCACCCAAATTACAAGAACCGAATGTACTGTCACATTCACCTCTTAAGACATTGAACCATGTGTATAGATGGATTTGGTTATTTTCCTTATCCTTAAAGACCTACTTCACCGGTGGAAATATGAAGGTGTAATGAACTCTGAGATCCTCATGTAGTATAAATCTGCAAACAACATTTTCAAAATGTTCATTCTAGTCCAACATAAACACATAAATAGTAAAACGAGAGCCACTGAATATTTGGAGTGGTCTCTTAATTTTTTTTCCAGAGCTGTATTTTGAGGTGGCACAGACTAAATTCTGGTCGCATATGCTGCTCTCCAAACGGTCACACATTTATTTGAGCCCTGTTGTGTGTATTTATACAAGGCCTGGTCAATATGTCAAGCCTCTGCTCTTTGCCTGTGAGTGAGGACATGATTTAAAGGTAGATTGCGGTACATTTGGTCAGGAGATAGCAATGGAGACACCTGTCAGACTGGCTGTGTAGATTTATGACAGTACAGCCTGATCCCCCGCTACAGGGCTGCTGTGACAGAGGTCTTAGCAGGACAGATAGTCCCTGCGTTCCAAATCACATACTCTTTCTTTTTACTACACTACATACTAAAGTACAGAAGAGTTTTAGGGCCACAGGAGAGAGACAAAAATCAGATAAGGAAGATTTTTTTTCATTATGTCGAAAAATGTCAAGAATAAAGACGAATACTCCAAAATGCTATTGGAGTTAGTGGGGCATCTAGGTATTTTCAGCATACTACAATTGACGTGCATGTATTGGGACATCCTAAATCTTTTTCTGGCATACTAAGTAGAAGGGAAGTATGGGGATTGGAACGCAGGGAGTATATTTTTGACTGACACCATATACGACCTGTGAAATGCCTACTCAAGCCTGATATGCATAGACAATAATAATAATCCAAACGGGAGCCAAAAAGAATTAGACATATTCTTATTATAATGTGTGTAAACCTTCAGAACGACAATAGGTCTCCCGGGCATTTTCACCGTCACAGCGCTCCACTTGCTGCTTTGCTCGGGCGGAGGCTTTGTGTGAAGGTGATTTAACATCACGGTCGTAGACGAATGTTATAACTTTATGCTGCATATTTTGCACTGCACTGGTGATGACCCACAGCGGACATTTTAATGCGCAAACATTGCAGAAATTAAGAATGTTTTGTAAAGTAACCATTGACTAATAAAGTAACTTAACATCTTTATTCCCCCCCCCACCCCCCCTGTGTCTTGTAGAGATGGTAGAGTCCATGAAGAAGGTAGCCAGTATGGACTATTACTTAAAGGAATACTTCACCCTTCCCTTGGCCCAGCTGCCCTGTTAATCCTAACCCTACATTTTCCAAAAATGTAGGGTTACGATTAACAAGACAGTGACACTTTTTCTGCCTTTTCTCAGGCTAGGATGAACCGATTTCATACATTTTTGCACATTTATACTACATAGGATCTCGGAGTTCAATACACCTTCATATTTCCACTGGTGAAGTCGGTCTTTAATGTCTTTATTCCCTCCCCCCACCCCCGTGTCTTGTAGTCCATCAAGAAGGTAGCCAGTATGGACGCAGAGATGACTAAATGTTTGAGAACCTGGTTTTTTTAAAGTAACCATTGACTAATAAAGTAACTTAACATCTTTATTCCCCCCCCCCCCCCCCTGTGTCTTGTAGAGATGGTAGAGTCCATGAAGAAGGTAGCCAGTATGGACTATAGTAACTTAACATCTTTATTCCCCCCCCCCCTGTGTCTTGTAGAGATGGTAGAGTCCATGAAGAAGGTAGCCAGTATGGACGTGGAGCTGACGGTGGAGGAGCGGAACCTTCTGTCCGTGGCCTATAAGAACGTGATCGGAGCGCGCAGAGCCTCGTGGAGGATCATCAGCTCCTTGGAACAGAAGGAGGAGAACAAGGGAGGGGAGGACAAGCTAAAGATGATCAGAGAATACAGGAAAACGGTCAGTAACAAACCCAAACCTACCTACTGGTTACAAATATATCTAATGTGTATTATGTATTTTAATCTTGCCCCTGTAAAGCACTTTGAATGGCCTTGTGTCTGAATTGTGCTATATAAATAAACTTGCCTTGCCTTGCCTATTGCTCACTTAAACATTGTAAACAGAGTGTGATTGTGTCTTTATAAGGTTTTTAATCATGAATATTCATATATTTATAATTTCAAACAATAACTTAAAGGAATACTTCACCCATTAGGAACGCTATTATAATATAATGAATGAGGTTTTTCTTCCCTCAGTCTTCCCTTGGCCCAGCTGTCCTGTTAATCGTAACCCTACATTTTACCATGTGTGACAACACACATGGTAAAAACATTTAAGGTTAGACAGTGAGACCATAAAACACTCTTTCTGCCTTTTCTCAGGCTAGGATGAACCGATTTCTAAAAATGTTGTACATTTATACTACATAGGATCTCAGAGTTCAATACACCTTCGTATTCCCACCAGTGAAGTAGGTCTTTAAGCAGGGATGAAATGCACAGCTTGTAAAACAGTCTGTGGTTGTATATTTGTACTGCTACTAGCTACATATTTTTAATCATGAAAGTTAGATTTTTTTATATAACATTTTGACGTGTGTGTGTGTGTGTGTGTGTGTGTGTGTCTTTAGGTTGAGAAAGAGCTGAAATCAATCTGTAACGACATTCTGGATGTACTGGACAAGCACCTCATCTTAGCAGCAACCACGGGAGAGTCTAAGGTTTTCTACTACAAAATGTACGTATCCTGTGTGTGTGCGGGCGTGTCTGTCTGTCTGTGTGTGTGTGTGTGTGTGTGTGCGTGTGTCTGTCTGTGTGTGTGTCCATGTGTGTCCGTATCACAGTATCAAAGTCGGTTGATTTGACTCGGTAATAGTCAAAACGGTATCGGAATAATTTTTATACTATTTTATTCCCCTCTGGTATTAAACCTGCAGTGTGTAGAATTTTGGGTTTTATTTCCTAGCAGAATTTGTAGAAAGTAATTATAATATCCATAAGTACATTTACTTTAGTGCATAATAGCTGAAAACAATGTTTTGAATTATTTATTTTTCCCTTAGAAAGGGTCTCATATATGTCCATATTTCTGCATATTTTGGACCAAGGCCTAGTGCCGCCATCTTGAAAGTGTCATAGTTGGAATGTCATCAGGTGCATTGTTTAAAATTTTGAATTGTTCTTGTCCTTGAAGGCCACTGTAGCTTCTGTTATTATTCTAAAGGGTTGGGGTTACCCAGGGAGTGTTGCATTCTAGAACTTTGTAGAACTTTCTTGATGATGTCATATTACACACTGCACCTTTAACATCACGATGCAAATAAATGCAAAATCTAAATCCATTGCTTGTAACCCCTTGACATACACTCACTCTGGCATGGACTTGATTTAATACATTACGAGAGGGGTTAGCAAGTAGCAAGGGAGCGTTGCGATCTAGAACTTTCACCACAAGATGGCGCCAAAATATTTCACACTGTAGCTGTAAGAGCAAATTTTTGATGTAAACTGTAATTCATTTTGGCAGGTAACCCCAAATATTGTACAGTGTGTGTGTGTGTGTGTGTGATGCCCATGTGTGAAAGCTGATCTGTGTGTGTGTGTGTGTGTGTGTTTCCTAACTATATAAAAACAGCATTCTTTGCACTGATGGTCTCGTTCGCTGATACAGGTCATTTAAGATCATCAGAGTGAAAAATGAAGCTGTTTAAAAAAATACTGAAAAGTTCTTCGTTGGGACTTTAATGTGTGTGTGTGACTGTGATGCCTATATGTGTGTGAACTTATATCCGTGTGTGTGTGTGTGTGTGTGTGTGATGCCCGTGTGTGTGAGATGCTGCATGTGTGTTTGTGATGCCTATATGTGTGAAAACTTATATCCGTGTGTGTCCCTCGTTTCAGGAAGGGAGATTACCACCGGTACCTGGCGGAGTTTGCGACGGGTAACGACAGGAAGGAGGCGGCAGAGAACAGTTTGGTGGCGTATAAAGCTGCTAGTGACATCGCTATGATAGAACTCCCTCCCACGCACCCCATCCGCCTCGGCCTGGCACTAAACTTCTCCGTTTTCTATTATGAAATACTCAACTCGCCAGACCGGGCATGCAGGTATAGTGCTGCTGTTTTAAATTATTTTATGCTGTTGTATCGTTTAAACTGGTAATAATTACTTCAAAGCTATAGTGTGTAACTTCTGTTGGTCTGGACACTCTCCATTGAAGCTCATTAAATATGTCAAGAAATCCTGAGCTCACATTTCAATTGGTTCTATCTGATAAGGGCGCGCCAGAGCGCTTTTGTATGGTACTCTGGGGCGGACGTAACCGGATGACGACAGTGACGTGCATGTGCCGTCGAAGCCGTGATAGTAAACGTCAAAGATGGCTGCGGATATGTTGTTTGAGTTTGAGACTGCTTTGGCCTCGACCCTTTACGATTTGGAAGACGACACTCAAATCTTTCATTCGCAAGTAAGAGGAAGGTTCTGTTTTGCCGACCGACCACAGCAAAAGTTTAATTTAACAGTTAATCCCGCTGTTCGCTAAACGAATACAGTACGTCACCTTGTTCATTGCTCTGATTGGTCGTAGTGCTATCCAACTGCATGCAGTGGCATTTGAAATGCACGAGTAGGAGCCGCCCCTTGAGTTGGGAATTACTATTGATGACTATATGGGTCTGGATTTCCAGGCTAGAAGATAGCAGATAATCCCAAATATATTTTTAAGGTCCCACAGATTAAATATTGGTCGCATATGGGGAGCTCTGGTGGCGTAGTGGATAGAGCGTGTACCATATTGGCTTTGGCCTTCGTTGCAGTGGTCGCAGGTTCAAATCTGACCCGTGGACCTTTACTGCAGGTCATCCCCCCTCTCAATTCAATGAGCTTTATTGGCATGACTATTGTTGCAAACAGTATTGCCTCTCTCTCTCCATTTCAACTCTTTACTATCCAATAAAGCTTGAAAATGCCAAACAATAATCTTTATAAAAAAATATATATAAAACATATTGGTCGCATTTGCACCCCAAACGGTCCACTATCGTGTGTGTGTGTAACTGTGTTTTCCCACGTTTTCTACAGGTTGGCGAAGGTAGCGTTTGATAATGCCATCGCAGAGCTGGACACACTGAGCGAGGAAAGCTATAAGGACTCAACACTTATCATGCAGCTGCTACGTGACAACTTGACACTATGGACCTCAGACGTGCAGGGAGACGGTGAGACACACAGACAGACACACAGACAGACAGACAGACATGCATTTGTTTGTATAATTGGTAACACTTTACAATAAGGGTACATTAATTAACTCTTAGTTAATGCTTAATTATGGCTTAATAAGCATGTACTGAGCATTACATAACAGTTAATAAATGCTCCAGAATCTCTGACTCCACCTTTAACGTAAATAAGTTTTATCTATTTATTTTTAAGCTACACTCAACAAAAATATAAACGCAACACTTGTTTTGCTCCCATTTTCCATGAGAAGGAGATCTAAAATTCATTCCAGATACACAATTGTACCATTTCTCTCAAACATTGTTCACAAATCTGTCTAAATTTGTGATAGTGAGCACTTCTGCTTTGCTGAGATAATCCATCCCACCTCACAGGTGTGCCACATCAAGATGCTGATCTGACATCATGATTAGTGCACAGGTGTGCCTTAGACTGTCCACAATAAAAGGCCACTCTGAAATGTGCATTTTTTTGCTTTATTGGGGGTCTGGGGACTCAGAACCAGTCAGTATCTGGTGTGACCACCATTTGCCTCATGCAGTGCAACACATCTTCTTCGCATAGAGTTTATCAGATTGTCAATTGTGGCCTGTGGAATGTTGGTCCACTCCTCTTCAATGGCTGTGCGAAGTTGCTGGAGACGGCTTATGGTGGAGAAATGAAGATTCAATGCACGAGCAACAGATCTGGTTGACATTCCTGCTGTCAGCATGCCAATTGCACGCTCCCTCAATGCTTGTGGCATCTGTGGCATTTTGCTGTGAGACAAAACTGCACATTTCAGAGTGGCCTTTTATTGTGGACAGTCTAAGGCACGCCTGTGCACTAATCATGATGTCAGATCAGCATCTTGATGTGGCACACCTGTGAGGTGGGATGGATCATCTCAGCAAAGCAGAAGTGCTCACCATCACACATTTAGACAGATTTGTTAACAATGTTTGAGAGAAATGGTACAATTGTGTAACTGGAATGAATTTTAGATCTTTAAGTCCATCTCATGAAAAATGGGAGAAAAACAAAAGTGTTGCGTTTATATTTCTGTTGAGTGTAGAAGACTGAACATTCTTGCTGTTCCTTCACATTACACGTCAGCCCCACTTAAAGGTAGTAAGTAAGCGATTTATTTATGTTAATATACGTGCTAAATCGCTCTATTTTCATACAGTGATCACTTATATAGTGTTTATATATAGCTTACTGAACCTTTAAGACCATAGGACCAGTTAGTAAACCTGTCAACTTTCACTTATTGAAGTTAGTGAAATAACGTCCAATCCAAACTACTGCTGCTATATCTCCCGTGGTGTTTTTATATTTATATCACGTTAGCCACGGAGCTAACGAAGCAATGCTACGCTTTTCTATTTCCACCCTGATGGATTCTCCTTTCCTTTTGTCATTGGCGCCTCTTAATTCTTCATTACACGGATGGCTGTGCTGTCTCTATGGTAACCTTACCTAGCAACCAGTGGCACTACAGGTTCACAAGGCATTTCTAAAAAAAAAAACTCACTCAATCTGAACCGTGTGTGTGTGTGTGTGTGTGTGTGTGTGTGGCAACTCAGTCAGTGTTCGAAAAGCTCTACTAACGTCCTCCCTCCTACATACTCAACATGTACATACTGTCTACTTAACCATCCATTGTGTATGCGAGGTTGGTCGGACCGTTTACACTGAAGTATACAGAAGCAATAAAGAATTTAAAAAAAATTAAAACTTCCATGTCGTTTGAAAAGATGCAATGCATTGTGGGGCAGGTTGAGTAGGAAACGTATCCTATCGATTAATACACAAAATCTTCCCGGAAGTAAGTACTCATCCGGGCATTTCTCGCCGAATACACAAACTCGCATACACAACCGTCACATACTCAAATTGACGTCAAAATTAATATGAGTAGAGTAGGACGTTAGTAGGGCTTTTAGTATGGGTAGGACGTTAGTAGGGCTTTTAGTATGGGTAGGACGTTAGTAGGGCTTTTCAAACACAGCCACAGTCTGTGGAAAACACACACACACACACACACACACACACACACACACACACACACACACACACACACACACACACACACACAGAGAGTTATTAACATCCTTCTTCATGTTTGTGTGTTTCTCTGATCAGGTGAAGAACAGAACAAAGAAGCAGCAACACTGCAGGACGCAGAGGAGGAGCCCCCGGCAGAATGAACAACTACACCATCCCTCCTTCCCTCCTCTTCCTCCATCCCTCCTTCCCTCCTCTTCCTCCCATACCTCCATACTTCTCTGCTACTAGCCACAGTCTCTCTCTCTCTCTATCTGTATGTCTCTGTCTCTCTCTGAGTCTCTCTATCTGTATGTATGTCTCTCTCGCTCTCTGTCTAAGTGTATCTCTGTGTCTCTCTCTCTCTCTCTCTCTCTCTCTCATTGTCTCTCTCCCTGCGTTCCAATCCCCATACCTCCCTACTATTTAGTATGCCAGAAAAAGATTTAGGATGTCCCAATACATGAACGTCAATTGTAGAATGCTGAAAATAGATAAATGCCTCACTAACTCCAGTAGCATTTTGGAGTATTCGTCTTTATTCTTTATGACTTTCTCGACACAATGAAGAAAAAAATCTTCCTTATATGATTTTTTTTTCTCTCTCCTGTGGCCCTAACACTCTTCTGTACTTTAGTATGTAGTGTAGTAAAAAGAAAGAGTATGTGATTTTGGAACGCAGGGTCTCTCTCTCTCTCTCTCTCTGTCTCTCTCTATCCGTATGTCCAATTCTTTCTCATATGCACGTCATCTCCCAAGTTTTCATTTGGACTGTCCCGGGGCGTTTTACATTATTTCTATCATGACTCATTTTGCAAAGCCTGTACGTATCATTAAAAAGGTTCAAATCAAAATATCCTCTTATCACGTTGACTGTTTTTACTTTTGCTGCCGTATCATGTATTGCCCGTCAGTAGCAGACAGACAGACAGACAGACAGACAGACAGACAGACAGACAGACAGACAGACAGACAGACAGACAGACAGACAGACAGACAGACAGAAAGAAAGACAGAACTCTTGCCTGTATTTGTAACACAAACACAAGAGTTTATTTAAACAGACTTAAAAAGACTTAGCGGTTCAACTCTTTTCATGTGTGTATGTGTGTTTATGAATAATATATAATATGTCCATACATGCTACAGTCAAATCAGTTCGAAATCATTTCATATTTTTTGCAAAAAAAAATTGAGGAACAATCCAGCAGTGTTGGAAGGTTTAAAAGGGATGCGTTATAGGCTTTTTAGGAAGAACTAAGTGCCCTGTTTACTTTGCGGTAACCAAACCTGCGCCTAAACATATCAGTAGGTTTAATTTTGATTTTTTAATTCATACAAACAGCTGAATGTCCCGCGCTTTTTCTCCTAGCATCACTCAACTTCTTAGTCTTCTTTGTCCAAGTCTCAAACCAAGTATTGTGCGGCGGGGCTGTAGCGCTTTTTGCTAATAGATTTGTTAGGTAATGGCTTTTTAGCAGAACAGTGTGTGTGTGTGTGTGTGTGTGTGTGAGGGGAATGGTATAGAATGCTCAACACTCTTTGATTGTAATGTGATGCAAGTTTTTTGCATTGGCACTATATTATGAAAGATATAGAAAAAAAAATAAAGTTTGGGATCTTAAAGGCTGCTGTAACTTTTACTTCCTGGTTTTTCCCTTGTCCATTTCATTTCTCTTAGGCTGTGTTTGGAAAAGTCCTACTGACATCCTACTCATACTAAAAGCCCTACTGACATCCTACTCATACTTAAAGCCCTACTGACGTCCTACTAATACTTAAAGTCCTACTGACGTCCTACTCATACTTAAAGCCCTACTGACGTCCTACTCATACTAAAAGCCCTACTGACGTCCTACTCATACTAATTTTGACTTCAATTTGAGTATGTGACGGTTTGGGTAGGCGAGAAATGCCCGGATGAGTAGGCTACTTACTTCCGGGAAGATTTTGTTAATGGATCAATTTTGTGTATGGATAGACCCACAATGCATTGCTTCCTTTCGGCATGGGGATGTTTTTTTTTTTTTTTATTCTTTATTGCTTCTGTATACTTAAGTGTAAAACAGTCCGACGAACCTCGCATACCCAATCGATGGTTAAGTAGACAGTATGTAGTATATACATGGTTGAGTATGTAGGAAGGGGAGGACGTTAGTAGGGCTTTTACAACACAGCCTTATTCTCTCTATCATTTTGTTCAGTGTGTAAAACGTGAATCTGATTTGTACTACTGGATTATTCACACTGGAGCTACGAGTACCATCGTATTCTTACTGAAGCGCAGCATGGCATTAATAACATTAAACTTCAAGTTGAAAAAAAAAGTTAAATTAATTTGTGTGTGAGATGTTGTCTCTTCATTTTACTGTGGCAAGGCAAGTTTATTTCTATAGCACTATTCAGACACAAGGCCATTCAAAGTGCTTTACAGGGGCAAGATTAAAATACACAATACACATTAGAAAAGCGAATTGTGGGGTTGTAATATGATGTTAAAATCACTAGAGGGCGGCATGAGCTACATAGTTATGCATTGCCTACTCTGCGTTCCAAACATTAAATCTATGGTTCAAAATCACATACTTTTTCTGTTTACTACACTACATACTAAAGTACAGAAGAGTTTTAGGGCCACAGGAGAGAAAAAAAAATCAGATAAGGAAGATTTATTTTTCATTATGTCAACAATAAAGACGAATACTGCAAAATGCTATTGGAGTTAGTGGGGGCATTTATGAATTTTCAGCATACTACAATTGACGAGCATGTAATGAGACATCCTAAATCTTTTTCTGGCATACTAAATAGTAGGGAAGTATGGGTTTTGGAACGCAGGGCTAGTCTCGCACAGCCAGACCAAACTACAGCTATTGGATCAATAAAGTATCTATCTATCTATCTATCTATCTATCTATCTATCTATCTATCTATCTATCTATCTATCTATCTATCTATCTATCTATCTATCTATCTATCTATCTATCTATCTATCTATCTATCTATCTATCTATCTGTCTATCTGTCTATCTGTCTATCTGTCTGTCTGTCTGTCTGTCTGTCTGTCTGTCTGTCTGTCTGTCTGTCTGTCTGTCTGTCTGTCTGTCTATTCACACAGAACTAAATGAGGGAAGCAGTAGCCTACAGTTGGGGTATTACGTGGAAAAGAACACTTAAATGTGTTGAAAACTGTCTCCACTGATAAAGAACACCAAGGCTAACTTGGGAATAAGGCCCTATGTCTAAAATCCTGAACTACCCCTTTAAAAAAACATTACTACAACATACAATTAAATGTCACAAAAATAAAATGGTAAAGACAGTAATTTGGATATTTTAGCAAAAATAATACTGCAGATACCACATTCCTTAAGTGCAAACATTCCCTGCGTTCCAATCCCCATACTTCCCTTCTATTTAGTATGCCGATGTCCCAATACATGCACATCAATTGTAGCATGCTGAAAATACATAAATGCCCCCACTAACTTCAGTAGCATTTTGGAGTATTCGTCTTTATTCTTGACATTTCTCGACATAATGAAAAAGAACTTCCTTATCTGATTTTCTTTCTCTCCTACATAGCAGAGTGCTAAACTGTGATGGAGCATAAGTGTGTGTGTGTGTGTGTGTGTGTGTGTGTGTGTGTGTGTGTGTGTGTGTGTGTGACACCTAAAATAGCCTGAACTTTTAACTTCATGTTATTTTTTTATTTGGTATGTTATGACATGTTAAACTGTATCCGGTGAATGACACATTTTAATAGATGGTTTCCGCACACACACAAAATACAAAAAATAAAAGATATATTTTTGACTCTTTTCCTCAATGTGCTTTTACTTTGAAGGCAGCAAAACACGCCCAACTTCCATCCTTCCTTTTCAAACGACTGTAGTTTTTCCTCCCCCCCGGTTCCAAAGCGACACACTTTAGCCCAAAAACAGCCAAACTAACTGATATTCCCGTTAAATAACCGGACCAGGAGGCAGGTACGGTGACTATGGCGGCCGGGAGCAACGTTAACAACCCGGGGCTTCACCACTGGACTTGAACGGAAGGTTTTTATCCAGTGCGGAAGTGGATTTTTTAACCAAAACACACGTCAGTTTTCGGTGTGTGTGTGTGTGTGTGTGTGTGTGTGTGTGTGTGTGGGGCTGTGTGTGCGCGCGCGCGCGCGTGTGTGTGTGTGTGGCTGTTCGCTGTAGTGAGAAGACTTCTGCTGCGTTTGTGGACATAATTCAACACGCACTTCAAGCTAAAAGGTAAAACAAATAGTTAAAATTGTTATATTTACACACACACACACACACACACATGCACACATGCACACATGCACACAGAAGTTACTGCAGTAGGCTATGTAAACAGATCCCGCTAACTTACTTACCTTACCCGGGACGCTAAATATACATGGGTGGGGGTAAAACAAAACATGCACCCATATCATATCTATGCAACATTCAGAGCATCCCAGCCAGGGTAAGGGTGTCTTCAACCGGGTTCACCTTAAGGTTATGTAGTGTGTATAGTGCGGTTTCTACTTGCTTATGCTTCACTTTAAACACACACACACACACACACACACACACACACACACACACACACACACACACACACACACACACACACACACACACACACACACACACACACACACACACACACACACACACACATTTGCTTAAACTAACAGCCGTTTTAAAAGTTGAAGTAACAAGAAGTAGCCACACTTTGTACATCCAACTCCAATTCATTCCTAAAACATACTTTCACTACTGCAGCTTTCAGTTTTTATGCACCAAATCTCTGGAACAAACTCCCAGAGAACTTGAGGTCTGCTGCAACTCTCAGCTTCTTTAAAATCAGGTCTGAAGACTTTTCTGTTTCCATTTTTACCCTGCAATTTTTATATTATTTAAATGTTTTATTTCTATTCATTCGCTTTTCTAATGTGTATTATGTATTTTAATCTTGCCCCTGTAAAGCACTTTGAATGGCCTTGTGTCTGAATTGTGCTATAGAAATAAACTTGCCTTGCTTTGCCCTACTGTTCAGATATTCTAAATGTATGTTCTTGTATACTAAGGTTTAGTTGCACTTCAAGATTCAAGATAAGATAACATTATCCCTGTGTTCCAATACCCATACTACTTCCATACTATTTAGTATGCCAGAAAAAGATTTAGCATGTCCCAATACTATGCATGTCAAATGAAGTATGCCAAAAATACCAGGATGTCCTAATTAATACATCCAATTGCATTTTGAAGTTTAGAAACCAAACCAGCTTGATTTAGTATGTAGTATAGTAAAAGGAAAAAAAGTGTGTGATTTGGAATGCAGGGTATGTATAACTATATTCATCTCGAAAGGGAAATAGTTCGCCGGGTTGCTCCAACAATTACAGAAAGGGAAGCAAAGAATACCACAAAAAGTGAAATATATACACATATACAACGTGTAAAGTAAATGCTAAGCAACCGAGCAGGCCTCATAGATGGCCTCCAGTCATTTTGCATATTGAAGATTAGTGGGCTATTGCACGTGACAGACAGTGACACTAATATGTCCTTCATAATATTAAAACATGATAGGCCACTCTTCACTGGTTAGTTTCCAGTGCAAGCTAGAGCTGACTTTAAAAGGTTCTTCTAGTAAATGGTAAATGGTAAATGGACTTGACTTATATAGCACTTTCTAGCCGATTTTCTCAGCCCCAAAGCGCTTTACATATCTTACCACATTCACCCATTCATACACACACTCATACACCGATGTATGAGTGTGTATAGTAACGTACATAAGTAGTAAATAAGCGGCACATGCAGGCGTACACATGCAGGCGTACATGAGAGTACATGTAAGCAAGCATGATCGTGCACGCCAGAAAATGTGCCGCTTACATTTTTTATTTTTTTATCTGTTTTTTATTACCTCCTTAAACCTGCAGTGTGTAGAATCTTGGGTTTTATTTCCTAGCAGATTTTGTAGAAAGTAATTATAATATCCATAAGTACGTTTAATTTAGTGCATAATAGCTGATTTTTTATTTTTATTTTTCCTTAGAAAGGGTCTCATATATGTCCATATTTCTGCATATCTTGGACCAAGGCCTAGTGCCGCCATCTTGAAAGTGTCATAGTTGGAATGTCATCAGGTGCATTGTTTAGAATTTAGAATTGTTCTTGTCCTTGAAGGCCACTGTAGCTTCTGTTATTATTCGAAAGGGGTGGGGTTACCCAGGGAGTGTTGCATTCTAGAACTTACTTGATGATGTCATATTACACACTGCACCTTTAAACCTGCAGTGTGTAGAATTTTGGGTTTGTTTAAAATTTAGAATGGTTCTTGTCCTTGAAGGCCACTGTAGCTTCTGTTATTATTCGAAAGGGTTGGGGTTACCCAGGGAGCGTTGCATTCTAGAACTTTGTAGAACTTTCTTGATGATGTCATATTACACACTGCACCTTTTAACACCCCCAATTCAAAGGACACCTCAGGATGTCACACATACATGCCATGCCAACTTGTATAGGGGATCATTAACTATCAAATCTCGACTCAGGAAGGGGGGTGACCGTGTAGAAAAGTACCATATATGGAAGAGTCAAGGAAATAAAAGTTAGGGAGTGGTCTATGGTGACTTTATATAAATGCTTGGTCTGTATGTGTGCCCACTGTACCAAGCAACGGAGGAGCTGTATCGACTGGCATATTTTTGTGTGTGATTATATTATTCTACGGACCTTTTTCTTTCTGCATCTGTGCGACAATCCTCACCATGGAAGATACAGGTATAAATTCTGCTTTTGTAACTCCTGAACGGCGTATACACATTGATGAAGCTGAGATGCTTTTAGCTCCTAGAACTAAAAAGAGCTAAAAAGACCCTAAAACTCTGACTGATTGATTTCCTTGACCAAAATGCATGGTCACCATTGTACGACTGGCATGAGGAAAACTTCAGGGTATATGGATATATATATTTTTTTTTTTAAAGATATTTTTTTTGGCATTTTTATGCTTTATTGATAGTGTAGAGACAGAGTTGAAATGGGGCAGAGAGGGGAGTGACATGCAGAGAACGACCGCGGGCTGGAATCGAACCCGGGTCCGCTGCTGGCCGAGGCCCATGGGGGGGGACGCCCTACCAACTGAGCTAAGGGCGCCCCCATGGATATTTCTTTGACCAAGGAATGGTTCACCTATACAGTATACCAGGGAAGTCAATGAACAGTTTTTACCGAGTACCACGTTTTTCCGCTAGAGTAGAGACTAAAGAGCTCCATAGATCAACAGGACTTTACGCTGAGCAGTGGGATGGATCGAGTCCTGGTGAAACCTATCGAGTTGAGGCAGAAATATCATCATCTGGTACCCAGGGCCCTGATGTGATGACTACATATTTTTCAGACGAAGGTTGCGTTCCGAATCGCATACTTTCTACTATATAGTATGTAGAAAAAAGATTTAGGATGTCCCGATTCTTGTGGCCAGATTTAGTATGGTTAGAAGTACCCGGATGTCCTACTTCATGCGGCCAAGATTGTTAGTGTTGAAAACTGTATTCTATTTGGGCGATTCTGACCCACAATCCAGTGCGCACGTGAAGTGACGTCACATCGACGAAGCCTCCATATGAAAACAAACGGGGATGCGATGGATATAAAAGCAAGAGGCAAGATCAAGGCGCAATGTTATGATGAAATAAGAGAGTAATAGTATGCCTACTGCATCCTAACTATATTCTTTTTATCATCGGATGTAGTATGTAGAATAGAAAAAAGAAAGAGTATGCGATTCGGAACGCAACCAGTGTCTAAATAACACTGTAATTCGTGATCCAGATGAGGATAAACTCAGTTGACGTCAAACTTCAGCCGCATTCACAGCGCAGCAGCTGAGCTGATTGATTCCGAAATGACAGCAGAAGCTGTTTTACCGCTCTCAAATTAAGCAACCAATCAACGCTGACCGAAACACAACCCACGACAACCAACAGGAGGCAAAGCCAATCACAAAATACATAAGGCGGGACTATATAGAGGCAACGCATTAACCCTTTCTCGTCGTTGTCATATCCTTCTCATATTGGTGTGGACAATTTCAGCACATTTGAATATTGGTATGGACACGTCCACACCGTCCATACGCAATTTTACGCCCAAGGATAACCCCCCACCACCCTGATTAAATGTATCACCTAAAGCATCCGTGAACAGAAAGATAGCATGCAGGTGTGAAATCCTGAGTCACCCTTTGAAGTGGGGGTTGTTTTGGAGACTATGCATAAGATTTAAAAAAAAATAAAAATCCCACGAGTCGAAATATGACCCCCCTGATTAAATTTATCACCTTAAGCATCAGGGTATCTATAGCATATTGGTGTGAAATCCTAGATTGGGGTTGTTTAGGAGATTATAAAAAAGATTTAAATTTTTTTTTTTTAAGTGGCACATTTTCTGGCGTGCACGATCATATGCTTGCTCACATGTACTCTCATCCTGCATGCGCGTTCGTGAGGAAAAATGTGCCGGTTATTTACTACTTACATATGTTGTTCATTTTCATATTTATTTAAACCTTTCTGGAAAAAATTGTAATGCAAATGATTATTGTTTTAATTTTAATGTGAGTGATCAACTGGCAAAGTTTCAGGTTACAGCTTCGGATAAAAATGAAGAGACCGCTCCAAAATGTTCAGTGTCTCTTGTTTTACTCTTTAGATGCATATGTTTGAGTAGAATGAACATTTTGATTTTATACTATTAAACTACTGACAACATTTCTACCAAATTCACAATAAAAATATTGTCATTTAGAGCATTTTCAATAAGTAATGTAGAGATGAAGATTTTAAGAAAAGTATAAGTTAAAAAAAAATTATCCTGTGTGTGTGTGTGTGTGTGTGTGTGTGTGTGTGTGTGTGTGTGTGTGTGTGTGTGTGTGTGTGTGTGTGTGTGTGTGTGTGCGTGCGTGCGTGCGTGCGTGCGTGCGTGCGTGCGTGCGTGCGTGCGTGCGTGCGTGCGTGCGTGCGTGCGTGCGTGCGTGCGTGCGTGCGTGCGTGCGTGCGTGCGTGCGTGCGTGCGTGCGTGCGTGCGTGCGTGCGTGCGTGCGTGCGTGCGTGCGTGCGTGCGTGCGTGCGTGCGTGCGTGCGTGCGTGCGTGCGTGCGTGTGTGTCTCTTTCACCTTGAAAGCAAGCAGACATTACAGACAACAGGTGCAAAATCTTTACTAATCTTCCAGGAACTAAAATATTTTGAGGAACAGAAAAATGCCAAAACTAACGACAGCTGCTGCTATCTTATTCCATGCTTTTATCTTTTCTCATAATCACTATTTCCTGTAACTCCCTCCGCTTTCACTGCTCACACACACACACACACACACACACACACACACACACACACACACACACACACACACACACACACACACACACACACACACACACACACACACACACACACACACACTCACACACACACACAAGTTACTGCATTATTGTGAGGAATTCACTGTGGGAATATTTGTTTTTCCCCATAAAAGGCAAAGAAAGAGTTTTTACTCAACGTGAGAAAAATGGTGGAATGTGTTTGTTAGTTAGCAAAAAATTAGCTTTTTAAATGACTAAGTAAAAATGTTTAGGTTAACACACACACACACACACACACACACACACACACACACACACACACACACACACACACACACACACACACATTAATGTCTATTTCCCTGTTGAGTTGTGTGTGTTTGTGTTTGTCCTTTAGGGGCCGCAGACCGTAAACTATTTGAAGCATATACAGTGAAATGAAAAAGTCAGTTGTCACTATGAGCAGGGAGCTGAATGCTATTACTTATTGTTTCAGAAATGTTATTACTTGAACATAGTGGCTAAATGTTGAACTTTCTACCCAACTATAGACAACCCTTAAAGGAATACTTCACCCAATACGGAACCGGCGTTCTGTCATAAAATCGCTATTATAATATAATGAATGAGGTTTTTCTTCCCTCTGTCTTCCCTTGGCCCAGCTGTCCTGTTAATCCTAACCCTACATTTTCCCATGCGTGATGTCACACATGGGAAAATGTAGGGTTAGACAGTGAGACCATAAAACACTCTTTCTGCCTTTTCTCAGGCTAGGATGAACCGATTTCTAAAATGTTTGCACATTTATACTACATAGGATCTCAGAGTTCAATACACCTTCATATTTCCACCGGTGAAGTAGGCCTTTAACCATCTTTTACCTCTCTCCCCCTCCAGTCACTATGAGCAGTGATCTGAATGTGCCCTTTGGTTCCCCGGGCCCCGGAGCCTCCGATCGGCCTCCGTCCGGCGGGGGAATGGACTACAGAGACTGGGTGAGACGCAGCTACCTGGAGCTGGTCTCTTCCAACCACCACTCAGTGCAGGCTCTGTCCTGGAGGAAGCTCTACCTCAGCAGGGCCAAACTCAAGGCCTCCAGCAGGACATCCGCTCTGCTCTCAGGCTTTGCTATGGTACGTGGGGAATTATTTTTAACATTTATTTATTTATTTTTTTTATTTATAATTTATTTTGTGATTTTTTTTTTTTACTTTTTTTTTTAATTTTTTTTTTATATATATATATATAACCAAGTTGCTCTTGGATTTAAATGAACAGTGTGTAAAGAGAATTGATAATAAAACATTTAAAAAAAATTGCATGTGAAATTCTGCTTAAAAAAATTCTTAAGTTAACGTATATCATACTAAAAGCCTAAGGTCTCTCAAATAATAGAATAGAGTGAAAGTAGAATTACATTTTAGACCATACCGTACAGCCCTACTTTGTATATGAATTGGCCTACACATCTCAAGTTGCCTTGTGTTCCCATGAAGCCAGTTGACCTGAATGAATCCACCACAGTTGCCTTCATGTCTCCTGGAAATATTCTTATATATACTATTATATTGGATTTTATAATATTTTTTTTAGGTGTATTTATTGTCTAATTTTATCATTTTAACTTAATTATTTTATTTATTTCCAATATAACGAGGTATATGAAAATGTGTACCTTGTTGTTTGATTAATTTGTGTTAATGTAAATAGTTTTTTGCACAGTTAACCACGTTGTAAAGCACTTTGAGTTGCCTTTTTAATATGAATTGTGCTATACATATACAATTATATATATATATATACATTTTAGACCATACCATACAACCCTACTTTGTATATAAAATGGCCTACACGTCTAAAGTTGCCCTGTGTTCCAATGAAGCTAGTAGACTTAAATGAATCCACCACAGTTGCTTTCATGTCTCAGGAGGAAGTTGTGGACAGGAACTGGGTTTAAACGTCCTGTTATTGTTTTTCAAAAATTGCATTGTTTGCTCCTCAACCGCAACTTTAGATCAATGCTTATTGTTTGTCTTCTATTTTATTTTGTAATTTTTCTTCACAATATGTTGATTGTCACACACACTCACACCAAGAACACAAATTAAGCAATTACTTTATAAAAAATAAATAATTATAATAATAAAATATTTATAAAAATGAAGCTCACATCGTGTAGTGACAGTGCCGTTAGACTCCATTTTTCAAGAAAGTCATGTCATTCAGAGTGACAGCTAGCAGCTAGCCCCCTCCTTCAAAGACACCGTGCGGCCCCCTCCCTCCCGAATGTCGGCCGGCTGATGTCGGAATGTTTAAAAACAATGGTTCTAAAACAGAATTCAGAATCCATGGTCTGAATGCATTTTTCAAAATCGTGCAGTACGCTCAAACAGGGGGTGCAGTTACTCTTTAAATGAATCCACCACAGTTGCTTTCATGTCTCAGGAGGAAGTTGTGGACAGGAACTGGGTTTAAACGTCCTGTTATTGTTTTTCAAAATTTGCATTGTTTGCTCCTCAACCGCAACTTTAGATCAATGCTTATTGTTTTGTCTTCTAGGTAAAAATTGTCATGATTGTTGACGTGGGTTTATTGCAACTTGCAACCGACCATGAGTTCTCCAGTTGAAGTTTTTTTTTTTTCAAATGTATTTATTGGGTTTTATCATTTTTGTAAACAACAAGAACAAACACAAGGAACAACTGTCTCTGAGTCAAAATGGAATCAAAATATGTTATAAGGAAAAAAAATAAAATAATAATAATAATAATAATAATAGGCTTTCATACAAAATATCTAGAAATATACATGATAAAAAAAATCAAAAAAAAAACAAGCATTGACTAAATAAAGTAGGGATCACAAATACACAGTTAAAGTTGCAGTGTGTAACATGACATCACCAAGTAAGCTCCAGAAAGCTCCAGAATGGAATAATGTCGTTTCACCAAGCCGGAAGTCCTCAATTACTCTCCAGTTGAAGTTTTAAGCCATTTGTATGTCCAAGTAACCATTCCCTTGAAGGTGTAAAACAATCTAGAAATAGCGCAGAGTGACACAGTGACAGCACATTGGGCGAATGTTTTCAGTTACAGCAACTAGCTTCAACTTTGCTCTACACAGTCTTGGCCTTCATTCTCCCCCATCTCCGTCAAAACATCCCAACTGCCTCTGCCTTATCTAGTGTGTGTGTGTGTGTGCGTGTGCGTGTGCGTGTGCGTGTGCGTGTGTGTGTGTGTGTGTGTGTGTGTAGGGCCGCCCATAAGGGGTAGAAAGTGGGAAGGCTTTCTAGGGCCCAGCCACTTGGGGGGGCCCATGGTCTTTGGAAGCCAAGAACCTAACTAAGCTAAACTTTATTTTTAGACTTTTAGATATTTATGTCAATATCTATTCAAAGTTGGGTGTTTGTGTGTCTGTCTGTCTGTCTGTCTGTCTGTGTGTCTGTGTCTCTGTCTGTGTGTCTGTGTCTCTGTGTGCATGTGAGAACCCCTGTATTTCACACACATAATAACCTTGTGTGTCTCTCTGTCTGTCTGCCTGTCTGTCTGTCTCTCTGTCTGTTCCCTTCCCTTCCCTTCACACCCATACCAACCCTTCTCTATCCCTCTCTTTTCCCCTCTCCCAGGTTGCGATGGTGGAGGTCCAGCTTGAGATGCAGTACAACTACAACCCCGTGCTGCTCATAGCCTTCAGCGTCTGCACCACTGTCCTGGTGGCTGTGCATCTCTTTGCCCTCCTCATCTCCACCTGCATATTACCCAACGTAGAGGCCGTCAGCAACATCCACAACCTCAACTCCGTGTCCGAATCGCCGCACGAAAGGATGCACGTGTACATCGAGCTGGCTTGGGGCTTTTCCACCGCCCTGGGTATCTTGCTGTTCTTGGCCGAGGTTGTCTTGCTGTGCTGGATAAAATTCTTGCCCGTGGATTCGTGCGGCGGCGTGAAAAACGGAACGACGAATAAGTGTGGTGGGACAAATGTAACACCCACTGCGACAACAGAACAGCAGCATAGCGGATATCAGGCAGCTTTGGCCTCTACCATTATAATGGTGCCGGTAGGGGTGATCTTTGTCGTGTTCACGATTCATTTCTACCGGACGTTGGTGAGACACAAGACGGAGAGACATCATCAGGAGATAGAAGAGCTGCACAAGATTAAGATCCAGCTGGACGGGCACGAGAGAGGGATGATGCACAATGTGTGAAAAAACAACATGGCCGACAGCAGATTTAAAGAAGGGGTCAAGGAGGAGTCAATGCTTTTTTGTTTTTGGAAATCTATTTTGTGTGAAACTATTGGTGATAATACTCGCTCTTTAAAAAGGTGGAGGAGACAGCGATTCTGGAGAACGTTTTTTTGTTGAGGAAATCAATTTTTTTTTTGTCGAAATCAGTGGGTATTTTGCCACGATTTTTATACCTGTGTGTGTGTGTGTGTGTGTGTGTGTGTGTGTGTGTGCGCTGAAAAAAAATACAGTGTTGATACGCAGCCTCTTTATGTAAACAAACAGGGCCCTCATAGCTAGGGACATACAGTTTACAGAGCCTAGGTTGTGTATTAACACTGGATTTAGTTCAGTGCACACACACAGTACGGACACGAGAGAGAGGCTTCCAGAATGTGTGAAACCATGACAACAGCTTTAAATGACGTCTATTCGTACCTAAATATTTATCAAGCTATTCCTACTCTCTGTCAGGTCTGTTCTGGTTATAGTTGCCAAGTTTGGATTAGTAGGAAGCCAGTTTCTTACGGAGAAGTTCAACCTTTTTGCCCATTTCTTCCTTAAAATAATACACGCACAGTTAAAGCTATAGTGTGTAACTTTTTCATATAAAAAAATTAATGTCTGTTACATTCAAGCCATCAGGAAAAACAAGTTGACACAAAGTTGATTATTAAGCCCTATCAGCGCCCTACAAAACTCTCTCTGTATTTCTCAGTGTGGCAGCGTTTACAAACTGGTGTCATAGGCCTCATTGGAGACACACAGAGATTTGAGCAAATGAATGGTTTCTGTTGCGTGGTCTTGAATATTAGAGTGAGGGGGGGAAAAGCTACATAATTTAAAAATGTTGAACTACCCTTTTAAGACCTTTGTCCTACATATTTATAAAAGCTCCTTCCTTCAAATGTCTATTCTATAAAAAAATTACTGAAGCCTTTATTAGTGAGATTTAAACTCAGCACTATGCAACACACACACACACACACACACACACACACACACACACACACACACACATCTTATTTATTCTCAAGGTCAAATTGTGTGTGTAGTTTTTTGTTTAGGGATCTCGTCTGTGAGTTAGATAATGTTATATATGTGTGTCAGTCAGTTAAAGATTATTAGTTTTATGTAAGAATGATTTAAAGAGGTTTACTGAAAAAGGGCTAATGTGTTCTGTGTGCCATTTATTGTGCCATGTTTGAGGTTTTTCATGCTATAGAGATATACTAGGGCTGGGTGATAATAGCAGGTAAAATTTTGTCCAAAAAAAAAAAATCCCTTATTGAATATGCATCTTCCCTCACTCCTTGCCACGTCACTTTCGCCATAGAAAATGCTGCCGGGATCTTTAAAGGTGCAGTGTGTAATATCTGAATATTTAGTGGCATCTAGTGGTGATGCAAGTTGCAAGTTCTGGAATGCAACGCTCCCTTGGTAACCCCTCCCTTATGGATAATAAAAAAAAAATTCAAGCGACTATCCACTAATTAAAATATACTTATGACTATTTTTTATTCCATTTCTTTTCCACCAAGTTTTTTTCTGAAAAATGCCAAAACAAATGTACACACTGCACCTTTAAGTCAAACTTATCTTAAAGCCATAAGGAAGTTGCCATAATGTCAAACTGTAACTTGACTGTTTAGTTTTAGTCGAGTGCTAAAAATCTTTCAATTTGTGATACAAGCTTGGGGCGGCTGTGGCGAAGTGTGTAGGGCGGTCGGCCACTGGAGTGCAGGGTCGGTGGTTCGATCCCCTGTCTCCCCGCCACATGTCCAAGTGTCCTTGGGCAAAGAGACATTGAACCCCAAATTGCTCCTGATAGTTAGCTTGCACCCTGCGTGGTAGCTGCTGCTGCTATCGGTGTATGAATGTGTGTGTGATTGGGTGAATGTGAACAAAACAATGTAAAGCGCTTTGAGCCTGTGAAAAACAAGGGAAAAGCGCTATAGAAGTGGAGTCCATTTACCATTTAAAAATTGGAACGGGTCACTTGACAAGAAAATTGTCCGGCACAAAAAATGAAAAAATGAATGAAAGAAAACCTCAATACATTTAATTTCATTTTTTTCATTTTTTTTTCAGACATATCAAAAACAATACAAAACTAAATGAAAAGCATAAAAATACAATAAACAAAATTTATGTTTAAAAGACTTCACAAAAAAAAAAAAAAAAGAAAGAAAATTATCTGTATTGACGTGACATGCCCGAAAAGGAGCAGGAAGAAGTATACACTTATTTAATCCTACCCCTTTTCCATAGTAAAAAAATAAAAATAAAAATGTAAAAAAATAAAAATAAAAAAATAAAAATAAAAAAAAATTTGAATGAGAAATTTTCCAATTCACAATTTCAAATGTCTCAGACAGTGTTCTTGTCCAGTAACCCATGGAGACGGCTCAAGCCAATTTTCAACGCTTGTATCATCAACTGAAAGATTCTGATGAAAAGAAGTTACTTAGCCGCTCCACTGCTAGTAGCTAACAAAAAATAAAACATACCCTGCGTTCCAATCCCCATACTTCCCTCCTATTTAGTATGCCAGAAAAAGATTTAGGATGTCCCAATACATGCAGGTCAATTGTAGTATGCTAAAAAATGCATAAATGCCCCACTAACTCGAATAGCATGTTGGAGTATTCGTCTTTATTCTTGACATTTCTCAACAAAATGAAAAAAAAAATCTTCATTATCTGATTTTTTTTTCTCTCTCCTGTGGCCCTAAAACTCTTCTGTACTTTAGTATGTAGTGTAGTAAAAAAAAATTAAAGTATGTGATTTGGAACGCAGGGATATTCAGTCAACAGGACATATCTTAAAAACTGATTCTAGCAGATTTTTTTTCTTTTGTTGTTGACCAAATTGATTTACAAATAATGTCGCCAAAGCCTGTAGCATGGGGATCATGTAGCGAGTGCTAAATTAAAGGAAAGCACCAGAGTTTAAAAAATGTCTTAAAAAGTCTTAAAATATATGTGACATTCTTCTTGTTAACTTGTAAGTCTGGGTGACGTTACTGTGTTTATTTACAATCCAAAATCTCAAACTTTTTCTCAAAAATGTTGTCTTATATATTTCATTTTTTTGCTTCTTTTGAATTTTTTTTTCCTGTTTTGCACAAAGACCACAGAGCCTGTGTCTAAAGGTCTTTGGACACCGGACAAGTCGCGAATAAACGGCACAAAAAATGCGAAATAATTTGGAACGTGGCGTTTGACGCGTCTGACTATCGAAAGATAGCCTGGCATCGCCCGCCTACATACTTCCGCTCAATTTTCATTTCCCTTCAGTAGTCAGTCTGGGTCTGCGGTATATTCATTGGTTTTCTCCGGCCAGATTTTTGGCGGTCCAATCAGCGCATTACATACATCATGACGACCAAACGTTATGCGATTGGTTATGGCAGATCCAGAGTGGCACTGGGCACATCCAATAGTTTTAAACTTCAACAGATACACCCGCCTTCAAGTGAGTTAACGTTTGTCAATTGAGTGATTCCAGACCTTCTGTACAAATGAAATGAAGTACGATGGTCTGGTTGGACCAGGCTAATCGGAAGCGACGTCTTTTGAAAAATCCAACTCCGCTGATATGGAATCTTGTATTAACTCTATATACGTTCGATAATTATTACTAACGGGCGAAATTAATCGCACAAAGAAAAAAAACGCGTGCCCGGTGTGCAAAAGCCTCTTGGTGTCAAACTATTCTTTTTACTTACTGATGCTGCTTGAATATGAACTTGTTACTGTCCAATTATGGTTCTGCCTTAACAGAAATGTTGCCTTTTTTAAACAATAAAAATGTTGATGCTTAAAGTGGATGGGTTGGTCAAGACACTGCAGGTGATAGGGTAACAAATATATATATATTTTTTTTATATATTTTATTTGTACATATTTTTTAATACAAATTTTTCAACACAACACAGAAAGACAGGCACATACAGAAGACGAAATTCGACCCCCCCCCAAAAAAAAAAAAAAAAAAGACAGCCAGCATTCACTCATTGACGTCTTTCCCTCTTAATGTGTTCGATGAAAGGGCCCCAGATATTTTTAGATTTAGGTTGCGTTCCGGTGCGCACATGAAGTGACGTCACATCGACGAAGCCTCCATATGAAAACAAACGGGGATGCGACGGATATAAAAGCAAGAGGCAAGATCAAGGCACAATGTTATGATGAAATAAGAGAGTAAAGTATGTCCCAATAGTATGCCTACTGCATCCTAACTAGATTATTTTTATCGTCGGATGTAGTATGTAGAATAGAAAAAAGAAAGAGTATGCGATTTGGAACGCAACCTTAGAATGGGAGGAAGACAAATTAAATCGAATTTCTTCAAGGTGCAAACAAGAAACCATATCATTTAGCCACTTTTTTTGGGGGGGGGAGAAAATGGCAGTTGGGATAGAGATTCGAATCCAAATACCTCAACCGCTCCACTTGTTCTCTTTGGTCCCTCCCCTATGGTCCCTCCCCGACACGCTCTACTACAACGTCGGTGTCAAAGTGAATGGACAGTCCCAACAGCCAATAAGAACAGAGAATCGGAGCCTCGCTCTGATTGGTCGAAGTGTACAGCTCATGTTAACTTTGACCAATCAGAAATCATATACCCCAGCTTTAAGTGATTGCCTGTAGTGTCTCACCAACATGTTAAAGGGGAAGTGTTTACTGGGAATGTTGTTCAAAATCTTAAGTTGATGAAGGAAATAGTGAAGAGTGCATGTTGTAATTACAGCATGACTTTATGACCTTTTATATTGTTTATATAATGAAATATTGGATATCTCTCAGTGAGTGTGTGTGTGTTCACTTAAAGGTGCTATGAGGAACTTTTTTAATATTTCTGAAACAGTCTAATTTTTCCTCTGATGATCATAAATGACATGTAACAGCAAACGAGACCATCAGTGCAAAGAATGCTATTTTTATATAGTTTTTTTCTTAATGCCTTTGTCATGGGTATATACGCTCACCCAGGAACAACAGCTGGCGTAGTAGAAAACACTACCGCTTTTGGTCCAAAGGGGGGCGCTAGAATTAACACAAACTGAAAGTTCCTCATAGCACCTTATAAAGCCTCTATAAACCTGGTCTAAACACACACACACACACACACACACACACACACACACACACACACACACACACACACATCTGAAATATACAGGAACATGTATCAACTTGTTATTACATTCCAGATAAAATGGCTGACCAAAGGGATGCTGGCTTTATTTGTTTTTGATTCTCAGAAGAGACTGAAATGTGTGTGCGTGTGTGTGTGTGTGTGTGTGTGTGTGTGTGCGCGTGTGTGCGTGCGCGAGAGAGTGATTCTTCAGATGTCAATGTGAACTGTGATTTGGAGATGAAACAAACAAGCCTGCAGTGGATTTTCAAAATAAAATAAAATAAATATTAAAAGTGTGTCAGTGTCTCTTATTGTGTACGGTAACTGGATTCCACACTGCATCTGGAAATAAACCCTAAACATTCACCACACACACACACACACACACATACACACACACACACACGCTATACTATGAAATCACTCTGCGTTCATTCCATTTCAAAACGACACAGGTTACACTGTCGTTTTTTTCACTCAAAACGACATAGGTTACACTGTCGTTTTTTTCACTCAAAACGACATAGGTTACATAGGCACACACACACACACACATACAACACACACACACAACACACACACACACATACAACACACACACATACAACACACACACACATACAACACACACACACATACAACACACACACACATACAACACACACACACACACACAGGGCCCAATTCACCCTTTAGCTCACCACCACCAGCTGAGGACACAACCAGGAAGCTACGTTTAGCTACAGCCTCAATCAGCTGTTTGCTCAACATGTTACCTTACTATTTTAAAGGTGCTGTAAGCGGAATGGTCAGATTAGCTAACTTCCTGTCAGTTACTGCAGTTAGCGGTCCCCTCCCTCGTCCCTACGTCACCACATTAATGCACTGCGGTCTTCAAATAGGGAGTTATCTAGCATCATCTCAGATCCATAAGTGTGATAAAAACCATCAAAACAGACATAGGGAAGGATTTTTACCTGCTCTGCCATTGTAGGCACATAAACATTCACCCATCTGTTGCTCTGCGCATGCACCGGCAGTGAGAAGGGTGCCGGTTTGTATCATTCTCTCTTGTGATTGGATATCAGTTTCGGGATCCCCGAAAAGTTTATTTGCTGATTACATGCAGAGCAGCTGACTGAAAGATCGGCTTTATGAAACGCGCACATTATGTAAGTGATCACTGTATGAATAAAGAGCGATTTAACTATGGAAGATTTTACTGGACTTTATTATCTGTGAAAGCAAAACAGTTTTGTAAAAGCACAGAAGACAATTGACAAGTGTGTATCATGATTCACACGTATTTCACGACCCACAAACCTGTAATTTTTGACTTGCAAATATGTATAACTTACTCTGAAAATACAAAGTCATATTTACGCATTTACGGATCCGTTTCTGCTTGTGAAAAAGAGGTCTGCATATTTGTGGATTGCCTCCTGTGAGTTTGTGAGCCACATTAAATTTTTACATAATTTTGTCCAACTTCTACCATCGAGATCTGTAGAACAAGCTTTACAAATGTGAAGTGCAATCATTTGTATGTGTGTAATTGTGTTTTGTAAAGTTATATCCACACAAATAAAAAGTGATTTGCAAATATGTAAAATTTAGGCTGTAAATGTGTATTTTAATTTTGCATAATTTTTTAAATGCAAATAGTTTCACCACAAAAAAAGACATGTCAACTCCTATTTACGCATTTACGGAACCATTTCTACACGTGAAACTGGCTCTGCATATTTGTGGATCGCTTCCTGTGTGCTTACGGAATATTGTCCCATTCGTGCTGCAGAGATCTGCAAAATGAGGTCTGTAAAATGAGACCTGTAAAATGAATTCTGTAACTTAAGGTCAGTGTTGCCACAGTTACTTTGAAAAAGTAATCCGATTACTGATTACTAGTTACTCCTTAAAATAGTAACTTAGTTACTATACAGTCACTTTGAAAAAGTAATCCGATTACTGATTACTAGTTACTCCTTAAAATAGTAACTTAATTACTATACAGTCACTTTGAAAAAGTAATCCGATTACTGATTACTAGTTACTCCTTAAAATAGTAACTTAGTTACTTTACTGATTACTTGATCTTCAAAAGTAACTAAATTAGATTACAAGTTACTTTAAAAGTTACTTTACAGGTTTTGAAATCCATATATCTCAATTTAAAACATGCATTAGGAATCATTGAAAAATATACAAAATAAAGGTTGTAGGCTAGTAGCCTATAGGCATACTGTTTTCAAAATAATAAGAATTATGTTTTAAGAAAATGTAATAAAAAAAACGGCCACCTCATTGGTTCATTTGGAGGCCTGTCACGCGAACAGAGGAGGAAAAAAAAACCTCTCCACAGCTCAAGATCTTAAGGTTAAGAAATTAACCAATGGTTGTGTTCCGAATCGCATACTCTTTCTTTTTTCTATTCTACATACTACATCCGACGATAAAAATAATCTAGTTAGGATGCAGTAGGCATACTATTGGGACATACTTTACTCCCTTATTTCATCATAACATTGCGACTTGATCTTGCCTCTTGCTTTTATATCTGTCGCATCTCCGTTTGTTTTCACATGGAGGCTGATGTCACTTCACGTGCGCACTGGATTGTGGGTCAGAATCGCCCAAATAGGATGCATTTTTCAACACTAACAATCTTGGCCGCATGAATTAGGTCATCCGGCCACAAGAATCGGGACATCCTAAATCTTTTTTCTACATATTATATTGTAGAAAGTATGCGATTCGGAACGCAACCAAGGTTTTCTGATATATGAGTGAGGTATCTCACTATGGGACACGCCCCTCGCGCTGTCCCCCAGAAGCAATTTTACACTACGCCTGTCGTGACTGGCCAATAGACGTGACGTCTGCCTTGCAGAGGAGGGACTTCCTCCTACTACATAAGTCCCGTCGTCACGTCATCTCTTCAGTCTAAGGCAAAACACCTCTTCTCGCTCCGGGCAAGGAGGGTGATCTTGTGAGATACCTCACTCATATATCAGAAAACCTTGGTTAATTTCTTAACCTTAAGATCTTGAGCTGTGGAGAGCTTTTTTTTTCCCTCCTCTGTTCGCGTGACAGGCCTCCAAATGAACCAATGAGGTGGCCGTCCCTAAACAAGCTCCTTTGATTGGTCAAGGGGGCCATGTGGTTCGCTTATAAATATTATATAAAGGCTGCGCCGGGAGTTCGCCATCTGCTGGTTGACCTGTCTAACTGCACCTTAAGCAGCTGAACTGTGGCGCAAAACAAACGTTTCCCCCCCATGAAATATAGCGTCTGCTATGGGGATATTTAGAATTCAGGTACGGTTTCTAAAGTAAAAAAAGTAACTAAGTTACTATTTTAAGGAGTAACTAGTAATCAGTAATCAGATTACTTTTTCAAAGTAACTGTATAGTAACTAAGTTACTATTTTAAGGAGTAACTAGTAATGAGTAATCGGGAGATACCTCACTCATATATCAGAAAACCTTGGTTAATTTCTTAACCTTAAGATCTTGAGCTGTGGAGAGCTTTTTTTTTCCTCCTCTGTTTGCGTGACAGGCCTCCAAATGAACCAAGTAACGTTTAAAGTAACTTGTAATCTAATTTAGTTACTTTTTAAGATCAAGTAATCAGTAAAGTAACTAAGTTACTATTTTAAGGAGTAACTAGTAATCAGTAATCGCATTACTTTTTCAAAGTAACTGTATAGTGACTAAGTTACTATTTTAAGGAGTAACTAGTAATCAGTAATCGGATTACTTTTTCAAAGTAACTGTATAATAACTAAGTTACTATTTTAAGGAGTAACTAGTAATGAGTAATCGGGAGATACCTCACTCATATATCAGAAAACCTTGGTTAATTTCTTAACCTTAAGATCTTGAGCTGTGGAGAGCTTTTTTTTGCCTCCTCTGTTCGCGTGACAGGCCTCCAAATGAACCAATGAGGTGGCCGTCCCTAAACAAGCTCCTTTGATTGGTCAAGGGGGCCATGTGGTTCGCCTATAAATATTATATAAAGGCTGCGCCGGGAGTTCGCCATCTGCTGGTTGACCTGTCTAACTGCACCTTAAGCAGCTGAACTGTGGCGCAAAACAAACGTTTACCCCCCATGAAATATAGCGTCTGCTATGGGGATATTTAGAATTCGGGTACGGTGACGTTGGAGAGAAAGAAGTGTTTAAAACTTTGAAAAAAAAGTCACGTGGCGACCGGTGGCCGCACACACTCAGTCTATCAACACATGAGACATCGCAGAGAAAAGTCAAATGAATGCATGAGAGTGAAGAGCCAAGCACGTTAAGTTTAAAGACACTGCTACTGTCTTTGCACTTTGGAGGAATGGATTTATTTTCGTGGGGGGAAAAACGTTTTTTTTATTACATTTTTTAAACCATACATTTTTATTATTTTGAAAACAGTATGCCTATAGGCTGCTACAACATTTATTTTGTATATTTTTCAATGATTCTTAATGCATGTTTTAAATTGAGATATATGGATTTCAAAACCTGTAAAGTAACTTTTAAAGTAACTTGTAATCTAATTTAGTTACTTTTTAAGATCAAGTAATCAGTAAAGTAACTAAGTTACTATTTTAAGGAGTAACTAGTAATCAGTAATCGCATTACTTTTTCAAAGTAACTGTGGCAACACTGACCTTAAGTTACAGAATTCATTTTACAGGTCTCATTTTACAGACCTCATTTTACAGACCTCATTTTGCAGATCTCTGCGGCACGAATGGGACAATATTCCGTAAGCACACAGGAAGCGATCCACAAATATGCAGAGCCAGTTTCACGTGTAGAAATGGTTCCGTAAATGCGTAAATAGGAGTTGACATGTCTTTTTTTGTGGTGAAACTATTTGCATTTAAAAAATTATGCAAAATTAAAATACACATTTACAGCCTAAATTTTACATATTTGCAAATCACTTTTTATTTGTGTGGATATAACTTTACAAAACACAATTACACACATACAAATGATTGCACTTCACATTTGTAAAGCTTGTTCTACAGATCTCGGTGGTAGAAGTTGGACAAAATTATGTAAAAATTTAACGTGGCTCACAAACTCACAGGAGGCAATCCACAAATATGCAAACCCCTTTTTCACAAGCAGAAACGGATCCGTAAATGCGTAAATATGACTTTGTATTTTCAGAGTAAGTTATACATATTTGCAAGTCAAAAATTACAGGTTTGTGGGTCGTGAAATACGTGTGAATCATGATACACACTTGTCAATTGTCTTCTGTGCTTTTACAAAACTGTTTTGCTTTCACAGATAATAAAGTCCAGTAAAATCTTCCACACTTTAACACTTATATTAACATAAATAAATCACTTACTTCACCTTTAACTAGGCCTATACATATTACAAGGAACACTACACTCTGAACTAAGACCTTCCATCACTAATGGATATAGGATGGCCATTCCCTCTGCGCCTCCCAAACATGTATGGAAGCCAAAAGAAAAACATGTAATATTTGACCAATCAATAAATACTGTGGCTCAGTTGGTAGAGCGGGTCGGCTGATGATCAAAGGGTTGGAGGTTCGATCCCCGCCCTGCCACCTGTGTCATAGTTGTTGTGTCCTTAGGCAAGACACTTAACCCACCTTGCCTCGTGTGAATGTCGATAGTTAGCCTGCTATAGGTGTATGAATGGTAACGTGGGAAAGGAAAACAGGTCTCCCTTGTAAAAGAGTCTTCGGTCTCAATGGGATATACCTGTAGAAATAAAGGTTAAAAAAATAAATAATAAAAAAACCATTGCGTAGGTTATTGAAAGTTGATGAGGGTCCCCACGTTACCTTGTTTAAAAGCATATACATCACTCTCACTAATTAATGTTAAATCTGACTTTGTATTAAATAGTCTATAGTTACATTTAGATTGTTGAAACATTAGCATCCCCAGCTTATCTTTAGAAAGTTTTTCCTGAAAGATTGGTTGCGTTCCGAATCGCATACTTTCTACTATATAGTATGTAGAAAAAAGATTTAGGATGTCCCGATTCTTGTGGCCAGATTTAGGATGATTAGAAGTACCCGGATGTCCTACTTCATGCGGCCAAGATTGTTAGTGTTGAAAAGTGCATCCTATTTGGGCGATTCTGACCCACAATCCAGTGCGCACGTGAAGTGACGTAACATCGACTAAGCCTCCATATGAAAACAAACAGGGATGCGACGGATATAAAAGCAAGAGGCAATATCAAGGTGCAATGTTATGATGAAATAAGAGAGAAAAGTATGTCCCAATAGTATGCCTACTGCATCCTAACTAGATTCTTTCTATCGTCGGATGTAGTATGTAGAATAGAAAAAAGAAAGAGTATGCGATTCGGAACGCAACCTCTGTCTCTCTGTCTCTCAGTGGTGTTAGGTCAATAGCTTCATTCATGTTGTGCCTTGCTAAAGCCTTTATGCACTTATACTTGGTTTGTTGAAGTTGATTGTATTCTGTCCGGTAGGTTGTGTGTGGATTGCGTGTGTGTGTGTGTGTGTGTGTGTGTGCATGTGTTGGCTGAGCTCTAAGCTCTAACATGCAGCAAGATAAATAAATAAAATAAACTGAAAAGTACAAATATATAATATCACTTGAGCGTTTGTTATAATATCAAAAAGAAGCGTTTTATACTCTGTCAGTATCAAAGTGTGTTGGGAGCAATAAAAGACTGTTTGCACACCTGTATATAATCATTCACCTGATTACAAGGCTTTGCGTCACTACCACTGGTCAACACCAGACGGAGGCATTTCTCATCCATTGAAAACTCGACCAGTTGAGAACCACTTTTTCAGACACACACACACACACGTACGCACGCACACGCACACACACACACACACGCACGCACGCACGCACGCACGCACGTGAACACACAGACACACCCTTAGGCTACTCTTGTACTTCTATCTTTGTGAGGACACTCATTGACATAATGCATTCCCTAGCCCCTTACCCTAACCATCAAAACTAAATGCATAACCCCAACCCTTAAGGCCAGGACACACCAGTCCGACTACCCGAAAATGGAGTTTGCCGATTCAGGGAGCTCCAGTCTTCCCGTCGCGGCCGAAAAAATGCAAAGAACACACCGAGCCGACTGCTGACTTTCCGTACGCTCTGCGCTTGCGCGGGACGTAATGTCTCCATAACAGCAGGCGGCGCTAATCTGTATTGTGGCCCGAAAAAATACGGAAGCCGGAAATGATGGGACGGCTCTCTAGACCATAAACATAGATAGAAATACGTATTTATATTTATGGACCATAAAGAGCACCATTTTTAGCAGAGAGTGTCGAGCAGTCAACAAGGGTTGATGCATGTGAGTACTCGCTGAACGAAACAAACAAACACATTAAAACGATGGCAAACTGTTGTTAGCTGTTTGTGCTACCCGCCTCACTTCCGGGCTTCACTGATTCGCTAACCCTCCACAAATCAAATTGCTCCAACTGAAAGACTGCCCGCTCAAAAGAAGCCCGACGACATCTACGACGACCGATTTCACAGCACACACCAAACAGATTCGTGTCCCCGCCCCCTCCCGACTCTACGACGGCAATTATCGGGCCGGTGTGTCCTGGCCTTTACACTAACCCTTAACTAATAACTAATATAAACTGATCCTGATAGTTAGCTTGCACCCTGCGTGGTAGCTGCTGCTGCTATCGGTGTATGAATGTGTGTGTGTTATAGAAAGTTCTAGAATGCAACGCTCTCTGGGTAACCCCAACCCTTTTGAATAATAACAGAAGCTACAGTGGCCTTCAAGGACAAGAACAATTCTAAATTCTAAACAATGCACCTGATGACATTCCAAAAACATGGATTCCTCCATAAGACCTACCTGCTCAATGTACACAATGTAATATTAATATTTGTAATTCTCCGCTCAGGAGGATAATTAAGATTATTGGCAGAGGTGATTTTACACCAATGAGGACATATTTATGAATGAGGATATTGATTTTAGCTAATAAATTACTTAAAATGTTACACAGTGTCCCTTTAAATAAAAAAAATAAAAAAATCACATGAGGCAGTTGCAGTTTGTTGAATATTTTAATCATTCATAGACTCTTAACTGATGCACAGTCAGCGACATTATTGCTGGCAGAAATATTGTTGATGCATTATATATATATTTTTTTACACAGTTGCTTTGGTATATCTGTCTCTGTCCACAGTACAGTTACATTCACTGTGCCATCTATAAATACTGTACAAAAATAATGTGCTTCTTTGACACAAAAAATTTCCTCTCTCTCTCTCTCTCCGTCCGTACAGTGGATTTCAGCTTTTTGCAAGAGGAAAACCATAAGGCCTTTGTTTAAAACACACACATATATATAGTTTACACTTTTTTTTTAAATGGCTGGCAATGATATTAAATAGAATAATTACAGTTTATAATAAATTAGATTTTAAAGTCGGTATGCGAGGCAACCAGTCTGTATTGTCCTCACGTAAAAATGTCTGTAAGGTTAGTCGTAGTCCATCTTCAAAGTGCGTAAATATGGAAAAAAAATGCACTCAGTGATCAAGTGTTATTTTCTTTGGGGGGGTGGGGGAGGACTTGTGGTGTAGTGGTTAGACACCCCTCCCCCCTCCCCTCCATAGAGTCTCAGCCTCTTCACAGCAGACCACAGGTTCGAATCCGGCCCGTTGTCGTTCTCTGCATGTCATTCTCCCCCTCTAGCCCCATTTCAACTCTCCAAAACTGTATTTAAAACAGCAAAAAATGTATAAAAAAAAAAGAAAATAATCTGGAGTGTAAATAAAACAAAAAGCATATTTATTTTTTTGCGTCCACCGTCGTTGCATGTTCACTACGAAATTGCAATCTTCCACAGCCGTGCCGTGAGCTGTATTTGTACACTTTTTTTTGACAATAGAAGAAGTGTTTTTTTATTCTCAGAGTCTCATTTGGTTCCACATAGCCCTAAAAGAAATCACCTCGAAATCCTAAATCCAAATGTGCTTTCTCGCTCACCCCATCCCCTCCCAAGTACATCGATCAGGGATAAGGTGAGAATTGGATTTTTTTTGTGCTCCACATTCAAAAAATCCACAGTGTGTAAAGGCAGTACTCTCTTTCCACCACTAGATGGAGCTCTCAGTCAGTTTCTTATGCCCAGTTAAAGCTGGGGTATGTGATTTCTGATTGGTCAAAATTAACATGAGCTGTACACTTTGACCAATCAGAGCGAGGCTTCGATTCTCTGTTCTTATTGGCTGTTGGGACTGTCCATTCACTTTGGCACCGACGTTGTTGGTGTAGTAGAGCGTGTCAGGGAGGGACCATAGGGGAGGGACCAAAGAGAACAAGTGGAGCGGTTGAGGTATTTTGAGGATTCGAATCTCTCTATCCCAACTGCCATTTTCTCCCCAAATCCTCCACCCCAGCTTTAAGTGTGTTGGTGTTTAATCCAGTTGTATAGTTCCTTTAAAGGCGACAGGTCTGGTATTTGCTGTGTGGAGAGTTGGCGAGCTCGTAGAACAACACGTAGGCGTTGCTGCTTCGGACCTGGCTGGAGGAGACTGGACTCACCCTGCACACAAGACACACACACACACACACACACACACACACACACTTATTATGTTTGTGTATTTACATAATTCTTGAAAAGAATCTGGGCACACAAATGGTCCTTACAAGGTGCTTTCAAAACAACATTGTCACGTGCGCACGTGCAAAATGTATACAGAAGTGAGAGAATGGAATAGAACACAATCTTTATTGTCATTGCATGGTACAGGTATCCAATGAAATTGCAGTGCTACTTAGGCCAGTGCATAATAAAGAGAGACATGTTACCTTGCATCGTTGTAGCTGTACCATTCGCCCAGCCCGGGGTTCTTGCAGTAAGCCGTGTAGTGTCCGCCCAGAGCGTTACCAGAGTGGTTAGACACAGCGTACAGGTTATACACAGGGCGCTCTGTAGAGAGAGACACATACACTGTTAGTCTAGTGCTTATGCATCAAATACACCTGACCTTACTTGTATTATTTGTGATATGCATTTACTTGTGACATTAACAAGTGCAGTATATACATTTTATGGTCTCACTGTCTAAACCTACATTTTTCTTACTGTGACATCACAGTAAGAAAAATGTAGGTTTAGGATTAACAGGACAGCTGGGCCAAGGGAAGACTAATGGAAGACTGAGGGAAGAAAAACCTAATT
>NC_137218.1:3946270-3953770 GCF_949987685.1 Ammodytes marinus
CACATGCGTTTGCCTTTCTCTTCATCTCTGTGAATGAAACAATAAAGAAATGCTCAAGTCAGACGAAGAAAATTAAGAGACCAGTCTGGATTTTTTTCTTAAATCTTCATCTCTACATAACTTATTGAAAATACTCTTTATAAAGATATTTTTTTGGCATTTTTACGCTTTATTGATAGTGTAGAGACAGAGTTGAAATGGGGCAGAGAGGGGAGTGACATGCAGAGAACGACCGCGGGCTGGAATCGAACCCGGGTCCGCTGCTGGCCGAGGCCCATAGGGGGGGGGACGCTTTACCAACTGAGCTAAAGGCGCCCCCGAAAATGCTCTTTAATGACAAAAAAATGTATTGGAATTTGGTAGAAATGTTGTCAGTAGTTTATATTATAAAACCAAAAATGTTCATTCTACTCAAACATATGCCTCTAAATAGTAAAACGAGAGACACTGAACATTTGGAGTGGTTTCTTAATTTTTTCCAGAGCTGTATATCTTACTACCAAACAGGTTATTAACACACACGTACTATCCTAAAAATCACTTTCAATAAAAATCCAGCATTTCTTAAAACCAGATATAAATCGTTTTGTATTGAGTTGGCGGGGATTCAAATCCGAGTTAATGCAATAAAAATAACTATATACAGTACAGGCCAAAAGTTTGGACACACCTTTTCATTCAATGCGTTTTCTTTATTTTCACGACTATTTACGTTGTAGATTCTCACTGAAGGCATCAAAACTTTGAAGGGACATATGGAATTATGTACTTAACAAAAAAGTGTGAAATGACTCTTAAATAGGTCTTATATTTTAGATTCCTCAAAGTAGGCACCCTTTGCTTTTTTGACAGCGCTACAAACCCTTGGTGCTCTCTCAATGAACTTCATTAGGGAGTCACCTGAAATGGTTTAGCAAAGAATTCCACATGTGTTCATTCAAAGTTTTGATGCCTTCAGTGAGAATCTACATTGTAACTAGTCATAAAAATAAAGGAAACGCATTGAGCGTGTCCAAACTTTTGGCCTGTACTGTATATATATATTTTTTTTTTCCGCTGATGGTCTCGTTTGCTGTTACAGGTCGCTAATGATCATAAGAGGAATTTTTTGACCGTTTCATGGACATTTCAAAGTTCCTCGTAGTGTCTTTACTTGGAAAGCTCGAGGGTAAATTATTAAAAAGTAATTACACAGTTCATGTACAAAGTTACAGGTCAATCATTCATACAGCTGCTGTGTTCTTTTTGGCCGTGTGATGTGTCAGTGACATGGTTATGAGTGACTGATTGGGATAAGAGGTCGCTGGGTGGTGAGGGGTGTGTGTGTGTGTGAGTGAGTGTGTGTGAGTGAGTGTGTGTGTCCGTGCGTTTGCGAGCAAGTGTGTGTGTGTGTCTCTTTGCATGCATGTGTGCGTGTTTGCGAGCATGTGTGTGTGTGTGTCTGTGCGTGTGAGTGAATGTGTGTGCGTGCGAGTGAATGTGTGTGCGTCTGTGTGTGTTTGCGAGCGTGTGTCTTTGCGTGCATGTGCAAGTGTGTGCGTGCGAGTGAATGTGTGTGCGTCTGTTTTTGTTTGCAAGCGGATGTGTGTGTGTGTGTGTGTTTGTGTGTGTTTGTGTGTGTGAGGACTTACGAGAGATGGTCAAAGTCCTGCTGGAACGCCTTGGGACAGACAGTCACTCTGTTCAGCTCGTTGTGAAGACCGTCCAATAAGAAACGCAGAAACTCCTGGGCGTCCTGCTGACTGCACACACACACACACACACACACACAGGCGCACACACACACACACACACACACACACACACACACACACACACACACACACACACACACACACACACACACACACACACACACACACACACACACACACACACACACACACACAGACAGACAGACAGACAGACAGACAGACAGACAGACAGACAGACAGACAGACAGACAGACAGACAGACAGACAGACAGACAGACAGACAGACAGACAGACAGACAGACAGACACAAGAGGACATTGTTACTCTTTATAAATGTCCATGTTAAAAATGGGATTTCAAAAGGTGCTTAGAGGAATTTTCAGTTTGTGTTAATTATTCAGTACGTCATCATGTTTAAATATAATGAAAGAGACACTATGGTTACTGTGATGTCATGTGCATTACGTGTACTTTATTACACTGATAAATGCTCTGTCCTGATTGGTTATGTAGGATAATTCATTGTTGTTATGGGTAACAGACTGTTGCTAAGGAACTACGGGGACATTGTTTTGATTGATCACAGTTGTTACAAACAGCCAGGTTATATTATAGGCCAACTACTACTCCTTCAAAAAACAATGGAATACTTTATCAAAATTACTCTAAGTGTACAGTATGTCGAGAGCAGGGAAGTTTGGAGTTGGGTTCAAATGTGTGAAGAGACTTTACTTAATGTGATTTGATTTGATTCAATTTATTTCAGACATATCAAACATACAAAACAAAATGAAAAGCATGGAAATACAATAAACAAAAATTATGTTTTCACAAAAAAAATAAAAAATAAAAAATTATCTGTATTTCTGAGATATGCCTGAAAAGGAGCAGGAAGAAGTATACACTTATTTAATCCTACCCCTTTTCCAATGTGCAATATGATCTGAAACCATCTCAGGCTATCTATGCTTTCCATGAGGCACTGTGTCTTTGCAGTTACTTTTCGATTTGCATTTTTATAACACTATTGTATACACACCATTGTAATATGGTAAATGGACTTGACTTATATAGCGCTTTTTAGCAGGTTTTCTCAGCCCCAAAAATGCTTTATATTTGTTACCACATTCTCTCTCACACACACACACACACACACACACACACACACACACACACACACACACACACACACACACACACACACACACACACACACACACACACACACACACACACACACACACACACACACACACACACACACACACACACACACACACACACACACACACACACACACACACACACACACACACACACACACACACACACACACACACACACACACACACACACACACACACACACACACACACACACACACACACACACACACACACACACACACACACGCGCATTCCACTAAAGACTTACTTGCATCCTACGAACTTGGGCGCGTATCTCTGTATTTGGCTCTTGAAGTCAGAGGGGCTGATTGCCTCGTTGTTCACTGACGTCCACAGGCTCTGAGTCAGTTTAGCAAACTCTGAGATGAGAGAGAGAGACATAAAAAGAGAAAATGAATCAGGCCATTTTAATCTTATCAATGTTTGAGCAACACCCTCCTTTCAAGTACGCTTAAAGCTACGGTACTTTAAAAAAAAGGAACTCCCTAAATTTGACCTGTTAGTGGTAAAATGCGTCATGGATAAAATGTCCTCTTATATGAGTCACAAAGTTGAATCTGCAGAAACTTGCAGAGGAAGCAAAGTTTGCGCCTGGTTGTAAGTGAGCTAATGTATCGTTAGCCTAATAGCACAATTGCCTAAATCATATTTAATCTACTCTACTTTTACTCTACATCTACTCTATTCTACATCTACTCTACTCTACTCTACATCTACTTTACCCTGCTCTATAACCCTTAAAATATGACTTAGGCAATTATGCTATTAGGCTAACGAAAAGTAGACGTAGAATAGCGTAGATGTACAGTAAAAGTAGAGTAGAGTAAATATGATTGAGGCAATTATGCTATGAGGCTAACGATATCTTATTGCGTGTGAGAGAGAGAGAGAGAGAGAGAGACAGAGAGAGACAGAGAGAGACAGAGAGAGAGGGGGGATGACCTGCAGTAAAGGTCCACGGGTCGGGTTTCTTAATGGTTAAGTGACAGAGAAACTAATTAAAATCTTAACATAAACCTAACCTAAAGTGAATATTTCACGTCATTCGGGACAGGTGATCTCAGATCATAGTTACTGTTTACCTGCTTCTGTCCTCTTAGTCATACAAAGACATCTCCTGAGGTAGCAGAATTTGGACTTTGCCTGTGGACATGTCTGTACAATAATCTGTGGCACGAACCAGCCTGAATTGATGGGCGATTTGTTCTTAGTTGTGTCTGTTTATATGTTACCCTGATGTACCCTGCTGCTGTAAACAACAACAACAGTGAAACAGTAACTTTTCAGGAAGCTTTCTAACTTCAAACAGTGTTCCAGGGATCACATTTTCCCTGTGAGGAAAGTTTGTTTATTCAGTTATGATGAGAATAAACCTTAGAAAATGTTTCACTTCTCTGACACACCCAAAGTTACACACTGCACCTTTAAGTTGAGAGCGTTTTGTCACTTGAAGTAATTTTAAAACACTGAAAAAACTAGGTGAGACATTACACTAAACAAGCTGCAAGGCAAGTTTATTTCTATAGCACAATTCAGACAAAAAGCCATTCAAAGAAGTGTTTTACATGGGCATGAAATACATCAAGATAAAAATACATCAAGTATAGAATTAGACATTAGAAAAGCAAAAGAAAAATATGAAATAGGACTTTAATCTATTTCTGTAGGGCTTTAACCCACTGTATTTATAATAATAATAATAATAATAATAATAATAATAATAATAATAATAATAATAATAATAATAATAATAATAATAATAATAATACATTTTATTTATAATGCACTTTATATTCAAGAATCAGAAAAAAATGCTTCAGAAAAAAAATAAAAAATATTAAAAGGGGGAACCTCAAAGAAAGTTTAGCTAAATGCTCTTTTAAAGAAAAAAATGTTTCACTTCTCTGACACACCCAAAGTTACACACTGCACCTTTAAGTTGAGAGCGTTTTGTCACTTGAAGTAATTTTAAAATACTGAAAAAACTAGGTGAGACATTAGACTGTGTGTTTTGAGGGTTCCGTTTAAAAAGAGCTGTAGTCTGTGGGGCCCTGAGGTGGTCAGGGGGGGCGTTCCATAGTCTAGGGGGGCAGCAGCAGAAAAGGCCCGATCACCCATGGTGCACAGCTTTGTATTTACCAAACTATCTATTCTAATCTATTGTAAACGCTGTACTAAACACATGTAATTACTGTGGTTAGTTAGAGCAGTGAGAACAGCCTGTACTAACACGCCCTACTAAAAGCCCTGCAGGACTTTTGTAACATGCAAAACCAAAGTTCAAGCATTCGTTGAACATCTATTTATAGCTTCACCTATCAAAGCAAACACTCAAGTTTTGGGACTCAGACCTAGGTAGAAAACAATGCGTAGTTTTTTTTAAAGGTAGTTTTCTTTAGGTCGACTAATTTCTTCTAACGTCCTCCCTCCTACATACTCAACATGTACATACTACATACTGTCTACTTAACCATCGATCATGTACAATACCGTTTGCACTGAAGTATATAGAAGCAATAAAGAATAAAAAAAGAAAAAGTCTGTGTCGCAATGCATTGTGGGGCTGGTTGAGTAGGGAAAGTATCCTATCGATCCATACACAAAACTTTCCCGGAAGTAAGTACTCATCCGGGCATTTCTCGCCTACACAAACTCGCAAACACAACCACAGCATACTCAAATTGACGCCAAAATTAGTATGAGTAGGACGTTAGTATGGCTTTTAGTATGAGTAGGACGTTAGTAGGGCTTTTATTATGAGTAGGACGTTAGTAGGGCTTTTAGTATGAGTAGGACGTTAGTAGGGCTTTTTGTGCGAGCAGGACGTTAGTTGGGCTTTAGTATGAGTAGGACGTTAGTAGGGCTTTTAGTATGAGTAGGACGTTAGTAGGGCTTTTATTATGAGTAGGACTTTAGTAGGGCTTTTAGTACGAGTAGGACGTTAGTAGGGCTTTTAGTATGAGTATGACGTTAGTAGGGCTTTTAGTGTGAGTAGAACATTAGTAGGGCTTTTAGTATGAGTAGGACGTTAGCAGGGCTTTTAGTATGAGTAGGACGTTAGTAGGGCTTTTAGTATGAGTAGGACGTTAGTAGGGCTTTTAGTATGAGTAGGACGTTAGTAGGGCTTTTAGTGTGAGTAGGGTGTTAGTAGGGCCTTTAGTATAAGTAGGACGTTAGTAGGGCTTTTCGAATAACAGCCATAGAGTCCGGCCTTACCTTCCATTAACGCTGCGTTGGTCCCACAGTTGTTGTTGAGGTCTGTGCGGTGGACGTCCCTCAGACAGTAGTCTCTCAGGTCAGGAGTGTTACTCAGACACTGCAGGATGGAGTTCATGAAACACTGGCAACAAAACACACAAAATATATTCTATTAAATTATGAAAAAACAGACTCAAATCACTTTTTTTGGTCAAAATCAGTGAATATCTCCTCATGATTAGGCTACCTGTCTGTAGTGTGTGTGTGCTGGAAAAAAATTCTGGTGTTAATACTCAGCCTAGGTTCTGTAAACGTGTATGTAAACAAAGAGTATGTATAAACAAAAGAGGGCCCATCGTATCTAGTAACACCCCCGTTTACAGAGCCTAGGCTGTGTATTAACAGTGGATTTTTTTTCAGCGCACACACAGTACGGACAGGTAAGTAAGTAAGTACATTTTTATGATACAGTATTCACTGATTTTGACAACAAGCGTTCTCCAGAATCACTGACACCATCTAAAGAATAAACAGTGTGTGTGTGTGTGTGTGTGTGTGTGTGTGTGTGTGTGTGTGCGTGCGTGTGTCTGTGTGTGTGTGTGTGTACGTGCGTCTGTGTGTGTGTGTGTGTGAGTGAGTGAGTGAGTGAGTGAGTGCGTGCGTGCGTCTGTGTCTGTGTGTGTGTGTGAACCTTACCGTGTTGCCCAGGTTTCTCAGCCCCACTAGACCTTGTGGACTTTTGTTCTGTTCAAACAATAACAAGGGAGGAGATTTCAGTTCAGTTTACTCAAGATCAACATCGCTTTATTTTTCAATATGTGCAACAATAACAGTATAGTAGTGGTTGGCAATCAAAGTGTCAGGCTGTGTGTGTGTGTGTGTGTGTGTGTGTGTGTGTGTGTGTGTGTGTGTGTGTGTGTATGAGAGAAACAAACGTGATAAGAGAGAGCCACGTGAGACCTAACACACACATACTGCAAATAAAAGTGTACACACGTTTCTAGAAAGTGTCCATTCAGAGTGAAATAGCATTCTTTGCACTGATGGTCTCGTTTTGCTGTTATATGTTAGTCATGATCATCAGAGGGAAAAATTAGACTGTTTTCAGAAATATTTAAAAGTTCCTCGCGACTACTTCAAGATGTACTGATGCTAAGAGACATTTGCACTAGACACATGTCTAAAAAGTCTACATGAAACTTTTAAAAAATGTCTTAAAGTATGGCTGCTGGAATCTCAAAACTGTTCACACAATCTATCATAGATTTTAATTCAATTTAATTTTAATTTAATTTTTTAACATTATTTGAATAATTGTTTTTACTCACTTGTTCTGTCGGTTGCATTTTTTATTTTATTTTTTCTGTTGTCTGATTGTCTGTTTTTATTTATGAGTACACGCATATGTTTGTTTCATGTGA
>NC_137218.1:3958770-3963770 GCF_949987685.1 Ammodytes marinus
TAAGAAATGTGAAGCGCTTTGGGGCTGAGAAAATCGGCTAAAAAGAGCTATATAAGTCCAGTCCATTTAGCATTTTTTCATTTTTTACAATGCAGGGTCTAAAATCTTTACAGTTGCACTTTCCTGGAAAACTAGTAGAGAAATAAAACTGATCCAAAATACCTTCTGTAGTCTGAAGAAAACTCAAGAGTAAAGTCATGGAGATACATCAATGATCAATGTGTGTGTGTGTGTGTGTGTGTAGTGGAGACAGTGATTCTGGAGAACGCTTGTTGTCCAAATCACTTTTTATCAAAGTCAGTGAATATCTCCTCATGATCCACTATACCTGTTTGTACTGTGTGTGCACTGAAAACAAATCAAGTGTTAATACACAGCCTAGGCTCTGTAAACAGGCATGTTGCTAGCTATGGCGGGCAGGTCCGAGCCAATTTGTTTACATACCCGTTTACAGAGCCTAGGCTGTGTATTAACACTGGATTTTTCCCCCCCCCCAGCGCACACACAGTACAGACAGGGAGCGGATCATGAGGAGATATTCACTGATTTTGTTTGAGAAAAATAGATTTTGACAATAAGCGTTCTCTAGAATCACTGACTCCACCTTTAAAGACTGTAAGCTGAATGCTAATGTCGACATGCTAACATATTCAAATTAATAGAAAAACTACAAAACTAAAAAAAGAACTACACAATTCAACCAATGAGAGTAAAAGAACAATTAGACAGTGTGTTGTTCCCATTGTAAACAGAGGCAAGCATTCCAGAGAGGGCACGGACTAATAATAACTCCCCTATAGTGTTAAAAAGAACACAGACTTAGTAGCTGGCCAACTCTTTCACATTATAATGAACTGTTGACACACACACACACACAGGCACTAACGCACACACACACACACACAGGCACTAACGCACACACACACACACACAGGCACTAACGCACGCACACACACACACACAGGCACTAACGCACGCACACACACACACACACAGAAACAGACACACACACACACACACACACACACACACACGGCCATGTGCAGGAATGTTTGTGCTTTAACAGAATGTCCCTAGCAGCAGATAAAGGTGACAGTTTGGACACTTCCCTCTTATCAGTTGAGCTCCTCGCTGTTACGCAACTCACGTCAAATTGTTTTACTGATGCATAGCAGGCAGGCTCTGTTTATGGCCCTGTACACACACACACACACACACACACACACACACACACACACACACTGACGGAGGCACTAACGCACACACACACACACACAATCACTAATGCAGGAGAGACGCAGGAACTAACGCGCGCACACACACACACACACACACACACACACACACACACACACACACACACACACACACACACACACACACACACACACACACACACACACACACACACACACACACACACACACACACACACACACACACACACACACACACACACACACACCTGTCCTCAAAGGACTGATAGTGATATCAGACTGAAAGGTCACATATCTGGACCTCCACACAGCCCTTTCAATGGAGTGTCAAAGTCGAATGAGATTTTGAGATGGGATGTAAATATTGCTGTCATTTCTCAATTTCTGACTTTTTTGGAATTTCAAATTTTTTTATTATTTTTTTAAAGATATTTTTTGGGCATTTTTATGCTTTATTGATAGTGTAGAGACAGAGTTGAAATGGGGCAGAGAGGGGAGTGACATGCAGAGAACGACCGCGGGCTGGAATCGAACCCGGGTCCGCTGCTGGCCGAGGCCCATGGGGGGGGGGGGGGGGGACGCCCTACCAACTGAGCTAAGGACGCCCCCTTCAAATGACATTTTTGGTGCAAAGTAATATGCCTAGATCACAAATTAGACTAGTTTTAAAACACTTATGACCTTATAAAGTGACCGTGTTGTACTTCAAAGTTGAATACAATGTTAAGAAGCTATGTAAAGACGGCTGTAAGTTCACAAATTCTGCTCACAAATGAAGTTTTTCGTGCAAAAATAAGATGCTTGACACACGTATACGACTAGTTTTCAAACGGCAGGCCTATGTCACCTTAAAGTGAATGATTTTTATTTATTTTTTTACTTATTTCACCACATATCTGGAACAAACTCCCAGAAAACTTGAGGTCTGCTGCAACTCTCAGCTCTTTTAGAATCATTGCTTAAGACTTTTAATCTGCCTTCTAACCTGTAACTTTTTATTTGCTTGTTTTAATTGTCTTATGAATTCAATTTAGCTATTTTCACATGTCTCAATTTTTTATTTATCTGTATGCCCCCTGTAAAGCACTTTGAATGGCCTTGTGTCTGAATTGTGCTATGTACATAAACTTGCCTTGTCTTGCAAATTTTACTGTGACATTTCAGCATAAACATGTTTTATTGGGATTGGGATCTACAGGCCTGAAAAACAAGTTGCATGAACATTGAACACTGAACAAACTCACAGTGAACAATTACACACGGCCGTCACCCAGGGTTTATTATACGGCTATAAAGAGAATTATGTTTTTACAACCTATAACGAAAGACGTCAGTAGGCTACAAGTCAGTACAGATGAACATTAAAAGTCTTTGAGTAGGCTAGACATAAGGGGCATTTTTCTTATTATTTTTTTTATTATATTTCAATTATAAATGGCAAGATTTTATTTTACTTATGAGACAACCTGGGTAACGTATTGTGATATTTGAATTGATTTTTTTTCTTTTTCTTATCCTTATTCAAGAAACAACATTTGCACTGCCTTTACTTATTTTGCAAACTCATATAAAACTAATTCAAGAGGCTGCCTTCTCGTTTCTGAAAGTGAAACATCTGAAGCATTATAAAAGGGGCTGATCAGGTGATGGTTGAGGCTTCTGACAGCTAAGCCAAAAATGTTTAATTCCTATTGTAGAGATAAATTGAGGTGTGTGTGTGTGTGTGTGTGTGTGTGTGTGTGTGTGTGTGTGTGTGTGTGTGTGTGTGTGTCTAATTTGCAATGATGTCGAGTCAAGCAAATGCAAAGCAAAAACAATACGTCGCCTACACAATGCAAATACATCAAACACACAACAAGCTGATAAAGAGAAACATATTCAAACATTTAGACAGTGATGTAGAATTGCTGCAATTAAAATGAGATGGGTAAAAGTACAATATAGCCTAATCAAAACAGTTACAGGTAGAGTTTGGCAGATTTAAGGTAGGCCTATACCTAATATGTCTACATTGGTTAAAGGATATGAAGGTAGCCTATTTAGTATAATTTAAGTTATGGTAGTTAGTAGGTACTTACTCTTTTTACTCTTATCTTCTATACTATTTTTTTTTTATTATTGTTGCATTGTTAAGGAAAGCTTGGAACACGAAAATTGCATTGCCAGCTATGACTGCTCTGCCTGTTAAGTTGTGCATTTGACTAATAAAGGAACTTGAACTTGCAAAGGTAATGAAATGGGTGAAAGTACAATATAGCCCAATCAAAACAGTTACAGGTAGAGTTTGGCAGATTTAAGATAGTTTGTCTGCATTGGTTAAAGGATAGGAAGGTAGCCTATTTATTATAATGTAAGTAAATGGTAGTTAGTGTAATGGTATGTGGACTCTCTCACTCACCTTGGCTTGGTTGATGATCAATCCCATGAACGTGGACACTAGTTTGGATCGGGACAGAGACGGGCTTTTCTTCCGGAGGTCTGCTGGCTTGTCTAGCGGTAGAGTAGAGGCCGGTTCCTCCGCCGCTGTGACCGTGTAGGAGTGTCGCAGAGACGGCATGGTTGCGCTGGTGAACGGGGTCCGATGGGTCCGATACCAAGACTGTGCAGTCATCCAATGCAGCAGATATACTCAGTAGAAAAATCCCCACTTCAAAAAAATTCTCTCTTATAGGCTCAAAGTCAGCGATCAAGAAATAATAATCAATCGATATGCAGTAGGATCGCTGTATTGTAGCCTATCTGTCTGTCAGTATTTCCTTCTCTCTCTCGAACTTGCTACGTTCCTGTGTGGAGGAGTGAATAACACAGAGGTGGCGTGTGTCGGAGGTTTTACTGCGTGCTGTGAACGCCCCCCTCCCTCCCTGTGAACCGAACTCTGCTGCTGCCTTCAAGTGCTGCAAGGAAAAGTCTAAACTGGGAAAAGGAAACCCTACTCAGATATTCTTTAAAAAAACAATGCAGAAATGCTCTGTTACAAAGACGAATGCATCGTTTATCCCCCCTCTCCCCCCCCCCCAAAAAAAAACCAACATGTTTTGAGCGTGTTGTGTATTGTCCCAAAATCAACATAAGTTAGCTTATAAGTGACAATGGAGAAACAGCATTTTAGCTGAGTGTGAATTTGAAAAGAAAACCCAAAATTCAAGAATATTCACATTTAATTGTCAAATCGCTGTTTAAAATGCAATATGTTAGCATTTGAAAATTGTGCTAAAACAAAAATTGTAATCAGTAATCAAGCTCTTTTAACAGTAGACAGGACGGTATAGATTGTGACATTGGGCCGCGTTCACTAACATGAACATAGAAATGGTCTTACTTTGCGAACACCCTTTATGTACTTTGATGCAAGTGAAATGCATGCAATCAAAATTGTACAAGTCACAGTATTTCTACTAAAGAAAAAGCGGAGTATCTGGATGCTGGGTGGCTCCTGAAATGTATTGGTGTTAACAAGCAATGAAGACATTTACCTCAAGTCAGGGCTGTACAGTGCGACAGTTTTGATCGCATTTGCTACTGAAATTGATCACGTGCGATGATGAATACAACTCCAATCGCACTCGTGCTAGTGTTGCCACCCGTCCCGTTTTTCCCAGAATTGTTCTCTTTTTTTCACCAGCTGTGACCCGTTTTTTGGGGAAAATGCCAAAACCTCATTTGATTTCCTTCCTTCGTTCAGTAGTTAAGGCCGTCTCACACGGGCCGAGGAGTTTGTTGCGCCCGCTATTGCATCGGAGAGGCGGGCGGGCAGGGGCGGTCTTAACGATCTCGGGGCCCGTT
>NC_137218.1:3968770-4058770 GCF_949987685.1 Ammodytes marinus
TCGATCCCCCGCCGACATGTCGAAGTGTCCTTGGGCAAGACACTGAACCCCAAATTGCTCCCGATGGTTCAGAGAGCGCCTTGCATGGCTGCTACTGCCATCGGTGTATGAGTGTGTGTGTATGAATGGGTGAATGTGGTAAGATATGTAAAGCGCTTTGGGGCTGAGAAAATCGGCTAGAAAAGCGCTATATAAGTCAAGTCCATTTACCATTTACCATTACTCCTATAAACAACGAGTGCGCTCATCCCTCAATAAACACACACATGTATTTGTAGAGAGACTAACTATCTTATCAACCAGGGACTTGCAGGGACAGTTGGGGGAGCAAGGGCTCATTATCATTTTAAAATAGTAGCACATTTCTGACTTAGCCCAGCATACCTACCAATTTATTTTGATTCCCTTAGACTCACACAATTGTTCAACAGATCAACAGATCTCTACAAAATAATCAGTTCACACAGAGACATTGTTCTTCTTTAGTATTCACTAAAGCAAACAGTTTTTTCGCACGTTTTCTATGCTACTAGTTTCTGGTATAAGATACATTTACACTAATTGACTGCACCAAATATTGCACTTTTTTGTATTTCTGCACATGACATTAAATCATTTGAAATATGTTGGTGGTATTGTTGAAATAAATAACACTTAAAAAAACAACATCAACAACAAATTCTTCACACACAAATGAAAAAAGGCGGTTCTCTACATGAATAACCAAACCAACCTACCCTCAAAACTATAAAGTTGGCCTATGTTTGGTTGCAACATTTAGGCTTAATTCATTCTGCTCTCATCACTGCAAAAGCACTGAAATCATTATAAAAAAAGATCTTAATCTTTGAACTCAAATCTGTTCCTTCAATTATTTCCAACTTCTTTGTGCCTTGTATCTTTCTTTGCATTAAGAACTTTTTGAGGTATGTTTAAATTTTAAATTTTTAGAAACAATACAGAAAGCAGGACCTTGGTGGTTAAGACAATAATTAAAACAGGCTGATGCTGCTCGTCAGTTTCATTGTGGTAGGACCCGGCTGGTTGGTCGATTGGCCAGGGGTGTGAAAAACTGGTCAGACCTGGCTGGTCGTGTCATCCTGAAGACTTATGTCAAAGCCTTTAGAAGTTATTGTCCCCAAAGGGAAATTCTTTTTCACAAAAATGTACGTTAAGGGGAGAGAGAATTTAAACCTGTTTGTAGACCCAGGAAGATTACAGAGTAACTAGCCTGTCCTGTTTATAAGAATGTAGAAGAACTACAAAAGGTACCCAACCTGTTTTTTCATGGGGTCCAAATACTTTTCACAACCACACCCAGACACAAGTAGCAGGAGGGCCTACATGTGTTTTCTGTGAGCAGGAACGACTCAGGAAATATAATCCAGCCAAAACTGTTTGATATCAAAACCCAATCTTGTCACCATTTGGCACACAAAGGGTTTATATGGATTATGTTTGAAACAGTTACACTCCGCTGTGCTCAATCTGAAACATTTTGAACCTTTCTGCTTTTCTACTGCTTTTTAAATGGCCGTAAGCGGAGCCGCGGCTCTGTGTAAACACCCAACTTTGAATAGATATGGACATAAATATCTAAAAATCTAAAAATAAAGTTTAGCTTAGTTAGGTTCTTGGCTTCCAAAGACCATGGCCCCCCCAAGTGGCTGGGCCCTAGAAAGCCTTCCCACTTTCTGCCCCTTATGGGCGGCCCTGGGTGTGACGTTACTCCGGTAATAAAGTGGGACTTGTTCTTTATTGCCCCAAGAAAAAACCGCAAATTCATTCTAAACTTTTTTTTACTTCCTGTGTTGCTGTATTTAATGTTGTCACAGTGTTTACGGTAAAGAGACACTTAGAAATACTCAAAGGGAAATGCTCAGATAATTCAATATTGGTTTTTTGTATTGTTTTATTTAGTTTTTTGTGAAATATTCCCTTAAATATGTACATTTAGGTAGATTTTTTAAGGAAAAGGGAAACTGAAAGTAGTTCAGTTGGATGGAGGTTTTGGTCAGGTAGCATATTAGAATAGATAAGAATTGGGGCCGCTCCGGTGGCGTAGTGGATAGAGCGTGTATCATATTGGCTCCGGCCTTCGTTGCAGGGGTCGCGGGTTCAAATCCGACCCATGGACCTTCACTGCAGGTCATCCCCCCTCCCTCTCTCTCTCTGTCTCCCCATTTCAACTCTGTACTATCCAATAAAGCTTGAAAATGCAAAAAACTAAAAAAAAATAATAGAATAGAGTAGAAAGCTTTAATTGTCGTTATACACAGTACAAAGAAATTCAGAGAGCAGCTCCTTAAAAGTGCATCAGTTAATCACAGTATCACAATAAAAAGTTTAAATTCACACTCAAGAACCACAAACAGACAAACAAAAACATAGAACGATAGACAGGGATATGTCTGGTGGTGCAGTGGAAATATGTCCGCCAGCTTATACGAACAACCGGCAAAATCTTTTCCACAGGGATATTTTCTTCGCCTTTTTCTGTGTCTCTTTGTCCCGCTTTTCTCCGCCAACCACCTTGTCCTTAAACCCTTCATCCGATGTCCGCTTGACTCGGATGGCTCGATTGATTTCACTGAAGTCCTTGAGGAGGTCCACCTTCTTCTTTTGCAAGTGCTGGTGTCTCTTCTCGAGCCCTTTCAGTATGTAGTAGACCACAGACCCCATTTCAATGTCCATCTCTCTTTCTCTGGCCTGACACAATGCTAGTCGTTCATCAAGCTTCCGAAATGCTTCCTGTATCTGCTTGTATTTGCGTAGAGGCTCTACTACAATGGCCTTCTTGTGCGCACGATCCAACGTCGAGATGTCTTGGTTTTCTTGTGTGAAAATCACTATTTCACGATTCTTGATGATCTTATTTTGGTTGACCAGCAGAAGTTCCAGTTGCCGGATAATATAATCCCTCTTCCGCTCTGCCTGGAAGTCTTTGGAAGGCTCCTTTCTTTCTGCTCGGTGCCGTTCTCGCAGGACTGAAAATGTTTTATTGTCTACGTTCGATTTGTTAGTCGTTTGCTCGTCTGTTAATCCAGTCCCAAGCGGCTTGTTTTCGGGCAAAGGGACACACATCTCTGAAATGTCTGGTTTTGTGTTGCTTTCTGAAGCGTCGAAGTCAATCTTTACTGTGGTGGATTGATCGCCCATTTGAGGGATTTGATGTACTCTGGTCTCTTCCGCCCGTCTGCAGTCTGTCCTGAGCTGTTGATTGATTGATTGATTGATTGATTGATTCAATTTATTTCAGACATTTCAAAAATACAAAACTAAATGAAAAGCATGAAAATACAATAGACAAAAATTATGTTTAAAATATTTCACAAAAATTTTTTATTTATTTTTTTACATAAATTGTTAGGATATGCCTGAGAAAAAACTCCCAGTAAAAAACTCTTTATCGGGATTTAAAACATTGAGAAACCTCAGGGAGATTAATTACCTTTGAGGGGCCAGTCAAGAACTGTTGATTGTCGAGCTCGGGGACGGGTATGATTCCTATTGGGGGACAATTCTTCACCCCATTGCAGGCCATGGTTGGCGTTTCTTGTTCTTCTGTGCTTCTCAAACGCATTTCGCGAACTGTAGTTGTGTTTTCATCCGTCTCTTGAAGCTGATGTTTTTCGAGGTGACCCACGTAAGTCATACCCGATGGAGGGGTAAACTCAACACCTGTAATAAAGTGAAAGTCAAAATTATTTCTATAGCACATTTAAAAACAACATCAGTTGACCAAAGTGCTGTACAAGATACAATACAAAACAACATATAAGATACATGAGAAAAAAAAGTTAGGAGTGTCAAAGTCTCAACTTGTGTTAAAGGCCAATGCAACAAAAGTGAGTCTTCAGCAACGTTTTAAACTGTACGTGCTACTGGGGTCAGGAAATGGACCTTCATTTTTTAAGGACTGTGGAACGTGAAGCCTCTATTCTTTGATTAAATAACTAAGCTTGATTAATACAGCCTTAAGCAATTTATTTATGTTAATATAAGTGTTAAATCGCTCTTTATTCATACAGTGATCACTTATATTTTCCTTACTCACCATAGCCGGCCTTGCTCTGGTTTCTTCTCAACATCTCAAGCAGAACTGTTGATGCTTCTCCTTTGTCCTTCTTGATTACTTTCGTCTGTTGAATATTTCGCTGCTGACGTTCCAGGTCTCCCACGTAAATCATACCCAGTGGAACGGTAAATTCAACACCAACAGAATCCTCGCTCTGATTTCTTCTTAGCAGTTCGAGAAGAATTCCCGAAGCTTTCTCGTCCACCTCAACTTTTTCGGTGTTTTGCTCCATATTTTCTGTCCCGAGATGATGCTTAATCTCGAGCTCAAGCGCTTGCATCGTTTCCTCGATTTCGATAAACTTTTTTTTGCCGATTGTCTTCTGTCTGTTTTACTCTGTCTGTGTGTATATTTCTCTGTCTGTGTCGATATATGTGTGTGTGTCTGTAGGTTTTTGTGAGTATACTCTTACTGAGTGTGTAGGGTTATAGACTCGGGGTTCTAGAATAGAATGTCTCAAGTGATGTTAGAATGTGGAAGATGATGACCAAACAACATAACAATGACATAGAAAAGGAATGTTACTTTTTATATTATTTTTGTTTGTTTTTAAATTATTACCATGGAAACCGTGAATTGTTGTTGCCCATACTGCTCATTTTGGAAATCTGAAAAAAATGGCATCCCAGGGTGAAAAGGGGTGAATAGGTTCTTATAGATATCATCACGAAACTTTGCCAGTTGATTTCTATTAAAACAATTACTTTTTGTGTTAAATTTTTTCCCCTCATCTTTTAATAAATATGAAAATATGGCAATATGTAACCAATTATGTGTAAATTTGGGTCATTTTTCAAACAAAAAACCCAGATGTCGGATAAAGCCTGAGTTGAAAAAATGGGGCAGTTGAGGGGAATGACATGCAGAGAACGACCCGGGCTGGATTCTAACCCGGGTCTGCTTCAACCAGGAACAATTTCAATACATTTACTTTGAGAAGTGTGTCCCTCACAAAGAAAACCATTAAAACTCAATTTTTTGTGCACCATTCAAATGTTTCCAATATTAGCTCTCAACGGTTTAAAAATAAACCTTACAGACAGCAATGCAGACTGAACTCCCTACTGATAATGAAGGGCTGGGTGATGAGTGATACACATTCAACACATGGTGATATAATTTATAATGGGAGAAACGCCTAACAAATTGGACACTCAGGGACACCGTAGCGCCACCTTCAAGACAAAATAACATCTCAAAATTGCTAAAACCACATTAATCTATGTATTTCAAAAAGGGGTTGACTTGATTTTTTAAAATTACTTTTTGTTTCAACTCAAATCTGCGTCAGACAAACTATCAATACAGTGTAAATTTTTTTTTTTTAAGATATTTTTTTTGCCATTTTCAAGCTTTATTTGACAGTACAGAGTTGAAATGGGGAGACAGAGAGAGAGAGAGGGGGGGGGGGATGACCTGCAGTAAAGGTCCACAGGTCAGATTTGAACCCGCAACCACTGCAACGAAGGCCGGAGCCAATATGGTACGCGCTCTATCCACTACGCCACCGGAGCACACCCAATACTGTGGCAAAGTTGAAATTGAAACACAACCATAAACACAAATTTATGGACATGAACTTGATGACAGAAATCATAGCCAAGAGATAACGGTGTACTTTTCACACTACGATAAGAGCAGTTAATAACACCACTAAACACACGTATCTTATGTAACAGAACAAGGACACAGTGTCCGTTCAATAACAAATTATTAATCTAACAGTCAGGGGGTTGACGTGGCTACTGTTTTCAGCTAGAGGTAAAATCACTGCGAAAATACTCAAAATAATTGCAAGACCACATTTTTTTTTTCAATTTTCCAAAAGCCAATCCCTTCATTTAGATGTGTCAAACAGGCATTTGCGTCCACACACACCCAAGGGCAAGGCACATGCATACATCGAGTGTGTGTGTGTGTGTGTGTGTGTGTGTGTGTGTGTGTGTGTGTGTAAGCATATTTGTCATAGGGAGGGAATACCTAAAGCAATACTCACGTTTGAGCAAACAAAGGGAAATCCTTTTTCTATAAACTTTGTGCTTACATAACCTTTACTGTGAGTGTCTGTCATCGCTGCCTTTACAAAGAACATGTCGAAATAAGTCAATGTTATGAAAACATTTAGCAAACTTTCAAAGAATATTATGTAATGGCACACAGGACCCATTTACACGCTAAACACACACACACACACACACACACACACACACACACACACACACACACACACACACACACACGCACACACACGCACACACACGCACACACATGCACACACACACACACACACACACACACACACACACACACACACACACACACACACACACACACACACCTAGAAAGTTATGTAACCATAGATACCCACCAGTCTTTGCGTTCAGCACAAAAGGAATTGAAACAAGGACGACTGACGGCCTCAAGCCTCGACTGTGTTTTAAATGACAACATGTCAACAGATCAAACAACTGAAGGGCATTAACATAAACTCACTGACCGGGGCTCATACGTACATGGAAAATGACAGAATAGGGTTTAATAGTTTTAACTTCATCATCAAATGCTCATAAATGTGTTTAAACAAACTATCTTAAATCTGCCAAACTCTACCTGTAACTGTTTTAATTAGGCTATATTGTACTTTCACCCATTTCATTTTAATTGCTGCCACTCTTCACCACTGTGTAAATGTTTCAATTGTTTTTCTCTTCACCTGTTGTTGTGTATTTGATGTATTTGCATTGAATATTGTTTATGTATTGTTGTTTTTCCTTTGAATTTGTTTTGAACTCGACGTCATTGTAAATGAGGGTTAAATAAAAATAAATAAAAATATGTATACAGTACAGTACATTGGAGATATTTGACATGACATTACATTACATGTCATTTAGCAGACGCTTTTATCCAAAGCGACTTACAACTGGAGCACACATTCATACACCAATAGCAACAGCAGCTACCACGCAGGGTGCAAGCTAACTATCGGGAGCAATTTAGGGTTCAGTGTCTCTTTGCCCAGGGACACTTGGACATGTGGCGGGGATATGGGGCATTGAACTACCGCCCCTGCAGTTGCGGGTTGACCACCCTATGACAAAAAAAGTATATAAAAATAGCATTCTTTGCACGGATGGTCTCGTTTGCTGTTGCATGTAATCTATGATCATCTGAGGAAAAAATTTGACTGTTTCAGAAATATTTAAAAGTTCCTCGTAGCACCTTTTAACAATTATTTTTTGAAAATTCATGCAATCTCCTTATTTTTCTGATTTGTAGCTATGCATTCAAAACAACAGTCTGATCTATATAGAAAGCCAAGGCAAATTAATAACATAATAATCTATGTAATCTTGTGTGTATTCTCCGGTCCGCCCTTGTTTAAACAGTGGGCAGCCCAACCTACTTTCACTCACCCTCCCAATTCAATTCACAGTCATCTTTCAAATAAGTGTCATGAATAGTTGATGGATGACTGGCATCATAGCTGCCTCCAAGGCTTGGCACACGGTCGCAGTCCTGTTTCATTGTGGGAAGAATTTACTCAAAGTGATTTAGCAACGTTTAAGTAGCTGAGCACAATAGCAAAGGTGTGGTCTGAACGAGAGATAGGTTCATAGGATTGGAACTACATTAACTATTATTATTATTTGACCAGTTTAAGGCTAATTTTTTTTGCATTGGCCTTTAACACAAGTTCAGCTTTGTCTTTTTTCTGTCTTTTATATGTTGCTAATTTTATCTGTTGTGTTTTATAATTATTTTTATTCTTAGACGTATTTTTGTTACACTTTAATTTTCTATGCACATTGTAAAACACTTTGTGACTCTGTCTGTGAAAAGCACTATAGAAAAACATTTTACTTACTTACTTATTTAATTACTTACTTATTTAATTACTTACTTACTTACTTACTTATTTAATTACTTACTTACTTACTTACTTACTTACTTACTTACTTACTTACTTACTTACTTACTTACTTACTTACTTACTTACTTAATTAATTACTTACTTATACTATGAGAGAGATGGAAGGAATGATCCACAGCCATTGAAACACTGCAGGACACAAGTCTGGGATGTTTTTTAATGTTCACTTTTTATGTAAACAATGCTCTTTTTGGGTGCAATGCAATATACCATAATGTCCTTTTAACATACTGGTATGGTAATGGTAATGCTGTGGTGAAGTGTGTAGGGCGGTCGACCCTCAACTACAGGGTCGGTGGTTCGATCCCCCGTCTCCCCGCCACATGTCAAAGTGTCCCTGAGCAAAGAGACACTGAACCCTAAATTGCTCCCGATGGTTAGCCTGCTATTGGTGTATGATTGGTAACGTGGGAATAGGAACAGGTCTCCATTGAGAAAGAGTCTCAGGTCTCAATGGGATTTACCTGTAGAAATAAAGGTTAAAAAAAATTATAGGAGAGAAACATAATTTAGATTCCTCTGTACATCCGGCACATATTGCAGAAATTGACAATAAAGTTGACTAGAAATGACTACTAGAATATACTATATACTATAATTTGTTACGTACATTGCAGCACGCTTTTTGCATCAAATAAAACTTGACTCACTTTTTCACTTTGAGAACTTCTTCATTTATTAAAAGGTTCGTAGTGGTGCATCTCTCAACAAATAAAACATCTTTTGGTCACGTTTTTTAAAACATAAAAAAAAAAAAAAAAGTCATTACACACACACACACACACACACACACACCACCAAACTGACAAGGACTGTACATTTGTACATAGAAAAGAAAACAATACAGTTGACAAAACACAGGCCTACTGATGCAAAACTGCTACTTACTGTATAACTAATCCAGTCAAGCCTTCAGCAAAGAACACTGAAGGGTTACATAACGTGTGTGGTGACATTTGGAACGCCCAAGGTGCCAAGAAAAACATTGGATAGGGAACAGTCCCTGCGTTCCAAATCACATACTCTTTCTTTTTACTACACTACATACTAAAGTACAGAAGAGTTTTAGGGCCACAGGAGAGAAGAATTTTTTGTTTTCATATGTCGAGAAATGTCAAGAATAAAGACGAATACTGCAAAATGCTATTGGAGTTAGTGGGGCATTTTATGTATTTTCAGCATACTACAATTGACGTGCATGTATTGGGACATCCTAAAACTTTTTCTGGCACACTAAATAGTAGGGAAGTATGGGGATTGGAATGCAGGGATATTTGGAGAGAACTTCACTCGATTCATAAAAAATTCCTAAAACTGTCATTTAGAATCAATAATTCGAGGCCAAAAGTTGATGTTTTATGGCAGCAGTGTTACAGAACTATAACTGATTAACATAGGAGGGATTTTTTTTAATGGCACGGCTGATTTATGACACCAATATCTGAGTTCAAAATATCAGAGTATTTTTTAAATTCAAAAATTAAGAGACCTCCAAATACATATTCCACATGCGTTTGCCTTTCTCTTCATCTCTGTGAATGAAACAATGAAGTAATGCTCAAGTCAGACGAAGAACGTTAAGAGACCAGTCTGGATTTTTCTTAAATCTTCATCTCTACATAACTTGAAAATGCTCTTTAATGACAATAAATGAATTGGAATTTGGTAGAAATGTTGTCAGTAGTTTATATTATAAAACCAAAATGTTCATTCTACTCAAACATATGCCTCTAAAGAGTAAAACAAAAGACACTGAACATTTGGACTGGTCTCTTCATTTTTTCCAGAGCTGTACATACTCACTTCCATACTCCACTTTGACTTGGGAGTCTTTGCACACTTCTGTATTGTTAACTGAGTTTGTGAGTTTACTTTGTTTTGGGCTACAAATGGAAATGTAGAGATGGCTAAATGCTAAGGGTCTAAGGGCAGAGGGTGTCATACTGTATGGAATGTAAAGCCCACTGAGGCAAAATGTCTATTTGTGATATTGGGCTATTCAAATAAAACTGATTTGATTTGATATATGTATTATAAATGATTGTGTGGACCTGGAAAATATTAATAAAAAAAAGATAATTTCCAAAAAAAAAAAAAAAACCTACTTTGGCTTCCAAGATAAATTTAAGACGCTCAGTTTGCCACTGTTTACATTGTTGAATACATCATCTTTTTCACATAGAAAATGTTTTTATTCTTATTTTTTTATATTTATTTATAGCCTGTTTGCTGCAACAAACGTCCATGTATATTGTGTTGTTTTATAAAATCAAACAGTGGGGTAGTAGTTCATCTGAGGTCAAATCGTGAGTAAATATCAGCTCTGTTTGAAAAGGCAGTGGTTACTTTGGTTATCTTTTGTTGACATAACTTATCACTCATATGTTATGAAAATGTATTTTTTCACGTGTATAAACACTTCCGATGTTGAGTTATTGTTTGAGAATTTCCAACGAAAACAGTTGAGCCAAAACCACCTTATTGACTTTTTTGCTTAACATTTGCCTTTAGTTTAAAACAATGTCCTCAGAAACCTGTAAAGGAGAGTACGCTATGTTGATTGTGTGTTTTGTTTGGTCTTTTGTTTGTGTGTTCACTTTTTCAGTTGTGTGTTTGTGTTCATAAAAAAAAAATCTAAAAATAAAGTAAAAAAAAAATAATAATAATTCTGAACAAAAAATAATAAATTGTCTTTAAGTTTTTGGAATTCTCAGTATCTCAGTATGTATATTTCAAGATTTGAACTTACATTTCATATGAATGATAACGTATCTCAACAAAGGATAATGACTTGGCTCAAATGTAGACAGTTTTCCTTCAAACATAAGAGCCTCGAAGAAACAAAAAATCTAGTGAAGACAGTTGACTTGAAATGTTTAGTATCCCTTACTTACATCATTATTTCACCTTTACCACCAGTGTCCTGCATTCACAACCCATTTTTCCTACATTCCTAATTGACATTAAATGCACCTTGAACCCAAACTGTGTAGAATAAGAAAAATGTCTTACCCCTGGCGCCATCTAGTGTTGGTATATAATAGTGCATTGCAGGAGACAAGTCAAGCATAACTTTTTTTTTCTAAGGACAAAAAAAACATCAAAAGAAAAAATTCACTATCACAATAAAAATCTACACACAGTGGCTTTAAAGAAAAGGGTAACCACAGTGTGAGGTGTCCTGATTTATAATGGAGGAGGTTGACATGACAACGTACCTTCAGTTGCATCAATAAAACGTGTAATAAAAAATTTAAAAATTATACTTAAATTAAAATGTAGAGATTTGTGAATGCATGTAATCTTTCTAAGGTTTTTTTCAAACTGGAAAAATCTACTGGCTAAATCAATGCTGATACTTTGTGCATCTTCAAGTCTTTTTCTTTCTCTCTCTCTCTCTCTTTTCTGTGTTGTTGTTGTTATTTTATCTTGTTGATTTGTTGCCATGGTGTTAGGAGAGGAGCGCGTGGATACGGGCCGGTGCCATGGCGATGACAGAGGTGACGATCAGCAGGCAGAGAGCAGGTGTGATGTCACAGCTGGAGCTCACAGCTGCTGAAACAACAACACAGTAAGTTATATAGGATCCACTCAGGTGCTATTTGGTTTGTTCATTATGTTTATACTTAAAGCTGTACTACGTAACTATGTAACAGGAATGTATGGACTCTTTATTGACTGTGCTGCCATGTCTAAATAATTAGCTGAATATAGTTATCCAAAGCGTGTTTTTGTTTTCATTTTTGTTGCTAATAATAGACTACATTTCTGATTTCACTTCACTTTCTGACTGCATGCGTGAATCTGGCGTATGAGGCAGACAGTAGAGAATCAAAATGAATGTGTGTGTATGTGTGTGTGTGTGTGTGTGTGTGTGTGTGTGTGTGTGTGTGTATGTGCCTCCGTAGGCTGGAGGAGGACAGGACAGCCAGGAGACAGCAGAAGAGGGGCAGGAGGAAAACTCCTGTGGAGCCCACAGTGTCTACTGACACATTTACATGTCCTACTTGTCAGAGGTTATGTAGGTCTAGGATTGGGTTGTATAGCCACATTAAATCTCATAGATAGATGTGGAAAAATGGGGATGGGTAGTATGGGCATTGTCACTACCTGGAGCTTGTTTGTACAGAGCCTGGGTCTGTTGAAGGTGGCGTTGCTGTTTTTAGGCTGTGATAGCCTTGTAGTAGGATAGGATAGGTAGAATAGGCATTGACACTACCTGGAGCTTGTTTGTACAGAGCCTGGGTCTGTTGAAGGTGGCTGTGCTGTTTGGGCTGTGGTAGCCATATGATAGGATAGGAAAGTAAAGTAATTAAGTGGAGAAGTATGATTTTGTTTATTTAGAATGTTTTTTTTACAAAAAGGTTAAAAGTGGACGTCATCATCGAAATCGAGAAGAGAGAGAGAGAGTATATATATACTGTATATGTATGTCTATGTGTGTGTATACTATACTGTGTGTGTGTGTGTGTGTGTGTGTGTGTGTGTGTGTGTGTGTGTGTGTGTCCTCACCCCTGCAGCTCCGGCCGTCTCTCTGCAGTGTTCCGGTCACACAGCTGCAGACGGCTCCGTTCATCATGCTGGAACAGATCTGATCACAGCCGCCGTTCCCCTCCTCACACCAGTCTGACTCTGAGGGGACACAGCGGTGTTACGGACATTATGGATACCCCTCTGGACTTTGACTGTTAGTTAGTTTGTTAGATGCTTTATTAGAGACAACACAGGGGGTGTAATGAATATTATGGATACCCCTTTGTGTGTGTGTGTGTATATATAATATGTTTCTCCAAACTCCATACAACAAAGCAATATTCTAGGCAGACAGGTAACACATTTTCTGCAGTGTCACTTATTGCACTTTCTGCTCATACATTCTGGTGCAGACCGGCGTGCATGTATGTAGGGCCCTTAAAATGAGACCTTCCCTGCGTTCCGAATCGCATACTTTCTACTATATAGTATAGATCAAGGCGCAATGTTATGATGAAATAAAAGAGTAAAAGTATGTCCCAATTGTAGCATACTGCATCCTAACTAGATTCTTTTTATCGTTGGATGTAGTATGTAGAATAGAAAAAAGAAAGAGTATGCGATTCGGAACGCAGGGTCTCACTCACTCAAGGTACAAACTAATGCATACTAGTCTGTTCACATGAACTTACAAGTTAACATTCACTCACCTATCCTTCGTATGGGTCCCACGGACAGTATGTGCTCTATATGGCCTCCTTCCTCCGAGTACATCCTCCTCTTGTGTGGACAGTTCTGAATGCACAGTACACATGTATATATGTTATTATTATCTATACAGCAGACATATGTACGGTGGCCTTGAAGTGCAATTTAAAACGGCAAATAGATAAAACGATAAGACAAATCACAAAACAAAACATTTCAGAACAAGTTTTGTGAAATGTCTCTGTGTCCTATTTGCCTTTTTGCTTTGCACATCAGGGCCACCGTAGCCTACATTTGTTTTTGGTCGCCACTTTAATAATAATAATAATAATAATAATAATAATAATAATAATAATAATTATTATTATTATTATTATTATAATAATTTATATTATTATTATTATTTATTTTTTGGGGGGGGGCATTTTTATGCTTTATTGATAGTGCAGAGAGACAGAGAGAGAGAGGTGAAATGGGGCAGAGAGGGGAGAGACATGCAGAGAACGACCGCGGGCTGGAATCGAACCCGGGTCTGCTGCTGGGCCCGGCCCGGGGGGGGGGGACGCCCTACCAACTGAGCTAAGGGCGCCCCAGTATTTTTTATAAAGCGCTTTTTTGTAGGGCCCTTAAAGACGCTTTACATCAAATAAAATAAGGGGAAAAAAGGAGGAAAATAAATCTAAGATGCAGAATATTTGTCCTCCTCACCACTTTGCATGCGTTGGTCTCAGAGTCACACAGAGACACGTCACAGTGCAGGTGAACCTCGTCATAATCTCCGATGAACTTGAAGACAGTGACGTGGAAGCGACAGGTGAGTGACACCCCGTTCTCTGCCATGCCGATGGTGTTGTCCTTAATGTTGGGACACCTACACAGAGCCAGGGGTTCAAAGTTAGACGTTTATTATCTCTTAAATGCCATTTTCTAAAGTCTAAACTTGAATCCTGATATATTTTCTTTGTTTTGACACGTCTACTGTAGTAGCCAAAAAATACACATTTGAACCTGATAATTAGGCACAATATCCCTGCGTTCCAAATCACATACTTTTTCTTTTTACTACACTACATACTAAAGTACAGAAGAGTTTTGGGGCCACAGGAGAGAAAAAAAAATGTAGATAAGGAAGATTTTTTTTTTTTCATAATGTCGAGAAATGTCAAGAATAAGAAAAAGACGAATACTCCAAAATGCTATTGGAGTTAGTGGGGCATCTAGGTATTTTCAGCATACTACAATTGACGTGCATGTATTAGGACATCCTAAATCTTTTCATGTCATACTAAATAGTAGGGAAGTATGGGGATTGGAACTCAGGGCATGTCCCCTTGATGGGCAATGAAACAAAAATATATATTTTTAACAATAAAACTTAAAAAAACTATTCTAGTAGCCAAAAAATAACACATTTGAACCTGCAGATGTGCACACTATGTCCCTTTAAGGCAGTAATAGTAACCTACCCCCTCTCTATGATGATGTATCTCAGTCGGTCAGTGCTGTGTCTAGAGGGCGTGGCCCAGCACATGTTGACTATGAGGATGAGTTGGTTCTCATCGGCTCCTTCAACAAACACGCCCACAAACAGGACGTCACGCGTAGACAGAACCACCTAGAAAAGTCAACAAAAAGTTGTTTTATTGTCAATTCAGATATAAAATGTTTGTGAAATTCAACTGCTATATACTAAACTGTACGTTTACTGTTACCTCCTCACTACTAAATCTTACTTAAACTATTTCTGCTACCTCCACTACTATTATTTTTTGAAATAATTTTTTTTTTGTCAAAATGGCGTTTATCTCTGACCCACGGTGCAATAGGAATGATAAAAATTAAAATAATAGTAGAGTAGAATAAGATAACGATAAACATAGACAATATTTACATTAGATACATTCTAAATACTCAGTAGTACAAGGAATTTTTTTTTGTACAATATAAAACAGTATATACAGCTCTGGAAAAAAATTAAGAGACCAGTCTGGATTTTTCTTCAATCTTCATCTCTACATTACTTAATGGAAATGCTCTTTAATGACAATATTTTTGGGTGGAATTTGGTAGAAAAGTTGTCAGTAGTTTATAGAATAAAACCAAAATGTTCATTCAACTCAAACATATGCCTATAAAGAGTAAAACAAGAGACACTGAACATTTGGAGTTGTCTCTTAATTTTTTCCAGAGCTGTACAAATATAAAAATAGAATAGAACATGAAAGTAGATGAATGAAATTGAAATGGTCACCTCTCCCTCGCGGTACGGGTTACGGTAGGAAGAGTTCTTGTACAGCGCCATCTTGGTTATGAAGTTCCCCTCCTGCGTCGGTAGGGTCAAGTTTATCACACTGGAGAGGAGGGAGGGAAGGAAGACAGGGTTGATATGTGTAGTCAATGCATTTTGCTTTATTTTCAAGTACAAGATAAAATAAGGATAGAATAATTAGAGGGGTATTGGATACACACACACACACACACACACACACACACACACACACACACACACACACACACACACACACACACACACACACACACACACACACACACACACACACACACACACACACACACACACACACACACACACACACACACACACACACACACACACACACGTATACACACACACACACACACACACACACACACAACTTTACAGTCTTACCTGAGCATGGGCTTGAGCAACCACACACACACACACACACACACACACACACACACACACACACACACACACACACACACACACACACACACACACACACACACACACACACACACACACACACACACACACACACACACACACACACACACACACACACACACACACACACACACACACACACACACACTCTCTCTCTAATACCTGAGCATGGGCTTGAGCACAGTCTCCAGCGATATCTTCAGGTCCAGTTCGTAAGCGCAGGAAAACTCCACGTTGATGGTCTTGTCTCTGGTGATGATGTTGCCCGTGTTGTTGACACTCTCTATCCACACCGTGTTCTTATACATGATGTGTGTGCCGTTAGACTGGTGGAGAGAGAGAGAGAGAGAGAGAGAGAGAGAGAGAGAGAGACAGAGAGAGAGAGAGAGAGAGAGAGAGAGAGACAGAGAGAGAGAGACAGAAAGGGATATTTAGAGAAGCAGCAATGCTTGAAAACAGTTGATTTACTAATACGAAATAAAGGCAGTTGCATTGCACACCAGGCCCGACGTGAATAAAGGTCACGAAAAAGCGAATAATTTGGAATGTGAATTTTGACATGTCTCACTATCGGAAGCGACGTCCAAGAAAAATCAAATTCCATTCGGAAAAATTTAAAGCAAAGCGAAAATGTGGAAGCTTCTATTAACTCTGTAAACGTTCCGTAATTATTAATAACGCGCCAAACGGCTGCCAAAACTATGATTGGATATTTCACTGTTAATAGTTCAAGAAACATTAATTTGATTTCTGTCTGTCTGTCTGTCTTTAAAAAAAAAAAATGTTGTAGATTTTTTTTTGGCATTTTTATGCTTTATTGATAGCGTAGAGACAGAGTTTGAAAATGGGGCAGAGAGGGGAGTGACATGCAGAGAACGACCGCGGGCTGGAATCGAACCCGGGTCCGCTGCTGGCCGAGGCCCATGGGGTGGGGGGGACGCCCTACCAACTGAGCTAAGGGCGCCCCTTGATTTCTGTCTTTAAGGAACAGTTAAAGCTACTGTATATTGCATACATTTTTCATATACTGTACATGCACTTCAGTTACATTCAAGCCATAGCCAATCGAGTTGACACTAAGTTGATTAAGTCTATCAGCTCCACAAAACTCAGTATGGCAGCATTTACAAACTGGTCCTCCCCCCCCCCCGACTGGTGCAGGAGCTCAGAAAAACCCCAAGAAGAGCCCAAGAAATGTTTCAGTTGTTGATTCTACTAAGAAAAAACCTGGACGTACAGCAGAAGGTATAACATCCATGTGCCCGATCACTGAAGGCTTTACCTCATGTAGATTCACTTGTGTTGTTGTAATAACTCAGAGTTCCTCATGGGGGCGACAGAAGTTACGCAATATAGCTTTAAGCATTTGGTAAACACAAACACACCTGTACTATGGAGCCACAGTGTCCCTTGGTGTTGTTGTTATTACTCAGAAGTCACGCACTATAGCTTTAAACATACACACACCTGCACTATGGATCCACAGTGGCCCTTAGTGTTGTTGTAATAACTCAGAAATCCTCATTGGGATACAAAACTTACGCACTATAGCTTTAAGCATTTGTTACACATATGTGGGCAAGAAAACTTACACACTAAAGCTTTAAAAATTTGGTTGAACATAGCATAAACACACCTATACTATGGAGCCACAGTGGCCCTTGGTGATGTTGTTATTACTCAGAATTCCTCATGGGGGCGACATAAGTTACGCACTATAGCTTTAAACATACACACACCTGTACTATGGAGCCACAGTGGCCCTTGGTGTTGTTGTAATAACTCAGATGCTTCGACAGTGTTGTTGTAATTACTCAGCATTCCTCATTGGGGCAAAAAAAACCTACGCACTATAGCTTTAAGCATGTCCATACCTGTACTATGGAGCCACAGTGGCCCTTGGTGATGTTGTAATTACTCAGAAGTTACACACTATAGCTTTATAAACACACCTGTACTATGGATCCACAGTGTCCCTTGGTGATGTTGTTATTACTCAGAATTCCTCATGGGGGTGACATAAGTTACGCACTATATCTTTATAAACACACACCTGCACTATGGATCCACAGTGGCCCTTGGTGTTATTGTAATTACTCAGAATTACCTAAACTTACGCACTAGAGCTTTAAACATTTGGTTAAACATACACACACCTGCACTATGGATCCACAGTGGCCCTTGGTGATGTTGTAATTACTCAGAAGTTACGCACTATAGCTTTATAAACACACCTGTACTATGGATCCACAGTGGCCCTTGGTGATGTTGTTATTACTCAGAATTCCTCATGGATGTGACATAAGTTACACACCATAGCTTTATAAACACACCTGTACTATGGAGCCACAGTGGCCCTTGGTGTTGTTGATCCTGAAGGAGATGAAGTCCTCTCCCTCGATGCCGGCGCAGTGCTGGTCGTTGATTCTGACGTCTTCGCGCTCGAAGCCGAGCTGGAAGAGTTTACACTTGGAGATAGAAACCTCCATCTGGGCGTGTTTACAGCTCACCTCGGCCTGAAGTATGTCATCGTCTCCTGGGAGAGGGAGGGAGGGAGGGAGGGAGAGAGAGAGAGAGAGACAGAGAGAGAGAGAGGTAGAGAGAGAGAGAAAGAGAGACAGAGAGAGAGAGACAGACAGGTAGGTAGGCAGGCAGGCAGGCAGGCAGGCAGGCAGGCAGACAGACAGACAGACAGACAGACAGACAGACAGACAGACAGACAGACAGACAGACAGACAGACAGACAGACAGACAGACAGACAGACAGACAGACAGACAGACAGACAGACAGACACACACACACACACACACACACACACACACACACACACACACATATTAATTTTACAATATTTTAAAGTAGTTTGATAACATTATTTAACCATTTACAGCACACAGGGACATGCAGGATTTAAACTGTGTATGTATGATATGATATGATATGATCCTATGTGCCTGTCTCACCCCCCGTGCTGGTAGGCAGCTCGGGACAGCCACACAGATCTCCTCCGTTCTCCAGCTCACACGTGAAGTTGGTGCAGATCTCTCCGGCACACGGGTCGTAGATCCATTCTGCTAAAAGACACACACACACAATGTTAGCTGCCACACACACTGACACACACACACACACACACACACAATGTTAGCTGTCACACACACACACAATGTTAGCTGTCACACACACACACACACACACACACAACCTTTATTTATACAGGTAAATCCCATTGAGACCGGAGACTTTTTTTCAAGGGAGACCTGTTCCCATTCTCACATTCCCATTCATACACCGATAGCAGGCTAACTATCGACATTCATACGAGGCAAGGTGGGTGAAGTGTCTTGCCCAAGGACACAACAACTATGACTCAAGTGGCAGGACGGGGATCGAACCTCCAACCCTTCGATCATTGGCCGACCCGCTCTACCACCTGAGCCACAGTCGCCCCAAAAGTGCCCTGGCGGCGCCCTTACAGCAGTTCTCCTGGGTGATCCACTTGGTTGTGAGCGTTCCCAGGGAGCGACAGGCCTCAGCGTAGGCAGCCAGGGAGCCACAGACCTGGGCAGGGGAGATGGAAGAGAGAGGGTTAATGGAAGTCAATGGGTAAACGAAGAAGGCACATGCTAAGATAATAGGCTATTGGGGGGCGCTCGTAATGTAGTGGTTAGACCCCCCCTGCCCCCCATAGAGTCTCAGTCCTCTTCACAGCAGACCCGGGTTAGAATCCAGCCCGGGTCGTTCTCTGCATGTCATTCCCCTCTCTCTGACACATTTCATCTCTGTGTAGTGACATCCCTAGAGTATGTGTGAGTGTGAGTCTGTGAGTTTGTGTGTGTCTGCGTGACATATGTGTGAGTGTGTGTATGAGTGTGTATGTCTCTGTGCATGTCTGTGGGGGTGGGAGTGTTGTTGGGTTCCTTTAATGTTCTTCTCTTGATTTGATTTGATGTTTTTTTCTTTTCTGTTGTTGTTTTTACCCTCTGTGAGGCACTTTGAGCTACCCTTCAGTATGAAAAGAATGATACAAATAAAACTGATTTGAATAATGGCCCCATAGGTAGTTTTTTTTTTTTTTTTTTTCTAACCTTTATTTCTACAGGTAAATCCCATTGAGACCGAAGACTCTTTTACAAGGGAGACCTGTTTTCCTTTCCCATGTTACCATTCACACACACATTCATACATCGATAGCAGGCTAACTATCGACATTCACACGAGGCAAGGTGGGTGAAGTGTCTTGCCCAAGGACACAACAACTATGACACAAGTGGCAGGGCGGGGATCGAACCTCCAACCCTTTGATCATCGGCCGACCCGCTCTACCACCTGAGCCACAGTCGCCCCAAAAGTAGTAGGTAGTGTACAGTGGGTTCTTCAGAGAGCTGGAGACAGACCTGGGCGGGCCGGTGGTTGTAGCAGCCGTCGAGGTAGCAGCTCTGGTAGAAGGGTCTGGGGTCCAGCAGCCCGTGGCAGGGTGTGAAGAAACCTTTGGGCTGCGTGAGCTTCTGACAGGCGTCTTCCCCCTGAAGCGCCGACACCGCAGAGTTATCACACGACTGAGCCAGGGCCACGAACTGGGTCTCATCACAACTAGAGGGGGGAAGGAGGTATAAAATTATATGTACTCAGACAGACAGAGAGACAGACAGACAGACAGACAGACAGACAGACAGACAGACAGACAGACAGACAGACAGACAGACAGACAGACACGACTGAGCCAGGGCCACGAACTGGGTCTCATCACAACTAGAGGGGGGAAGGAGGGGGAAGAATATGTAAAGAGTTATATGTATACAGACAGACAGAGACAGAGAGAGAGAGAGAGAGAGAGAGAGGTAGAGAGAGAGATAGAGATAGAGAGAGGTAGGCAGGCAGAGAGAGATAGAGGGAGAGAGAGAGATATAGAGAGAGAGAGACAGGTAGGTAGATAGATAGATAGACAGACAGGCAGTTAGGTAGACACACAGGCACATAAAGAGAGAGAGAGAGAGGCAGATAGACAGAGAGAGAGAGAGGGAGAGAGAGAGAGACATGTAGGCAGGCAGTTAGGTAGGCAGGCAGAGAGGTAGGCAGGCAGGCAGGCAGGCAGGCAGGCAGGCAGGCAGGCAGACAGACAGACAGAGAGACAGGCAGGCAGGCAGACAGACAGACAGACAGACAGACAGACAGACAGACAGACAGACAGACAGACAGACAGACAGACGAGTTATCACAAGACTGAGCCAGGGCCACGAACTGGGTCTCATCACAACTAGAGGGGGGACGGAGGGGGAAGGGTTAAAAGGTGTAGTCAGTGATTGTAGAGATTGATTGTTGTCAAAATATTTTTGGGTAAAAATCTGTGAATATCTCCTCATGATCCACTACCTGTCTGCACTGAAAATAAATCTGGTCTTAAAGCTGCAGTGTGTAGGATTTTGGGTTTTATTTCCTAGCAGATTTTGTAGAAAGTAATTATGATATCCATAAGTACATTTAATTTAGTGCATAATAGCTGAGAATTTTTTTTATTATTATTATTTTTTTCCTTAGAAAGGGTCTCATATATATCCATATTTCTCCATATTTTGGACCAAGGCCGAGTGCCGCCATCTTGAAAGTGTCATAGTTGGAATGTCATCAGGTGCATTGTTTGAAATTTAGAATTGTTCTTGTCCTTGAAGGCCACTGTAGCTTCTGTTATTATTCAAAAGGGTTGGGGTTACCCAGGGAGTGTTGCATTCTAGAACTTTGTAGAACTTTCTTGATGATGTCATATTACACACTGCACCTTTAATACACAGCCTAGGCTCTGTAAACTGGCATGTTGCTAGTTAAGGTGGGCCCCCTTTGTTAACATACCCGTTTACAGAGCCTTGACGGTGTATCAACACCAGATTTTTGTAAAATCTTGTACATTTTGCAAAAAGTGTTTTTTGATCATTGTAAAAATTATACACATGCACAGTAAAATAATGTACACTATTAACACATAAACTCGACCATGTCTCACACACACACACACACATACGCACACACACACACACACACACACACACTCCACCATATCTGTTCAGCCTCACCCACCTGTTTTGCATACCGTTGGTTTTCCAGCTCTGTGCCAGCTCCAAGGCGCTGACGGCCGGTTTGCCCCGCGAGGTGATGTAATCGTCACTGGCGTCTCCGTTAAAGTTCCCACACAGACCGCACACTTTGTTCTGCAGCCTCTGTCCCATGGTGATGCTCAGCGTGTTAAAGTGGTTGTATCTGATCTGTACAGGTGACACTCGAAAAAATTAGAATATCGTGCAAAAGTTCAGTTATTTCAGTAATTCAACATAAAAAGGAGAAACTAAAATATTATATAGACACACAGATCACATGCAAAGTGAGATATTTCAAGCCTTCGTTTGTTATAATTTTATTTAGTATGGCTTACAGCTTATGAAAACCCCACATTCAAAATCTCAGAACATTTTAATATTACATAAAAATCAATAAAAAAGGGATTTTAAATACAGAAATGTCGGCCCTCTATAAAGTATAATCATCGATATGTACTCAGTACTTGGTTTGGGCCCCTTTTGCATGAATTCTTGCCTCAATTCCAATTCATTTTCCATGATATTCTAATTATATGAGTATCACCTGGATGTCCTGGGGCGTATCTATGACGATAAACCCTTCCGATGACGACAGACGTGTCATCAGTCCGGTTAGAAACGGGACGGACACCGGTGTACCGTTAACCTGGGAAGGGAAGATATGGGAGATTTTTTTATATACATATACAAGATTTGTCGCAATCAATTTTTAGATTCTGTTCCCACGTTAGGTTTGGCCACTGTGAGATTCTCAGTGATTAAAGCTATAGTGTGTAACTTCTGTCGCCTCCTCCATGAGGAATTCTGAGTGATCACAACAACACTGTCGGTGCATCTTCATGAGGTAAAGCCTTCAGTGATGGCGCATGGATTTTTATACCTTCTGCTGTACGTCCAGGTTTTTTCTTAGCAGTAGAATCAACAACCGAAACATTTTGTGGCTGCACAAGTGTCAGGGGGTGTGTACACCAGTTTGTAAACGCTGCCATACTGAGAAATACAGAGAGAGTTTTGTGGAGCTGATAGGCTTACTCAACTTTGTGTCAACTCGTTTGGCGATGGCTTGAATGTAAAAGACATTCATTCACATGAAAAAGTTACGCACTACAGCTTTTAGCATCTTTGAGTTTCTAGAAAAGCGCTATACAAACACATTATATTTATTATAAGTGTTGAATCAAAACAGTCCAAAATACAAGCTTAAAAGAGATTTGATCCTTAATAGTCGGAAAAGGAAATTAGAATAGTATTCATAAGGTCTATAAGAAATCTCCAATATTTTGCTCAAAACCAACCATAATCCAATAATATATTTCCACAGTGCCTACCATCTAATCATTGAATGACCATTTAACATTATGAATTAACATTACCAACAATTTATACACACTCATTCAACTTAAAGTAAAGGATGTAACTGTAACTCAACGCTTCCCTCACCTTGACAGTGCTGCCTGATATGAGTATATTCTCCTCGTTGAGATACAGATAGACGTGAGAGATGGTGGTGAGGTTTGGCGTGCTCCACTTGTCAAAGTTGGCGATCAGTTGAAACGACAGGTCGGGCAGTTTGTGACAGTTTGTGGACAATACGAACGAACACGAGGCCGGTAGCCGTAGAGAGGCTCCATCGAAGGTTCTAAACACGCCCCCGCCGGAAGCTACGCAGTGTTGTGAGCGGCGGGCGAAGCAGCCACGCACACCGTAGCGTAAGGCGCACTCCTCCTCGGCCTTACAGCGCCGCGGGTCACACTGGATCAGGTTACGGCCGATACACTGGCAACGCTTGGTGCAGTCGCCGTTCCAGAACAGCTGCTTGGGCTGGAGGAAGAGAAAATAGTGTTAAAATCAATCAATTTTAAAGGAATACTTCACCCATACGGCGTTCTATCATTATAAAATCACTGTTATAATATAATGAATGAGGTTTTTCTTCCCTCAGTCTTTCCTCAGTCTTCCCTTGGCCCAGCTGTCCTGTTAATCCTAACCCTACATTTTCCCATGCGTGACATCACACATGGATGGTTAGACAGTGAGACCATAAAACACTCTTTCTGCCATTTCTCAGGCTAGGATGAACCGATTTCTAAAATGTTTGCACATTTATACTACATAGGATCTCAGAGTTCAATACACCTTCATATTTCCACCGGTAAAGTAGGTCTTTAAGTTTTTATTACTTCCTCCTATTCCCTTTTTTAGCTTCATACAAATCATTGACTTGATGTGAGACTGACCTCATAGTACTTGCCATCAGTGTAGCAGCCACAGTTAACGGGCAGGATGCAGCTCTTCCCGTTGAGTACATATCCCGGGTCACACTGGCAGCCCTCCACACAGTCCTGACTGCAGTCCCTCTGTCCACGGGCCGGGGCGCACTGGGGCGGACACACCGACACACAGCTGGAGTAGTGGCTGTTAGCAGGACAGCTCTGGACTGGGAGAGGGCAGAATGGTAGAATATATTAGCACATTTATTTATTTTAATTTTTCATTTATTTATCCTCGAAAGATCAATTGTCGAGTAAAAAACTACAATACACATACAAAACACAAAGCAAATACACAACAAGCTGACAAAGAGACAAGAACTATTAAACCATTCAGATCAAAATGAGTGAAGCAGAACAATAGCCTAATTAAAACAGCTACAAGTGAAGTGGGGCTGATTCAAAATAATATGTTTAAATTGGTTAACTGCCAAAATGCAGATATGCCTGTACTGTACTGAAACTGAAACATTGTTCATATAGAAAATGTTAAAGTATAAATGAGTGTTCTGGACTGGAAACAGGCAGTTTGGCAATCGTTAGTCTCTCTTCAAACAATATTATTATTTTGGTGCACTGAGGCGGACACACCGACATACAGCTAGAGTAGTGGCTGTTAGCGGGACAGCTGTGGACTGGGAGAGGGCAGGTGGGTAGAATATATTAGGCTAGCCTTTCTCTGTATGCAAAACATTGTTGACACAGAGGATATTTGCCAGTATAAATTAGACAATTGTTGACAAGTGGTAAGAGCAGAATCAAAAACACACAACTTCCATGGAGTCAATGATTCTGGAACGCTTGTCAAAATCACTTTTTGTCAAAATCAGTGAATATCTCCTTACAGACTGCTACCTGTATGTGCTGTGTGTGCGCTGGAAAAATCTGGAGTTAATACACAGCCTAGGCTCTGTAAACTGGTATGTAAACAAAGAGGGCGCACTGTAGCTAGCAAACAGAGTACGTACAGGTAGCGGATCGTGAGTAAATAAAAGTATACTACGTGAATAAAAAGTAAAAAATAAAAAAATAAAAAGATGCCCAGGTTTGGTTTGCACTCACCACAGGGTGTCTCACTCCTCCAGCCAGTGATGGGCACTCCCTGGGTCTGGCAGGTGCCGGCGTAGATCTGCAGCCAGTTACAGATTGTCTCCTGAGCCCCCTGGTCCATACATGTGTCCTGCAAGCAGCTCTGGTAGAAAAACAACGGCGCCACCTTGCTGTGACAGCGCGCAAACACACCTCCTCTGTCCACAATCAACCCACACAGTCTCACCGCCTCGGGCTCCATAAACACATACAGCCCATCCCCCATGTGGAAACGAATGCCAGCAGTGTTTACTTCATTTGCACCATTATCATTTTCTGTGCCTGTGTTCGTATTAGCATCGGCGACCATTAAAGGAGCGTCATTTAAAACGCTTTTTTCGCCTAAGCCACATCGCGGGCAGTTGTCTCCGCAGCCCACCTGGCAGAAAGTGTCTCTCTCGGCCCAGGCCATGCCCCAATCTGTAGGGGTGAACGTAGGGGGGGACAGGGGCACACCATGGCAAAGGCCGCAGGAAGAGTTGTGGAGGTCCCGCGGTAAGGTTATAAGCAGGAGTGTGTTCCAGTCGAAAGCCACTTTCAGCCCAAAGTCTGTCTCCAAGATGAGCTGCAGACCCAGGGTGAAGATGGTGATTTTCCCCGGGCCGAGCTTCAGAGGCAGGTATAGTCGCTCTGCATTTACCTGTAGAGAGAGGGGAGAGAGAGATTCAATAAAACTGCTTTTAGTCTGAATAAGTTAAAGTGAACACACGCACACACACACACACACACACACACACACACACACACACACACACACACACACCCACACCCACACACACACACACACACACAAAGTGAACACGCACACACGCACCATCATCAAACCGACCTGCGTGTTTTCAAAGAATGTGGGGAAACCCAGGTGAACTGAAAGACGCTCTATGTTTAACAATCTAATTTTAATTAAGAGAGAATGACAAAAAAATGTGTGTGTGAGTGTGTGTGTGTGTGTATGCGTGCGTGCGTGCTTTCGTATGTATGTGTCGTGTGTGTGTGTGTGTGTGTGGTGTGTGTGTGTGTGTGTGTGTGTGTGTGTGTGTGTGTGTGAGTGTGTGTACTGTATGTACTGTATGTCTGTCTGTGTGTGTGTGTGTACTGTGCGTGCATGCATATGTGTGTGTGTGTGTGTGTGTGTGTGTGTGTGTATGCGTGCGTGCTTTCGTATGTATGTGTCTGTGTGTGTGTGTGTGTGTGTGTGTTGGTTTATGTGTGTAATTTCTGTTCCTCCTCAGATCTTTCGGCCGGTTTGTGAACCCGGTCCAAATGTCGCTCAGGGTCGGGAGTCTGTCGGAGCCAAATCCAGCCTGATAAAAGATGCCCATTGAAACTGGATCCTCCTTAAGCCAATCAAAGAGGAATTCACCCTCTGCCCGGTTATTCTATCGGCTTGATTAGCAATAACATGTCCTCACACATACTACAACTGTGACCTTCACTGGTTCATTGGGAAAGTGGTGAGAAGATATAATACAGCTCTGGAAAAAAAATTAAGAGACCGCTCCATATGTTCAGTGACTCTCGTTCTACTATTTATAGGCATATGTTTGAGAAGAATGAACTCTGGTTTTATACTATAAGCTACTGACAACATTTCTACCAAATTCCCCCCCAAAAATATGTCATTAAGAGCATTTCCATGAAGTTATGTAGAGATGAAGATTTAAGAAAAATCCAGACTGGTCTCTTAATATTTTCCGGAGCTGTATGTTCGTGTTATGGGCCAGGTCACAGCTTATTCCCTATGACAGATATTCCCTAGTAGTATAAACCAGAGGTGGACTATAAGGCAAAGGTAGGTTATTGCTTTGGGCCCCAAGCTTCTAAGGGCCCCATTAAACAACCCATAAACTTATCGTTAAAATATATATTTTTTATTGTTGTTGTTGTTGTTACTTTACGCTAATTAAGTATGTCTTTCTGAAGATCCATACTCGAAAATAGCATCAGAAAGCTTACGTCATGAGTGTCTCAGTGCACACTAAATTTAGTAGAAGACATTAGTACACAAACAGATGTACAGACAAATGAAGAGAATGTTTTTTAATCAAAACTAATGGAGCCACAACATATAGACACACATTATTAACGTGTGCTGTTGATTTGGAAATATAGTTTTTGAAACTTTCATGAGCCGTTTGAATTTGAAGAAAATAATTTACACAGAGGTCTTTCTGAGATAAATAAGGGCTGAAAAGAGGGGGAGAACAAGACAAGGGATGTGGAGGGGCCCCATGTTTGTGTCTTTAAGGCCCCAAAATTATTAAACCCGCCCTTGGTATGAACAAAATTCATAATCATGGCTCTTGATTCCTTACTGTGAAAATGAGATTAAAAAAAAAAATGTAATCCCGATAAAGTTTTTTTTTTACTGTGAGTTTTTTCTCAGCCGAGCTAAGGGTCTAAGGGGAGGGTGTCATACTGTATGGAATGTAAAGCCCACTGAGGCAACTGTCTATTTGTGATATTGGGCTATACAAATAAAACTGATTTGATTTGATTTGATTTGATTTGATTTGATTTGATTTGATTTGATTTGATTTGATTTGCTGTTACTCACCGTGACAGTGTTTTTGTAGCTCCGGGACGCTTCGATCTCATAGTCGTAGACCTCCAGCACAAAGCCCCTCACCCATATCGCCTGCCCCGTGTCCCTCTCCTCATTACGGGCTGCAAATTTAAACGGAGGGAACGTCCCACTGATGGTTGCTGGGTCCCTCATATCCCTCCCACAGTTGGTCGTCGCCATCTTCAGAGTACAAGAGCTTTGCAGTTCAAACGGTTCGCCACCAAACGGCAGAAAATGCCCGTAACCGGCAGCCACACACAGGGCCTCAGATCGCGCTTGGCAGACATACAGCCCGCCGTCGTTCTCTTGGCAGTATTCCTCCGATTGACATTGTGCGAGATGACAGTAGACGCTGTTGTCGGAGCCGTTGCAGTAGCAGCGCTCCTGGCATTCCCAGTCGGTCCAGAAGGTTTGGTTGGTGGCCAGCTGGCGTCCGTGGCTCATGCACCCACAGTCACTGCGCGACACACACAGGCCGTCACGCAGCGCAAAGCCCGGCTCGCACTGGCAGCCCTCGAGGCACGGCAAGGGGCACGGTTCACCCTCCGGTTCATCCAGGTTAGAGCAGGTCAGAGGGCACGCGCTGGTGCACTCGTCAAAATGACTGTTGTCTGGACAGGGAAGAGCTGAGAGAGAGGAGTAGGGTTAGAAGACAGCAAGAGAGAAGCAAAGATAATGGCTGAATACCAATTATGAGATTACCACACTATAGACCTTTGTTTTGGGTATTACATACTCACTCACTATAGGATTGACTGGTTGTTTTAAGCTGGCAATCACCACTGTTAGTTCCACTGGTGACAAACTTTATGGCCAAAAAAAAAGTCTGTATCCTTTTTATTTTAAAGTGAGTACGAGGAACTGGATTTGTGTTGATTCTAGCGCCCCCTTGGACAAAAGCGGTAGTGTTTTTACGACACCAGCGCCTGCTGTCCTAAAGATCTTTGCTAGTGCGTACCGTTGGCGGGTGTGTTTGTTTAGGAAGCGAGTGAAAGTGAGACGGCAGGATGCATGGCTATGAGGTAATGTATTTATATGTGGTTATGTCAGATTAATAATGGTGATATGACTAGGGTGAAGCAAAGTAAACTTGATTTAGTACTGTTCATAAAAATAGGCTTATCTGGTCTGCCTGCAAGAAATATTTTCGTCTGAGTTTGCGGGGATTTGGACCCGAGCAAAGGCATTGATAATAACTATATCAAATAGCATTCTTTTCACTGATGCTCTCTTTGTTGTTACAGGTATTTTATAATCATCAGAGGAAGGATGGGATTGGGTTTGATGCAGCACAACTAATACCATCTTTTTCCTTCAAAGTAAAGTTATATCGACTCACGGCAGTTGGTGGCGCTCCTCCACGAAGCGAGGCCTATTTGAGCATCCTGACAGGCTGTGGCATAGGCCTGCATTGAAGAGCACAGGGCCGAACGATTCCCTGCCCTCACACACATGTTATACAGGCAGTTCCTGAAGAACGGTGAGGGGTTGACCAGCGCGTGACAAGCCAGAAACGAACTATTCCCCGGGTCATTGATGTTGCCACACATCCACGGACTCTGGTAGAGACGCAAATCCGTGCACATTCGATACAGATCATCACAGTCCCCGTTACAAGTTAGGTCATCAGCAAGCGACTGCCAGCCCTCTGTGAACTGTTCCATAGTCTCCGCAAAGCGTCCGTTTGGAAGGCGAAGGTCGTCGGTGGAATTGCTGTTGAACACGCCACATAAGCCGCAGGTAACGTTGTAGTAGAGGGTGGAGAGGGAGATGTTGATGAATCCCTGCCGTGTGTAGTGGACTCGAATCAGCCCACGAGACTCCACCACGGTCGCGTTGCCTGGAGCTCTGTAGATCATCATGGTCTCCAGCGGATGGACGTACGGGAGCACCACCAGCTCACCATTCACCTGGAACACAAGAAAGGTGTCAGGGCCAAAGGTAAAAGCCGTACATAGGACATAAGAAAATGTAATTTGCATATACGGTAAATGGACTCCACTTACACAGCGCTTTTCCCTGGTTTTTCACAGAGTCAAAGCGCTTTACATTGTTTCGTACACATTCACATTCATACACCGATAGCAGCAGCAGCTACCACGCAGGGTGCAAGCTAACTAGCTAACTATCGGGAGCAATTCGGGGTTCAATATCTTGCCCAGGGACACTTTGACATGTGGCAGGTAGGCGGGGGATCGAACTTCCGACCCTGCACTCCAGAGGCGACCTCCCTACCCACTTCGCCACTGCCGCCCCAGTATACAGTATGTTAGAAATATTAGTAGGGATGCACCCTGAAAGTCGATGATTGGTCCTTTTTACCGGTAAACACGAATACAGGCAAAACAGAGGTTTCAATGAGCTCAACCCCAGGGAGCGTTTAGTAAAAGATCAGTTTAGAACCTTTTCTTGTAGACGGAAGGCCAAGTATGTAATTCTTATGCACATTTCTGATTGCCAAATAGTATCACAAATAGTCAAATCTATGCATTAAACAGGCAGATCCGATTTGATTGAGAACATTCCAAGTTGGGGACAGCCCTACTCTGTAGAAAAAATACTTACCTTTACTGTATCAAAATTAGACCCTCCCATCTGAGCTTCCAGGTTAGCCACAGTAACTACCACAGGTCTTTTCCACGCGGGGCCTTTGTTTACCAGCCGTCTGCCTATCTTCACCTCCAGCATTGAGCCATTAGCGGGCACTGGACCGCACAGCTTCAGCAGATAGTAGGAGCTGTCATCTGGGAACGTCAGGGAATTGCCATCGAACGAGGATGTCACCGAGTTTTGGGAGACTGAGCACACCCCTTCCCTTCGAGGGTAGCAACCCAGCAAGCCCACCTCCGCCACACACACCTAAATCAAATCAAATCAGTTTTATTTGTATAGCCCAATATCACAAATAGACATTTGCCTCAGTGGGCTTTACATTCCATACAATATGATACAATATGACACCCTGCCCTTACACCCTTAGCTCGGCTGAGAAAAAACTCCCAGTAAAAAACCTTTTACCGGGATTAAAAAAAAAATGTTTGAAGAAATCTCAGGGAGAGTCGACAAAGTAAGGGATCCCTCTCCCAGGACGGACATGCTGCAATAGATGTCAATCTCACCTCACCCTCCTTACAGGAATCGTTGAAACAGGAGACTTCCCCAGCAGACCCACAGGTGCAGCGGAGGATACATTCACCCTCTTCACCGCTGGGACCGGCCCAGAAGGTGTTATTTCGGGGGTAGTAGAGGCCGTTATGCTCACAGCCGCAGTCTTCACGGAGCACACAACGGCTCCCGCTGAGAACGTAGCCTGCGTCGCACTGGCAGCCCTCGGTGCAAGGGTGGGCACAGTACAGGGGAGCGGTGAGGTCCGAGCAGGAGGCTGGGCAGGCACTGGTGCACACTTGGTAATTGCTGAACTTCGGACATGACAAAGCTAAGGGCCAGAGGAAGAGAAGAAATAATGTCAAATAACACAAGTACATTAATGTAATATGAAAAATCGTTAGCCTTGTTTACACTGAGTACGGCATGCAATTATTTGTGTTTATTGTCAAAAGTTGGGAAGTGTACCAAAATAATTGAACTGTACCTTACCTATTTTGGTACAGTCCGTCTACAGAATTGCAATTTTCATGCAACAGGGGGATTAAAAGGATACAGACAATACCCGCCATATTTAATCTCCTACGCAACAATGAATAATATTGAAAAAACTGCTATCACCATCTGGCATAAACCCCAACTACCAAGTAAGGGTACTGTCGGCAGTGGAAACGCAGGCCTAATGTAGGGTTACTGTTCTCTATCAAAACAAACCAAACCGTTCCAAACCAAAATGTACTGCTCACAGGAAACAAAGCTTGTGTTAACTGAATCAAACTGAATCTCACCGCAGAAGGTGCGAGATCTCCAGGATCGTATGGTGACACCGAGGGCCTGACAAGCCAGAGCGTAGGCTTGGATGGCCTGGCAGAGTGTGGTGATATTATCCCTGTTGCTGCACATATCATACACACAGCTGTACACGAAGGCAGTAGGGTCTACTACAGCTCTGCAGTCCCTGAAAGGTCCATCGGTTTTATTGATGAGTCCACAGTAGTCTGGGCGAAAGTAGAACGCTTCTGTAACGGGGTCACACACGCTGCAGTTTTGGGCGCAACCATCCGTACACCGCCAGTCTGTGTCCTCCGCTCGCCAACTGCCCCCTAACTCCACTACGCTTTCCGCTAGAGAGCCGTCGGGAAGCACAGGGTCATCGGCGGGGTCATCGTTATAGTTACCGCAAAGGCCACAGGTGTTGTTGAAGTAGGAGCTCGGTAGGGAGATGGACGCATAGTGTTGGCCGTCATAGGTTACCAAGAGACCAAAGTCTGTTTCTAAAGCGATAGCAACCCCAGACTGGTAGACTCGGACAGCTCCAAGGTCCAGTTGTACAGGTAAGGTCTTCACCAAGCCGTCAACCTAGAGAGAGGAACAGAGGACACATCTGAAAAGGAACGATGGAGGATGCTAGAAAACTTCTTGTCTTGCTAGACAATCCATTGTCAAGACAGTTTTGTCAAAACAGTTTTATCATGACAAAACTCTTAAAATGTGTCTTTTTGATCGACAGTTTAATCTTGTACATTATGAGAAAATAGAGGTAGATATATTCAAGTTCAGTTAACTGCCCGACAAATCTTCCAAGGTGATCAAAAGCAATGTTTAAATACAGTCTCATATCTTGAATCAACACTTGTTCAGCAGCCAAACCAAAACGCACACACAAGGCAAATATTGTGATAATTCCTGATGTAAAGACATCCGCAGATTCCCACCTGGACTGTTCCAAGGCTGCCTTTGGGCAACGTGACTCGATGACCATACACATCCACCGTGACATCTCTAAGCCAAGAAACAGAGGCCACCCCACGGTTCTCATTTTTGGCCTCCACACTGAAGAAGGGCAGCCCCGGTACCTCCCAGCAAGGCCTAGCCAGCAGGTACGAGCAGGTCCCTTGGAAGTGATAGAGAAAGCCATCGAAGGTGTGGTAATGAGGGTCCCCAAAGACCACACAAGTGCTGGTGCGGGTCGGATGGCAGTAAAAGGCCCCTTCCTGTTGTTCGCAGGTCTCAAGCTGCCCGCACGGAGCCTCTTGGCATTGCACCTTGTTGTCAATGTCAAGGCATCGGCACCGCTGTGAGCACTGTTCAGACAGCCAGAAGATTTCCCCTCGTCTATAGAAACGCCCTGGAGAGGATTTTAGGAAAGACAGGAGAGTTATTTTATTTACAAGCAGAGTTCTTAAAGAAACTAAATCATCATCATCATCATCATCTTCAACCGCTGATCCGTAGTCGGGTCGCGGGGGCAGCAGCTTGAATCATTTAATCTAAAAATAACAATGACTGCTCTTATGAATATTTTCTATTACATGGTACCGGCTTTAATCTACTCCACTCTACTCTACTCTACTCTACTCTACTCTACTCTACTCTACTCTACTCTACTCTACTCTACTCTACTCTACTCTACTCTACTCTACTCTTTCCTACCCTACGCTACTTTGGTGCCGGGTGTTTTTCCTGAAGGTCGTTTTCCATTTCAAGATAGTACCAATGATAATACCGCCTCTGTGTAGCTGGTCATCTTAGCAGAGTTAGCAGCTAACGTTAAGGGCAAATGCATTTCTGCTCAGTCCCTCAGTAGAGTAGAATAGAGTAGAGTCGAGCCGATACCATGTCATGAAAAAGCACCATTAGAGTTTACAGAACTAAAGATTATAATAATAATAATTGTAATTCATTTTATTTATAGGTGCCTTTCAGAGCACCCAAGGTCACTTTACAGGGCAGAGAAAAAACAAGACAATTTACACAAATTACACAAGTGGGATGAATATGGGTGAAAGACAACAGTTAAATTCTGTAGCAATGAAGAAGACTGCAGGAAGTTATCGAAACATGTCGAGGTACAAACAAATAAATACTAGTCTAGTCACACAATTTAATGATGTAGCAACGTTGCAAAAGAGAGAGTTGTTTGGTAAAAAAAATTATCAATGTTCGAAGTTTGAACTTGCCATTGTAGCTGCAGCCATTGGCCGGATCTATCAGTTCAGTGTCCACGCGAAAGAACCAGCGTCCGGGGGTGTTTACATTGGTTGTCTGTTCAATGTTCACAACGTCGTTTGACCGAGATCCTGGAAGGTTGAAGAAGTGGCCAATGTCACCACCGTTAAAACCTGACTGGAAAGGGGGAAGGTGTGAGGGAGGTAATTTAAAAAAAAATATATATATTCATTTTTTTAACCTTTATTTATACAGGTAAATCCCATTGAGACCGGAGACTCTTTTGCAAGGGAGATCTGTTCCCATTCCCACGTTACCATTCACACACACATAGCAGGCTAACTATTGACATTCACACGAGGCAAGGTGGGTGAAGTGTCTTGCCCAAGGACACAACAACCATGACACAAGTGGCAGGGCGGGGATCGAACCGACAACCCTTCGATCATTGGGCGACCCGCTCTACCACCTGAGCCACAGTCGCCGTAATGTCACATGTTATCATAATTCATAATCAATTCTACAAAGATTTATCATCCGTATGAAATTATCTTGGGCAAGGCAAGGCAAGGCAAGGCAAGTTTATTTCTATAGCACAATTCAGACACAAGGCCATTCAAAGTGCTTTACATGGGCAAGATTAAAACACATAATACACATTAGAAAAGCGAATGAATTGGGGGCAATTGATGGGGGATACCTGAGCTGTGGTCCCACCCAGTCCCGTTAAAGGGTCTCCACCACTGGCTGTTCCTGTGCTCCATGTGATTTCTCCGTAGTTGAACATACTGAAGGACGTCAAGCCATCTGAGATTAGGACAGTTTGGAATGTGTTCACCTGTCAATCAAACAAGAGAATTAGAATAGTTTTACAAAGAGAGAAAACAAACATTTAAATGTAATAGCAAACAAAAAACAAGTAAAAGAAAAAATGCAGAGAAAACGGAAGGTTTTTGAGATTGCATCTGAGAAACCAGTTCTTCAGAAATGAATTTTGAACCTTGAAAATGAGTGGAATTACAAATTGGCAAAAGGCAAATGTCTGTCCAAATTATAATCTTTAGATCTGGTCATTAATTGAAAATGTAATAATATGTCTTTATGTCCAGCTTAGGTATATCTGGAAGGTTTCAATTCAACAGTCAGTACAAGACGGAAATAAGGAATGTTGTCAATCTTTGAAAATGTTGGAGGGATAAATATATTTTTTTTGATTGATCTAGGTTAACAGACTCGAACAGAGATTAAATTGGCTCCAACCATCTCAGATGCATTTCCAAGATGTTCCTTCCGGAGTGCTTCTTGAATACACTTGCATTAGAGGGTGCTGCTGCTGACCTGCAGATACCTAATGTGTTACCAATACATGTTATGCTGTGTTTGGACTTTACCGGTGTAGTCTGGCTTCCTCCATAGAAGGTGACTTGGTTCCACGTCGTGATAAAGACAGAGGTGGCTGTGAAGGCGGACATGCTTTTAAAGTACTTCCGGACATCTTGCGTTGCCCTTTCCAGTATTTCTGGTTCCATGGATTCTCTGTAGAACACATCTCCACGGATACCGTTGTGCACGTCTGCCCACAGCGGAGCAATGAAGGATCGGCTGTCACTCAAGGGAAAAGCCTCCGGAGTGAACTGGCTAACTTGTACGTTGAAGGAAATCACACCATTGTTGTTGATCTGTGAAGAGAACAGACAGAGCAGTATTACAGCATCATAAACTTTTATATACAGCCGCCGAAAAAACTTAAGAGACCAGTCTGGATTTTTCCTTAAATCTTCATCTCTACATTACTTAATGGAAATGCTCTTTAATGACAAGATTTTTATTGTGAATTTGGTAGAAATGTTGTCAGTAGTTTATAGAATAAAACCAAAATGCTCACTTTACTCAAACATATGCCTATAAACAGTAAAACAAGAGACACTGAACATTTGGAGTGTTTTCTTATTTTTTTTGCCAGAGCTGTATACTTAGTACATTGCATTCAAATATTCTAAGTTGGAAGGTTGAGGATTTGTGAAATAATAACATTTTTGAGACTTTGGATTAAGACTTTGGATCAAGGCTGACATGCGAAAAAACAAATTTTATGTAGCCTTGTGTTAATTGACAAATAAAAGTAACTTAACTTAATTAACTTAAAGACCGCTAGTTCACCGGTGGAAATATGAAGGTGCATTGAACTCTGAGATCCTATGTAGTATATATGTGCAAACATTTTAGAAATTGGTTCATCCTAGCCCGAGAAAAGGCAAAAAGAGTGTTTTATGGTCTCACTGTCTCTAACCCTACATTATAATAGTGTGACATCACACTACTAAAATGTAGGGTTAGGATTAACAGGACAGCTGGGCCAAGGGAAGACTGAGGAAAGACTGAGGGAAGAAAAACCTCATTCATTATATTACAATAGTGATTTTATAATGATAGCACGCCGGTTCCGTATGGGTGAAGTATTCCTTTAACTTACATAGACGGAACGGTAGGGGACATTGAAGAAAATGAAGGGAATGACCAAAATGATTTCAGGAGAACTTCCATCATCCATCTTCGGCGTCTCTAGATCTCTGTGGTTGGTTCCATATGGATACATGATGTCCAGAGAACTCGCTAAAAGGAGAATAATATAATCAATAATATATTCAATTTACATAGCGCTTTTCTCACACTCAAAGCACTTTACACAGGAGCACAACAGTAAACAAACAAAAGGAAAATGCATGTAAAGTTGAATGATGCACATGAGCTCATTAAAGGAGGAGTCAGTGATTCTGGAGAACGCTTGTTGTCAAAATCACTTTTTTGTCAAAATCTGTGAATATCTCCTCATGATCTGCTACCTATCTGTACTGTGTGTGCGGTGTTTATACACAGCCTAGGCTCTGTAAACGGGTATGTAAAGAAGGAGGCCAACCGTAGCAAAAAAACATGCTTGTTTACAGAGCCTAGGCTGTGTATTAACACTGGATTATTTTCCAGCACACACAGTACGGACAGGTAGCAGACCGTGAGGAGATAATCACTGATTTTGACTAAATTGATTTTGACAATAAGCGTTGGGTGGCTGTTAATCAACATTCATGTGTGTCATACCTGTGGTCCGTACAAAGATGCTGATGATTTGGAGCAGAATGACTGGACAGTTTGGCCTGACCATTCTGGAAAAAAACGAGAAGGAAAATGAGAATATTTTTTTAATATTTTTTTTAGATTTATTTATTTAGAAGGGACAGCGTACATTGATAAACATGAGCACAGGAGAGGGATCCCTTACTTTGTCGACTCTCCCTGAGATTTCTCAATTTTTTTAATCCCGGTAAAGGGTTTTTTACTGGGAGTTTTTTCTCAGCCGAGCTAAGGGTCTAAGGGCAGAAGGTGTCATACTGTATGGAATGTAAAGCCCACTGAGGCAAATGTCTATTTGTGATATTGGGCTACACAAATAAAACTGATTTGATTTGATTTGATTCACCAAAGTTCAACATGTAAATGTGCCAGATCTAGCCATGCAGTGCTATCGCTAATTTTCACCTGTAGTTCCTGGCAGGTTGATAGCTTCAAAGAAACATTAAAAAAACTACAAAAATACAACACGTAAGCGCAAAAACAAAATGGCACAAGCACAGACAAGTACAATGACACAACCATTATTCCAGCCAATCACAGGTTAGTGAAGAGAGATCATATCGGCAGTGTGAGTAATTACCTCATTATGTTACCACTTCCTTAAAGACCTACTTCACCGGTGGGAATATGAAGGTGTATTGAACTCTGAGATCCTATGTAGGCTAGTATAAATGTGCAAACAGGACAGCTGGGCCAAGGGAAGACTGAGGAAAGACTGAGGGAAGAAAAAACCCTCATTCATTATATTATAATGGCGATTTTATAATGATAGAACGCCGGTTCCGTATGGGTGAAGTATTCCTCTAAGTAAAGAGCAACCCCATCTGATAATCTGTTACATTATCTGTCTTGCCATTTCCCTTAAAGCTAATTGAAATACAGGTAGGTAGATAGGCAAGGCATGAGTCATATGTCAACTTCTCATAAACAAGGCTATTGGGACAAAAGTGAGGGAGGGAGGGAGGGAGGGAGGGAGAACCATCAAACCAAACCAACGTCATTTGGTTTTACTTCTTTAAGATCAGGCTCCCAGGTCTCCCTTGAGTAGCCCTGAAAAGGCCCCATTATGCCGGCCAGAACAATGTACCGGGATCCAATTTTGCCTCGCAGTCCCAAGTGAGTGGGCACCAGTGGGCTCACTTTTGGGCTTTTCTCTGTGCCTCTGGCCGAACTGGCCTGCTCTGTCTCAAGCCTAGGACCTCATTACCACTCCGGTTTGGGAGCTGTCCATGCCTTGTTTGGGCAAAAAAAGGTAGGGCAGCATAAACACTGGGAGCACTAATGGCTTTAAGTGAGTAGGTTTTTGAATTGCTCAGGTCCTTGCTTTAGCCCTTTGGGGATGTTTCAGTGCCTGGCCTGGCTTGGCTTGGCATTGGCAAGAATCCAATTGGCCCAAGTAAAAGTGTCCAGCCAAGTTGGAAGGTTTTAGAATTGTTATACTGTAGATTCAAGATTCAAAGTGTTTTTTTCTGTCATATGCACAATAAGAAACTTGTTCTCAGACATACAATCAAATTCTTCCTTTGTTTTCCACAGACTGAATGCCAAGGAGGAAACATGAAAATGTGCAATATACAAGTAAAATAGACCACAACATTTATTTTCTTCTAATTTGAAAACTGGATTTTGGTAAAATGTAGTAATCCTTATAAACATATCTAGAGCCTGTTTATGTGCAACTGTTAACTAGGCATGTGAGGTCAATTGGGTAGTTCTCTCAAATCTCTCTAATGGGGCAGTTCTATTTAGTTTGAGTTAGGACTAAACAAGGAGAAGCAACTTGTAGTCTTTCATGCTCCACATATCTGGAACAATCTCCCAGAAAACTTGAGGTCTGCTGCAACTCTCAGCTCCTTTAAATCAAATCTGAAGACTTTTCTGTTTCCCTTTTAACCTGCAATTTTTATAAATATTTTAAATGTTTTATTTCTATTCATATCTTTTCTAATGTCTATTCTATGCTTGATGTATTTTATTAATCTTGATGTATTTCATGCCCCTGTAAAGCACTTCTTTGAATGGCCTTGTGTTTGAATTGTGCTATATAAATAAACTTGCCTTGCCTTGCCTTGATGGTAAGTTGTGTTCAGGTGTGCCAGGGTTAGTGGGCACTGCTGAGAGATGTCTGCTCTCATGTCATCATCCTCTCATCGTTCATTGTCAACAGACAGATTAACACAATCGCTCTTCTGACTGCTGTAGCTCAACATCTTTATCTGCCTGTTGTTAACTCAGGGCCTTTTAACGAGGCATTTTAGATAAAGACCCCCAGGACTTGAAAAAGACCCTTCAACATGGTTATCTCTTGAATCACACTCAAAGAAAGACATAGGGCCACTTTCTTTCAAAGACATGGATTAAGCCTAGTCCTGGACTAAATGGAAATTTGAATTGGGAATTGTCCATTGAAAGTACAATTCAGTCCAGAACTAGGCTAAATCCATGTCTGCGAAACCGTACCAACTTTTCCTAGATCAATTAAGCCACAGCCATGGTCAAGAGTTAATTCCCACACTGAAGCACATTCATTTATCTAGCGATTTATATATTTTTCTTATCTCGCATTGAAAGTCATTTAACTTTCAGGGTTTTCTTGCAAAATAATATTTTATGTATCAACATGAAAATGGCAAATGAAGGAATCTTGAATTGACCAATACTAATTTGTGAATTCAAAACTGGGAAAAAAACCACAATCTTAAAAGTTCAAGAATGACATAGTACATTCAAAGTTGCTTTTCTTAGTCACATTAGTGGAAAAGTAGCTGCTAGTAAGAGTAGACCAGTGGAAGCCAAGTTGGGGGGTTTGATCAATCTTGAGGGGTCACAACAAGACGAATGAATGAGAAATAAATAAACTTCTTTTGTTTCCCAAAGTTAATTCTTCTTAAAAAAATTAATTGTCGTAAGTGGGTTTTGATCCCTAAAATGAAGCATACATTGATTGATACATGAATTATAGAGATCAGCAATGGCATTACACCAAGAAGTAATAGTGACATTACAACCAGCAGTCTACATAGTAAAACAAAAATGGTGATAACATTTCCTAAATAACTTACAAATGTCACCGAAATATCTGACATATACAGCTATGGAAAATATTTAGAGACCACTCCAAAAGTTTTACTCTTTAGAGGCATATTTTTGAGTAGAATGAACATTTTGATTTTATATACTATAAACTACTGACAACATTTCTACCAAATTCACAATAAAATATTGTCATTAAGAGCATTTTCATTAAGTTATCTAGAGATGAAGATTGAAGAAAAATCCAGACTGGTCTCTTATTTTTTTCCAGAGCTGTATATCTTCAAGTTTGCAGCATAAAAAAGTGACTAATAAAAAAAAAATCTGTTCTTCAATTTGCCACAGAGTCAATATTTTTTCATATTTATATGCATATGAAGAATTATGATTATAAACTGGCACATCAGCTTATCATTTATTGATACAAATGTGGGTTGAATGTTGTTTGTGGATGTCTGTCTCTCTGTGCATCTTAAAGGAAAAGCTCATTTTAATCTTGTTGTATTGTATAATGACAACAAAGTCTTCAATCTATTATATTCTATAAATAATTAAGAAACTACAGATGAAACAGAGTACATACATAAGGGAAAGATGCACTCACCTGCCTTCAGAAGATTGACATCTAGCAGCTCAAATAGTCAAACCTGGCAACCTCCTCACAGCAGTTAGGAGCATGCACAGTAGTAGTGATGGAGGGAGTAAATCAAGTATTTTCAAGTGTCAATCAATTTTTGAAGTGATATTTGATGTATTGAGAATAGAGTTTGTAGTGAAAATTTTATGTCCAAAATTGACGTGCGCCTCTTGTTCAATTCCAGTTCCACAGAATTACCAGCAAAAAGCAGCAACAACAATCCAAAAGTTTGTGTTTGAATTGGGACGTCCTGGAAAAAATGTAGTTTGGAAAGCACCTGTTGAAGCAAGCGGAGGAGGACGGAGCTTTGCCCCAAAGAGGCAGGTGCAAAGTTTACCTGGGATAGTGTTATACTTAATCTGGGATCAGTGTTTGGGGAAAGGGTGTGTGTGTGTCAGTGTGTGTGTGTGTGTGTGTGTGGGGGGGGGGGGGGACAATGAGGGGACATTGAGGGGAGGGACAGCATAGGAATCTGGGAGAGAGAGAGAGAGAGAGAGTGGAAACAGAGGGATATGTAAGAACTGGAGAGATGTAGAAATGATGGAGGAAGGAGAAACAGAATTACTGCTTCCAGACTAGCATTAAAGCTATAGTGTGTAACTTTTTCATATAAATGAATGTCGGTTACATTTAATACCATTGTCGAATGAGTTGACACAAAGTTGATAAAGCCTATAATCAGCTCCACAAAACTCTCTCTGTATTTCTCAGTATGGCAGCGTTTACAAACTGGTGTCCCCCCACCTGACACTGGTGCAGGAGCTTAAGAAAAATCCCCAAGAAGAGCCCAAGAAATGTTTCAGTTGTTGATTCTACTGCTAAGAAAAAACCTGGACGTACAGCAGAAGGTATAAAATCCATGTGCCCGATCACTGTAGGCTTTACCTCATGTAGATGCACCGACAGTGTTGTTGTAATTACTCAGAATTCCTCATGGGGGGCAACAGAAGTTACGCACTATAGCTTTTAATGCATGAGGAAAAGGAATGTTTTCGTACAAAGGGAGGCTCTCATAGAGGATGAGTGTCAAGTCTTTTTTTGGGCCGGGATCTGTCATTAACACCTGCAAAGGGCCAAATGATGATAAAATATGCCTTTGGTGGAATATTTGGGGGGGGGGGGGAACACTGTGGCCCTTTATGCTGTTTGGGACATTGGGGTTTGAATACCAAGGTCTTATTAATGTAATGGAGAGTAGTGAACTCCATGTATTTAAACCAGTAGTTAGTTAGTTAGTAGTAGTTCATTTCTGCAATAAGCATTTTTTTGTTGCATTATTTTATTTTTTTGAATTGTTTTGTAATGTACATTGTCAACTTGATCATTTTCTTACAAAGTAGTTCAAACTTTGACAGTGGGGACGGTGTTCTTAGGGTTGGAGGCTTCACCTTTTTTATGCCAAATGAAGGACACATCATTGTGGCCAAACAATTCAATTTAGTTTCATCTGACGATAACACTTTTTTTTAAGTCACTTTATAGTTAACCAAACTTAATTTTATTCCTATGGTATCTTTGCTAATAGTTCAACGTCTTCCATTGTAATGTAATGTCTAGTTTGCTAAGCTATTCTATCAAAGTAGCGTCTCCAACACTGAACTTGAGGTTGACTTAGCATTTAGCATTCATTTATTTTTTTAGATTTTTTGGGGGCATTTTCAAGCTTTATTAGAGAGTAGAGTTGAAATGGGGAGACAGAGAGAGAGAGAGAGAGAGAGAGAGAGGGGGGATGACCTGCAGTTAAGGTCCACGGGTTGGATTTGAACCCGCGACCACTGCAACGAAGGCCGGAGCCGATATTGTACACGCTCTATCCACTACGCCACCGGAGCGCCCAGCATTTAGCATCTAGCCCGCCTTTGGATTTGGCCTCAATCAGGTTCACTCGGTGCATTTAAAAGCTCTGGCCGCTTGAGCACACCAACTCCCTAAAGCAGTAGTACAAGCCCACTCTGGGGCATTTATAAAACACACACACACACACACACACACACACACACACACACACACACACACACACACACACACACACACACACACACACACACACACACACACACACACACACACACACACACACACACACACACACACACACACACACACACACACACACACACACACACACACTCTTAAAACCTTGCTTTTCAACCTCTTCTGTGTTAGATAGAGTTACCGAATTAACATGAGTCACTTAGGGATACTACTGTGTACCCTCCTTCTTTATAATTAGCAAAAGCCTCATTTACAAGGTTATACAAGACACTTTATTTCCATAGATTGTGGAGAGATATTGAGGTTAAAATCTCATCCACACTGATAGGGTCTGGGAAGGAAAGGGCTAGTCAGTTGGGTCTTTGTTGCACTAGGACAGTGGAAGTAATTGGAGAAGCAGGGAGCAAGATGTGTGAAAGGGCCCCCAAGACAGAGGGCATAACCCGGGCTACCATTAAGCAGTGCTAAGGGTTTCCGCGGGGAGGCTTTCTTTTATACCTCCCACGCCTTGTTGTTGTGTAAATGGAAACATACTCTTAACTAAAGTAGTGAAAGAAAGCGTTGACACAAAAACGGACACACAAAAAATCAACAGTTACAGGTGACCTACTGGTTTAAGGTTTTTAGGGAAATGTCGAGGATGGGTTGGGTTGGGTGGGAGGGCTCTAGATGAGCTGATATAGGCATAGTTTCTCGCACTACCACTCTTGTTGTCCCCATTCAAAGACAGTCAAAACAATGAATTAGGAACAGAAAACATTTTAGGAATGATAATGGTACTTTTTACTTCTGTAAGTGGTCAACTTAAAGCAAAAGGCAAAAATATAGTTTTTCAAGCACGGGTCAATTTTGAGATTTATTTTTATTTTGCTTCAATAACATGTCCTCTTTCATACCAGTATAAATAAAATGGTCCCAAGTGCATGTGCATTTATTTTACCACCTTCTCTGGTTGCGTCTGTATATTTCTCCTATACAACCATCCCATAATAACCACCATTATTATTATCTTTTCAATACTCTGTCCCAAAAATCTCAACTTCTAAAGCACTAACATCAACTAAAGTTTCCACAATAATTCCTGGCACTATTCTGAAGGTTATTCCAGAATAATGTGTTCATATGTTGTCATAACCACAGAGTAAAAAGCATGCATTTGTAGACAACTAACAAAAAGTACTGGTTTAAAATGTCCCGATCCTTCTCTGTTAGAAATGGGAGTGTCTTAGAGAGTATCAGTGTTACTCCAGTGGGTGGCTCAGCTTTGCCTTCAAGTGTTTCTAAAATCCAGGAATCACTGAACCTTGTTGACGATCGTTATCCAAACCAACCAATACAATCCTTTTCTCATGCCAAATTTAACATTCTTTGCCTTACGAGACATACATACACACAGACGTCAATTCAAATTGCAGCAGCAGGCAGGACGGCAGTGTGTGTGTGTGTCTGTCTGTCTGTCTGTCTGTCTGTCTGTCTGTCTGTCTGTCTGTCTGTCTGTCTGTCTGTCTGTCTGTCTGTCTGTCTGTCTGTCTGTCTGTCTGTCTGTCTGTGTATGTGTATGTGTATGTGTATGTGTGTGTGTGTGTGTGTGTGTGTGTGTGCGTGCGTGCGTGCGTGCCTGTCTGTCTGTCTGTCTGTCTGTCTGTCTGTCTGTCTGTCTGTCTGTCTGTCTGTCTGTCTGTCTGTCTGTCTGTCTGTCTGTCTGTCTGTCTGTCTGTCTGTCTGTCTGTCTGTCTGTCTGTCTGTCTGTCTGTCTGTCTGTCTGTGTGTGTGCGTGCGTGCGTGCATGTGTGCGTGGGAACAGGGTCAAAGTATCCAGCATCAAAAGCATCCTAGGAGAATCCATCAAGCTTGACCTCCACAAAGAAAAAGGTCTTGGACGGGATATCCCACTGATATGGTTTGGGCAGTCACTTAATCCGTGGAGTGGGCCACTCTAACTCAAGCCTCTTGCCCTCGTGGTTGGCCCTACCCTGCCCTTAACTCTCCTTCCATCTCCATTCACAACATATAGTGATAGTGAACCTCCTTCCAGTAACCCAAACCCCTTTCTTAGCCTGATGACACCCTAACCTGAGCACACACACAGTATAGCGCCTGTTTTAGAAACCCCCTAACCCCCTAACCCTCAATCCCACTTCATAATGCAATGAGCACATCAGAATAGTAAATAAATACCGGTGATGTTTAGACAACAAGGTGATAGGTGCAATCAATACAATGCAACCGCAGCCATCTTCCAATCTCACCCTGCATTCCAAATCACATACTCTTTCTTTTTTCTATTCTACATACTACATCTGATCATAAAAATAATCTAGTTAGGACGCAGTAGGCATACACTTGGGACATACTTTTACTTATTTACTTCATCATAACATCACGTCTTGATCTTGCCTCTTGCTTTAATAATCGTTGCATCCCCGGTTGTTTTCATATGGAGGCTCCGTCGATGTGACGTCACTTCGGGTGCGCACTGGATGGATTGTGGGTCAGAATCGCCCCAAATAGGATGCTGTTTTCAACACAAAAATCTCAGTCCGGATCTAGTAGATATCTGGGTATTTCTAACCATACTAAATCTGGCCACAAGAATCGGGACATCCTAAATCTGCAATGGGGCAGATCAGAATCGTAAATACCAATACCTTTCGTGTCGTTTGAAAAGACACAGTGCATTGTGGGGCAGGTTGAGTAGGAAAAGTAACCTATCGATCCATACACAAAATCTTCCCGGAAGTTAGTACTCATCTGGGTATTTCTCGCCTACACAAACTCGCATACACAACCACAACATACTCAAATTCACAATTAGTATGACTATGACATTAGTAGGGCTTTACTGATACTGTAATACTGCTTACCATACTGAGAAATACAGAGAGAGTTTGGCGATGGCTTGAATGTACCCGGCATTAATTTAGATGAAAATGTTACGCACTATAGCTTTAATGTCTCCTTAGCTCCCACACCATGAGAAGCAGATCGGCACGGTGACGGTGTGTTGAGTAGAGTGTGGTGGTGCGTGTTCGGTGGGTGGCATAGATATCCCACATAGAATTACAGTCAGTGTGTGTGTGTGTGTGTGTGTGTGTGTGTGTGTGTGTGTGTGTGTGTGTGTGTGTGGTTGAGTGTGTGTGTGTGTGTGTGTGTGTGTGTGTGTGTAGAAGAGGAAAGTGGAGGGAATGCCCCAGAAACACGACACCACTTGACACGTATGGAATTTAGTCTTTGCAGCTCGACTAAAAGCTGCTGCCAGAAAGAGAGAGATGGATACAGAGAGAGAGAGAGAGAGAGAGAGAGAGAGAGGGAGACAGAAAGAGGGAGACAGAAAGAGAGAGAGAGAGAGAGACCTGCAGAATCCCATCCACGGCCAAGTATCCAGCCAGTGAAACAGAGCAGTGTGTCCCGAGCACGAGGACATTCACCTGTGACATGACATAAGTGATGCCCTACTCCATATCTGGGCTTTCTATCAATACTTGGAAATGGTCAATAAGTTCAAATGTACTAATTCCTTTCCAGAATGAGTGTTGTTATTGTGCTTGTTGTAGAGTTTTTAAATATAGTTGTTTGCCCCCAATAATACAGTGATGTATATTTAAATGTCTATTTAGATAATTTATGGATAAAGATGCTAATACATTGGTCCGAAGAAAAATACATATCTTGACAATGGCCAGTTGTCCGTCTAAATGTGAAGCGAATCTTTTGAAAGTAAAAAAAAAAGGAGAAAGAAGAAAAAAACCTAATTAGGTGCTTTTTCTAAATGCCGGGGATGTTGAGACAAACTAGCTTCTCATGCTGTGTAATAGACTGGTGCTACCAGACCATCGTACTTCATTTCATTTGTACAGAAGGTCTGGAATCGCTCTATTGACAAAACGATCACTCACTTGGAGGCGTGTCTGTCTGTTAAAGTTTAAAACTATTGGATCTGCCCAGTGCCACTCTGGATCGGCCAACCAATCGCATAACGTTTGGTCGTGACGTATGTCATGAGCCGGCTTATGACTTCAACTGAAACTGCTGCGCGACTTCGACGTCATCGTTCTCAGCCACTCCCTCTGTTCGCTGATTGGACCGCAAGAAAATCTGATCGAGCAGGAATCCATGAACACACCGCAGCCCCAGACTGACTACTGAAGGGAAATGAAAATTGAGCGGAAGTAGGTAGGCGGGCGGAGCCAGGCTAGTGTAACCACACGTGAAGTCAGTATGTATAGACATTCACAAAGGCCACAATGGAAGAGGGGGAGATACTCTTTTAAATGGAGAGATAACGACGCACTCTAGACAATCTTTCCTCAAAGGCATTCAGGGTCTTGCACTTAAAGGTGCAGTGTGTAATATGACATCATCAAGAAAGTTCTACAAAGTTCTAGAATGCAACACTCCCTGGGTAACCCCAACCCTTTAGAATAATAACAGAAGCTACAGTGGCCTTCAAGGACAAGAACAATTCAAAATTTTAAACAATGCACCTGATGACATTCCAACTATGACACTTTCAAGATGGCGGCACTAGGCCTTGGTCCAAAATATGCAGAAACATGGACATATATGAGACCCTTTCTAAGGGAAAAAAATATAATTAAAAAAAAAATTTCAGCCATTATGCACTAAATTAAATGTACTTGTGGATATTATAATTACTTTCTACAAAATCTGCTAGGAAATAAAACCCCAAATTCTACACACTGCAGATTTAATACGAAAAGTGACAGAAATAGTTGTATGAAGGATGAACACAGACGGTAATATGAGGTATAAGTCATCTCTTACCTTATTTTTACAAACCCACACTTGTCCAATCTCTGTTTCAAGTAGCAGGCTACCTTGTTGGATTGTTGATCTTGGAAAATAACAAAAATCGTTGGATGCAACAGTTGCAGCAAGCAGCAGGCATAGTTTATATAGTATATCGGATTATTATATACACTTATGAATCTAAAAATCAACAGAGGAATAAGGTGTAGTACGTATCATTTATTTATTTAAGAGAAGTGAAACGCACCAATGAACAGTACAGGTAGAGAGAAAAAAGACATTAAGATCTCAAGAAAGTGAGAAAGAATTTAGAAATCAAGTCAAAATACACGTTAAAGTAAACTAACAATAAGCAAACGATAAGTTAAAACAGCATATAGTCAACAGTACAAAGCCAACTGTAATAGGCTACAGATTTGCAACTATTTTGTAGATTTTAAAAATCTGTGAATAAACTTTGTTTTTGGTATTACTGAAGGATAACGGTGAGGGTGACAGAAGCACAGATATGTTTTAAAAAAGTGTCAAAATTACAAATGCCCACACACACACACAGACAGACGCAGACACATACAGACACAGACACACACACACACACACACACACCACTGTTTCCCTGAAATGACACCTCTCATACACATTTTAAATCATTTTAAAAGTATCAAGAAATATAAGAACATGCAATATCACCAACTTACCACCCACTTCACAAACAAAAAAACTTCCCTCACGTCCCACTTTCCCATTATTCCCCCCGTGTGAGCAATCAATCGTAATGTATTATAATGTATGCGAGTAGAAAACAAAAACAAGAAAACAACATATCTCCAGTTAACTACTACTAAAAGAAAGTATCAGAGGAGCAATCTATGTATACAGCACTGTTATAGGATGGCGGTATCTTGACACATTTTCACCATATACAGCTCCGGAAGAAATTAAGAGACCACTCGCAAATGTTCAGTGTCTCTTGTTTGACTCTTTAGAGGCATATGTTTGAGTAGAATGGACATTTTGGTTTTATAATATAAACTACTGACAACATTTCTACCAAATTCACAATAAAAATATTGTCATTAAAGAGCATTTTCAACAAGTAATGTAGAGATAAAGATTGGAGAAAAATCCAGACTGGTCTCTTAATTTTTTTCCGGGGCTGTATATAAGAGATTTTCACACACTGTCGGCAACACAACTTCACTTATAGTTGGTATAAACGTGTTCGAAATACATTATTATGGGATAAACTCTAAACTTCACCTAATGCACCGCCAAACATCACATTTTAAATTTTTTTTAATCACTAGAAATCATTTGGCACTACTTTTCCGGATTATAAATAACACATTTTCATCAAGAAATGCACTTGATATGGGGTCCAATACAAACTGTACACATGCAGAAACACCTATGTAGAGATGGCCAGAGCTAGTTGTGAGTATAATCACCACAGCAGTGTACTAACATTTCACCACTGTTTATGTATTGACCAGGACAAAAGTTACTTTGAAAAAATTCTTCACACTATTTTCTGTGAAGGCGCTTTATCTATTTATTCCCTACTTTTAAAATGTGCTACGAGGAACTTTAAAATATTTCTGAAAGAGTCTAATTTTTCCTCTGACGATCATAAATGACGTTTTTCTTGATGCCTTTGTCATGGGTATACGCTCACCCATTAACTACAGCTGGCGTATTAAAAAAAACTACCGCATTTGTCCAAAGGGGGTGCTAGAATGAACACAGACTTAAAGTTCTTCGGAGCACCTTTAAGATTAAGACCCCCCCGTCCTAACAGCAGTAGTGTCAGGTGTTTTAGGGCGGATGTAAGGGAGAGGCAGAGGTGAAGGGGTGGATGGGTGAATGGGTTGAGAGCCTGTTGCATGAACCCATTTTAACCCTATAAAATACAGCGGAAGTTTCAATGACACAGCAGTTGGTGTGTTGTTACCATGCAAACTGGGCCTCAACGTTTCTCAACTGCCTTCCACTCACACACACACACACACACACACACACACACACACACACACACACACACACACACACACACACACACACACACACACACACACACACACACACACACACACACTGAGAGAGACAGAGAGAGACAGAGACAGAGACAAAGAGAGAGAGAGGGGGAGAGAGAGAGAAAGAGACAGAGATAGAGAGAGAGAGAGACAGAGAGAGGGAGAAAGAGAGAAAGTAAGAGAGAGAGAGAGAGGGGGGGGAGAGAGAGACACAGAGAGAGAGAGAGAGAGAGAGAGAGAGAGCGACAGAGAGAGAAAGACAGAGAGAGAGAGAGACAGAAAGCTGCTCCATTCAGAAGTTACCCGCGGTAACCCGAGCAACAACACTCGTTCTTTTCTCCGAGTTCAACCCAGATCAGTCTCGTCTTTCTGCCAAGGCGTCTTGACTAAGCAGCAGCAGCCGAGTGCTCTATGACACACACACACACACACGCACTCTCTCTCTCTCTCTCTCTCACACACACACACACTCATTGCATACTCACACACACCCACTCTCTGCCTATCACACACACACACACACACACACACACACACACACACACACACACACACACACACACACACACACACACACACACACACACACACACACACACACACACACACACACACACACACACACACACACACACACACACACACACACACACACACACACACACACACACACAGTCATGTGTAATCTCAGTGACAGGAAGAAGACGGGGAAAGATTTGTGTTACTTGTTAGTCAGTGATTCTGGAGGACGCTTGTTGTCAAATTACTTTTAGTCAAAATCAGTGACTATCTCCTCATGATCCGCTACCTGTCTGTACTGTGTGTGCGATGAAAAAAAAAATCCAGTGTTAATATACAGCCTAGGCTCTGTAAACTAGTAGTTAAACAAACATAGCTAGCCTGTTTAAAGAGCCTAGGCTGTGAATTAATCACACACACACACACACACAGATAGCGGATCGTGAGGAAATATTCACCGATTTTGACAAAACCATTCTCCAGAATCTCTGACTCCACCTTCAATTAAAATATTATAACTTCTGCCTCTTCAGTCAAATTGAAATTCAATCATTTTCTGTATGATTGAGGTTCATTGTTTTGTCACTGTGTTGGCTTTCTAAGGAGCAGTTTGGTTCAAAATGATTTTCACCCAGACTGTATACAGCTCTGGAAAAAAATTAAGAGACCAGTCTGGATTGTTCTTCAATCTTCATCTCTACATTACTTAATGGAAATGCTCTTTAATGACAGTATTTTTTGGGGGGGAATTTGGTAGAAATGTTGTCAGTAGTTTGTAGAATAAAACCAAAATGTTCACTCTACTCAAACATATAGATAGTAAAAAAGAGACACTGAATATTTGGAGTGGTCTCTTTTCCGGAGCTGTATATATACACACCAGGCATATGAGGAAACTGTTCTCAATACACTTGCCTCAGAGTAATTTTTCTACAGGCAGAAAGTGTCAAACAATGTTTTTTAAAAACGCAAAAACAGTGAAACTACAGAACGTAGGCACAGGAGCTGGGATTTTCAAAATCTAGCTTCCGTTTCAACTTAAATTTACTTTTAAAATATAGTAAGTTAGTTAGCCAAATTCTACGGACGCGCCTAAACAGACATGGAATCATAACTTTTATTTCCTATTTTTTACTGGGAAAATGAGTCAATTCAAAACCAAGCTGGTCTCAACTTGTACGTGAATGAATGGAACCTGGATCCCTGTAAAGTTGAACAGTTTAAAACGTTGCTGAAGACTCACTTTTGTTGCATTGGCCTTTAACACAAGTTGAGACTTTGACACTCCTACGTATTCTTTTCATGTATCTTATATGTTATGTTGTATTGTATCTTGTGCAGCACTTTGGTCAACTGATGTTGTTTTTAAATGTGCTATAGAAATAATTTTGACTTTGACTTCATAACAGCATACACAGTCATCTCGAGATCACGAGTTTTATTAAATAGCTATTATTATATCACGAGAAAATAATATTTGAAGTAATGAGTGGAACACGCTTGGTTTCCTCGTGGTAACGACTTAATCTAATTGTACCGTTATCACAGGAAAACAGAGGAAAGAAAATGTATTATTCCTTGTCCGTTTAGGGCCGTCCTAAATGTCAACACTTTTCACTACTAAAATAAATACTTAAAACGTCTAATGCATGGGGGCGCCCTTAGCTCAGTTGGCAGGGCGTCCCCCCCATGGGCCTCGGCCAGCAGCGGACCCGGGTTCAATTCCAGCCCGCGGTCGTTCTCTGCATGTCACTCCCCTCTCTGTCCCATTTCAACTCTGTCTCTACACTATCAATAAAGCATAAAAAAATCCAAAAAAATATCTTAATAAAAAAAAAAAAACGTCTAATGCATGGTGCAGCAATGTCACCATCATGTCAAATCTACGTAGGGTAATTTTTCCTACTAAATATTTTGTATCTAATCAGAAAAACGCTCCACATATAAAATAGTTTTAGTCTTCAAAATCAATGTGAAGTTTTGTGCGTTGGTAGCCGTGTGTGTTCTTTCAGAAGTCTACTTGCTCCATATCTGGATTTGCATAATATTATTCATGAATGAGATGAAAACAGCGGTCTTAACTCAAGCAACTACATCGCTCAAGAGACAATCTATCTTTAAAATGTATAAATCTGGGGCGCTCCGGTGGCGTAGTGGATAGAGCGTGTACCATATTGGCTCCGGCCTTTGTTGCAGTGGTCGCGGGTTCAAAATCTGACCAGTGGACCTTAACTGCAGGTCATCCCCCCCCCTCTCTCTCTCTCTCTGTCTCCCCATTTCAACTCTGTACTGTCTAATAACGTTTGAAAATGCCAAAAAATAATCTTAAAAAAAAAAAAAATATATATATATAAATCTGAAGAGAGGACAGCGAAAAATCCTTTTACATTCAAGGCTGAATAACAACATCACCATGTTTTATCTTGATAAAAAGGGCTCAAGTCAAGCTTAGTATCCAGTGAGTCATCAGTCAATATCTCAAAACTCCTGTCCCATTTCATCCAAAACTTTTTTTTCTCTCCCTCCCTCTTCTCTTCTTCACTCCGAATGATTTGACGAAGAACTGCAGCGACTTTTCACCCTGGGCAAGACCTGTATTTCGTCCCCGTCCCGAATGCGGTAGGAGTGTAGCGCGCGGCTCCCACACCTCATCTCTTCGGGGCCGACCACATGGATCATTTCCCTGTTGATGTAGAAAAGCCGAATGCCTCCGTTTGGAAGCTGCAGTAAAGCCTTGAGGTGTTTCTTCAAGTCGCCGACGGTTTGCTCCAGACTCAAGCTGACCGCCTCCAACCGGTCTCCACAGCGCACATCCACCACGGTGCAGGGCGGGCTCAGGTCCACCTCGGCTAGCGGGGCCAGGGGGCCGTATTTAGCCACCAGGCTGTGATACCTGGGGGGGGGGAAATAAATACACATATTAGATAAAAAAATCAATGTGTAATTTGTGTGTTGATACTTATGGCAGCTATATGTTCAGAGGACTACTTATAGTGGAGCAGATAAGTGCTACAATCTTTCAATTTGTGATATAAGTGTGAAAATTGGCATGAGCAGTCTCCATGGCGACATGAGACAAGAAATGAAAAAAATATTAATTTTTTTTTGGGGGAAATGTAATTTGTTATTGTCAAGACCACACTGTAAAGATTTAAAAGTAAGAAAAACTTAAATTTTTTAGGGCATATGTATAAAAACAAAGTTAAAATGTTCAAACATTAACAGTTGTGCCAACTAATTCTATGTCACACAGATACCAACTTGCTTTTTTACAGAGCCTAGGGTCTGAAAAAAGACTGTATTAACAAACAAGTAGGAGACCGTGACGAGATATTCAATTCTTTTAACAAAAAGTTTTTCTAACTTTTTAAAAATGTTCCAGTGTACATAATAAAAAGTAATTGAGAAAAATCATGTTAAAGAGTAGCCGCACCCCTCCAGATATTTAAAAAATGCAACAGAGGAGTGTGAACGGTGGGCGTGGGGGGACTTCAAAGGCATTGATATGTGCATTTTCTCTTGCGAAGTCCTACCGAAATGTTTTGTGTCATATTTCAAAAACTTTCCTTAAATTTCTTACATTTACACTACATTAATTTTTCACGATCAAGTTGAAAATAAGCTAAAAAAAAGCTAAATGTAACATAGCATCTGTGTGTTGAGTTGGCAGAGAAAGCCAGAGTTCTCTTGCCCTGTGCTTGCCGTGAGAAAGCTCTCTCCACCTCGGGGGATCGAGATAAGGAACCCAGGAACGATTAAATAAAATACCTGGAGAAAACCAAAGGCCTGTGCTTTGAAAGCTACTGTAACAGCTGGACCAATCAAGGCATTTCCCCTCTCCCTCCCAAAAAAAACCCTGCAAAGCCACAAAGCCAAGCAGTGTGTGTGTGTGTGTGTGTGTGTGTGTCTCAGTGTGTGTGTGTGTGAGCCCCCTCTGGCCCTTTCTCGGAACTTTCTGGCTTAAAAATCTCTGGGTCCACCCTGGGAATTCTCCTCTAAGACTTCAGTCCAACAAAGTCCCATTCTGATAGAAGCCATTAGGTTTAAAAGAAGGTTCGTTTAAGGTATTTAGCATTGTTATAATGGGGTAATACCGCTGCAGGTGATAGCAAGTCGACATTACAGATGTCTTTTCTTGCACTCTTCTATAATGGACGGTAAAGTAGCAGTGATAAAAAAAAATATTCTGGAGCTAATACAGACACTCTACATTTACATGGGACAGCTAGATTGGATTAAGCCATATACCAATGTTGCCACTCGAACGGACTGCGTCACTTGTCTGAGTATACATGGCATTTCAGAGAATAGAATAAATGCCCGGAGAATGGCTGACTCCGCTATGCTAGGTGGCGCTGTGGCCCTTTCAACAAGTGGTTATAGAGCCACGTCCGGTTCCCTTCCGGCAACAACACCACTATTTATTACGTTGTCTCCTTCCACTTCCGGGTGAATTCCCCGCCACATGTCCAAGTGTCCCTGAGCAAGACACTGAACCCTAAATGTCTCCCGATAGTTAGCCTGCTGCTATCGGTGTATGAATGGCAACGTGGAAATGGGAACAGGTCTCCCTTGAAAAAGAGTCTCCAGTCTCAATGGGATTTACCTGTTTAAATACGTAAATAAAAAACAAAAAAACATAATGTACACTTAAATCATTACCATGCCTCTTTCCTTGCTACATACTCTTCCTGCCCAAGCCAAAACATTTCTTTCTTTAAAATATTCTTTATTCTATTTTCCCAATAACATAAACCTAAAACAGCTTTCCCAGATTATCCGTAACTGTCTTTTTTTGCAGATATTATTGAGTTATATAAATAATAATAATACATTTTATTTGTATTGCACTCTATATTACAGGGATGTCTTATATCAGTCTCTCTCAGTCTCAGTGCTATTTCTGGTTTGAACTGCTGATGGTTTACAGTTACTCAAAGGGAGGCTGTGTCAGACTGTGTTCACCTGAGAGTCTGTGACCCACCCTGCCCTGCTCTGATCCCAACAGAAAGGAGATCGGTGTGTGTGTGTGTGTGTGTGTGTGTGTGTGTGTGTGTGTGTTTGAGTGTGAGTGTGAGTGTGAGTGTGAGTGTGAGTGTGAGTGTGAGTGTGAGTGTGAGTGTGAGTGTGTGTGAGTGTGAGTGTGTGAGTGTGTGAGTGTGTGAGTATGAGTGTGTGTGTGTGTGTGTGTGTGTGTTTGTTTGTGTGTGTGTGTGTGTGAGTGTGAGTGTGTGTGTGTGTGTGTGTGTGTGTGTGTGTGTGTGAGCGTGTCCGACACCCGTATGACACCCACATGCAGTCACCGTTATCCCCCCAAAACCTCGGACTTAACACTGGGAATTTGGCTTCAAACCAAGACTGTGTTCGAAAAGCCCTACTAACGTCCTCCCTCCTACATACTCAACATGTATATACTACATACTGTCTGCTTAACCATCCATTGTGATTGAGAGGTTTGTCAGTTTACACTGAAGTATACAGAAGCAATAAAGAATAAAAAAAAACCTTCTGTGTCGTTTGAAAACACGCAATGCATTGTGGGGCAGTTGAGTATGAAAAGTAACCTATCGATCCATACACAAAATCTTCCCGGAAATAAGTACTCATCCGGGCATTTCTCGCCTACACAAACTCACATACACAACCACAGCATACTCAAATTGACGTCAAAATTATTTTATATTTAAATGCATATTCTATGCTTGATGTATTTTAATCTTGACGTATTTCTTGCCCCCCTGTAAAGCACTTCTTTGAATGGCCTTGAATGGCCTTGTGTGTCTGAATTGTGCTATATAAGTAAACTTGCCTTAAAGTTTGGGGTTGACACAAAAAAAAAAAAAATCTAACTGCAACCTCTTGTATCGCTTTTCTCAATCAGAGAATTCTCCGGCACAAAGAAGTCATTGAGCGAGAGAGAGAGACTGGAGCCATTGTCCTCCCAAAGGTTACTTTCCCCCAGTCACACGCTACACCTTCCCTCTCCAACATTCTGCCCAGGTTAAGTGCAACGCAATCGGGGGAAGATTTGACCACCGTCAGCCCCCTCAGATGGTGGGCTTTCAAAATATTATAACACACACGCTGTTAATGTGTTGAGGACAAAAGTCAGGGGGTTGCCGCTTTTGTTAGAACTGTACAGCTGTTCACAAAGGTACCAAGGTAGGTAAGTGTTTAAACCAAACATTTCAACCAATCAAAGTTCACATCACTTTTTTCGCTATAGTTCTTCTGATGCTGTGAAAGTTCCTACATGTCCAAGTGTCCCTGAGCAAGACACTGAACCCTAAATTGCTCCCGATAGTTATACTGCTGCTTATCGGGGGATAACGGTGACTGCATGTGGGTGTCATACGGGTGTCGGACACGCTCGCTCGCTCACACACACACACACACACACACACACACACACACACACACACACACACACACACACACACACACACACACACACACACACACACACACACACACACACACACACACACACACACACACACACACACACACACACACACACACACACACACACACACACACACACACACACACACACACACACACACACACACACACACACACACACACTCTGGAGTTGGAGCTAAAGAAGTTCCTAAAAACGTAACTCTAAGAACAATAAAATGAAGGTCCATAAAACTAAGTTCTTGGTCTGACAATGCCTTATGTGTGAGGTCATAGTTATTCAAATACTATTGTTAATATTATCATCATCATTTAAAGGGACACTGTGTAACATTTTAAGTAAGTTATTAGCTAGAATCAATATCCTCATTCATAAATATGTCCTCATTGGTGTAAAATCACCTCTGCCAATAATCTGAATTATCCTCCTGAGTGGAGAATTCCAAATATTAATATTACATTTTGTACATTGAGCAGGCAAGTGTTATGGAGGAATCCATGTTTTTGGAATGTCATCAGGTGCATTGTTTAGAATTTAGAATTATTCTTGTCCTTGAAGGCCACTGTAGCTTCTGTTATTATTCAAAAGGGTTGGGGTTACTCAGGGAGCGTTGCATTCTAGAACTTTCTAGAACTTTCTTGATGATGTCATATTACACAGTGTCCCTTTAAGCCATCCCTACCATAGTTACTTGACTGAACTTTGACCTAGTAACAGTTACTAGGTCACAGTTCATACCCAGTTCCTGGTCTGAAAATGGCCTTATATTTAAAGGGGCACTGTGTAATATGACATCATCAAGAAAGTTCTAGAATGCAACGCTCCCTGGGTAACCCCACCCCTTTTGAATAATAACAGAAGCTACAGTGGCCTTCAAGGACAAGAACAATTCTAAATTTTAAACAATGCACCTGATGACATTCCAAAAACATGGATGCCTCCATAAGACCTGCCCGCTCAATGTACAAAATGTAATGTTAATATTTGTAATTCTGCGCTCAGGAGGATAATTCAGATTATTGGCAGAGGTGATTTTACACCAATGAGGACATATTTATGAATGAGGATATTGATTTTAGCTAATAAATTACTTTAAAAGTTACACAGTGCCCCTTTAAGACCTTTCTGTTTCTCTTTTAACCTGTAACTTTTATTTTATTTAAATGTTTTTACAAATAAAGTCCTGTCTGGTTTACACAGTGAGTTAGACCCCCACCGCATATTTTTCCTTTGCTTATAATGTCTATTCTATGTATTTTAATCTTGATGTATTTCATGCCCCTGTAAAGCACTTTGAGTGGCCTTGTGTCTGAATTGTGCTATAGAAATAAACTAGCCTTGCCTTATGTGTGAGTGCATAAACCCTGCAGACTGTCCCTGCGTTCCAAATCACATACTCTTTCTTTTTACTACACTACATACTAAAGTACAGAAGAGTTTTAGGGCCACAGGAGAGAAAAAAAATCAGATAAGAAAGTTTTTTTTTTCCATTATGTCGAGAAATGTCAAGAATAAAGACGAATACTCCAGAATGCTATTGGAGTTAGAGGGGCATTTATGTATTTTCAGCATACTACAATTGACATGCATGTATTGGGACGTCCTAAATCTTTTTCTGGCATACTAAATAGTAGGGAAGTATGGGGATTGGAACGCAGACTGTTTGTGTAGTTACCTCTGAGGGAGTTCCATCTCTGGGTTTTCCTGGTAGTACCTGATGAGGAACCTCTCAGCATCCTCCCTCTCTCCGTCCGTCACTATTCCTCCGTTCAGTATCAGTATAGAGGGCAGCCTGCAGGCACAGTTTAGTTTAGTTTAGTTTATAGTATCGTTTATGATTAACTTTACAGATAAAGGAGCAGCTTTAGCCTATTTGGCTAATTTCCAGCTGTAGTCCCCGGCCAGTTGTCAGTAGGCAAACCTAAAATACATAAAATACAAAACACAAATAAAAATAAAAAACTGTAAAATAAAAATAAAACATTACATTACATTTATAATTACAGCAGGCCTAAGCAGAAGAGATATTCACTGATTTTGACAACAAGCATTCTCCAGAATCTGACTCCAGAATAGGTCAAAATAATACCTTGCATGTGTAGTGCAGTAGTGGATTGTGTGTGTGTGTGTGTGTGAGTGAGTGAGTGAGTGAGTGAGTGAGTGAGTGAGTGAGTGAGTGAGTGAGTGAGTGCGCGTGTGTGCGTGCGTGAGTGAGTGTGTGTGTGTGTGTGTGCGCGTGCGATTGTGAGTGAGTGAGTGTGAGAATGCGATGAGTCTGTGTGTGTGTGTGTGTGAGTGAGTGAGTGAGTTAGAGAGAGAGAGAATGCGATGAGTGAGTGAGTGAGTGAGTGAGCGTGTGTGTGCGTGCGTTAGTGCCTACGTGTGTGTGTGCGTGCGTGCGTGTGTGTGTGCGTGAGTGAATGAGTGAGTGTGTGTGTGTGTGTGTGTGTAGGTCCAGACTCACTGTGCTAGCAGCAGGTTGCGTCTGTCTTGTGTGGTGTACGGCTGCAGTAAAGGAATCCCCATCGCTTTGACTTCCTCCAGTTTAGGGAAGAAATTCAACCGCGCGATGTCTTCCCAATTACTGAGCCCTGGACAACACAACGTCACACAGGGTTAGGGTCACTGTGAGGATTTGTTTTAGACACACACACACACACACACACACACCCCCCCACACACACACATACCCAGATATTTATTTTATACTGTATATATTGTTTTTACCCTTCACCATTTGCATAAACATTTCCATACATACACATTGTTTTAGAAAATCTCTCCGTACAAAGGACGATGCGAAAATGTTTTTGAGGAGGCTGACGTAATCATGCCATGTGAGTGAGAGAGAGAGAGAGAGAGAGAGAGAGAGAGAGTGAGTGTGTGTGTGTGCTTGTGTGTCTCTCTGCTATGTGTGTGTGTCTACTCTGTCTGTCTGTCTGTCTGTCTGTCTGTCTGTCCGTCTGTATTTTTCTGTACAGACCTGAGTTGCTGAGGTTGATGCTGCGCAGGTTAGGAAACAGCTGCGGCAGAGTCTCCTGGGTGTCTCCCACAGAGTGCAGGTCGTTGTTGGCCAGGACCAGCGTGCTCAGGCTGGGGTACATCTGACCGAACTTACGCACGTCGGCCCACGCGCTCAGCTGGTTGTCTGTGATCTGCAGTAACCGTAGAGACGGGCACGACGACGGGGATTCTAACACGGTGTCGAAGCCGTTCAGACACAGAAACAACTCCTCCAGCCTGAGAGAGAGAGGGAGAGAAAGAGGGAGAGAAAGAGGGAGAGAAAGAGGGAGAGAAAGAGGGAGAGAAAGAAAGAGAGAAAGAAAGAGGGAGAGAAAGAGGGAGAGAAAGAAAGAGGGAGAGAAAGAGGGAGAGAAAGAGGGAGAGAGTTTTAGGGGTTAAATTTGCATCTGATGTATTCATTTATTTATTTATTTATTTTTTTAACCTTTATTTCTACAGGTAAATCCCATTGAGACCGAAGACTCTTTTTCAAGGGAGACCTGTTTTCCTTTCCCACGTTACCATTCACACACACATTCATACACCGATAGCAGGCTAACTATCGACATTCACACGAGGCAAGGTGGGTGAAGTGTCTTGCCCAAGGACACAACAACTATGACACAGGTGGCAGGGCGGGGATCGAACCTCCAACCCTTTGATCATCGGCCGACCCGCTCTACCAACTGAGCCACAGTTATTTTACCTTCATTTAGCCTGCAGGGGGCCGTAGAGAGAAAATACCTCCTTTTTTTTTTAACTTTTTTTTATAATAATTAAATAATAATAAATAATATAATATAATTTTTTTTTATTGAACTTTAATTTTTTTTCAAACAAACATCAGACCTTCAAACATTTATATATATAATATCAGGTGAAAGGGTGAAAAAAGAGGGAAATACTTTAAAGGGTTAACATTGGCATCCGATGTATTCATTTATTTATCTTAATTTTTTCAAGAACTGGTCAATTTTGAGATTTTTTGTTTTACTGGCTATTTTGCTTCCATAACATGTCTTCTTTCATACACTGGTATAAATCAAAGGCGCAGGTGTTTATTTGACTAAACCTTGTCTGTTTGCGTCTGTATATTTCTCCTATACAACCATCTTTAACGGACATTATCTCAACATTTAAAACAAAATACTGAACCACAAAACGTGTGTGTTGATGAGCACCAGCTGTCTGACTCTGGAGAAGACCTCTGTGTGTGTGTGTGTGTGTGTGTGTGTGTGTGTGTGTGTGTGTGTGTGTGTGTGTGTGTGTGTGTGTGTGTGTGTGTGTATCACTCAGGTGTGTGTGTGTGTGTGTGTGTATCACTCACTCACTCAGGTGTGTGTGTGTGTGTGTGTGTGTGTGTGTGTGTGTGTATCACTCAGGTGTGTGTGTGTGTGTGTGTGTATCACTCACTCACTCAGGTGTGTGTGTGTGTGTGTGTGTGTGTGTGTGTGTGTGTGTGTGTCTCACTCAGGTGTGTGTGTGTGTGTGTATCACTCACTCACTCAGGTGTGTGTGTGTGTGTGTGTGTGTGTGTGTGTGTGTGTCACTCACTCAGGTGTGTGTGTGTGTGTGTGTGTGTGTGTGTGTGTGTGTGTGTGTGTATCACTCACTCAGGTGTGTGTGTGTGTTTGTGTGTATTGACTCACTCAGGTGTGTGTTGTGTGTGTGAGTGTACATTTTGCACAGTTGTGATGTCAAAATGTAGGGTTAAGACAGTGAGACCATAAAACACTCTTTCTGCCTTTTCTCAGGCTAGGATGATCCGATTTCTAAAATGTTTGCACATGTATACTACACAGGATCTCAGAGTTCAATACACCTTCGTATTTCCACCGGTGAAGTAGGCCTTTAACTCACTCGGGTGTGTTTTGCGTGAGTGTGTGCACGGTGTCCCAGCTGACGTGTGTGTTGATGAGCACGAGCTGTCGGACGCGGGAGAAGACGTCGGCCATGCTCGGCTCCAGCTGCACGCCGCTCAGAGGGTTTCTGCTGAGGTTCAGGAAGTCCAACTGGGGGATGTTTGACACTATGGTGCAGATCTGGCAACATACAGATACAGATACAGAGAGAGAGAGAGAGAGAGAGAGAGAGAGAGAGAGAGAGAGAGAGAGAGAGAGAGAGAGAGAGAGAGAGAGAGAGAGAGAGAGAGAGAGAGAGAGAGAGAGAGAGAGAGAGAGAGAGAGAGAGAGAGAGAGAGAGAGAGAGAGAGAGAGAGAGAGAGAGAGAGAGAATTATTATTAAATAAACATTATAGACATTATAGAGGGTTTCTGCTCAGGTTCAGGAAGTCCAACTGGGGGATATTTGACACTATGGTGCAGATCTGGCAACACAGACAGACAGACAGGTAGGCAGGCAGACAGACAGACAGATAGATAGAAAGATAGACAGACAGACAGACAGGCAGGCAGACAGACACAAACACATTGAAACATCACAGTGTTCAATACAGCCTAGACTCTGTAAACGGGTATGTTGCTAGCTAATATGGTGGGTCTCCTTTGTTTAAATACCAGTTTACAGAGACTAGGCTGTGTACCAACACTATTTTTCTTTTCAGCGCGCACACACATACAGACAGGTAGAGACTCATGAGGAGATATTCACGGACATTTAACTTTTTATCTAATTTTTAATTAAATGTTTTCAGGTCAATAAACCGATTATTAATATTCTTGACTTTGCATCACTTGCTTTTAACTTCTCACCTTCTCATAATTCATTACGAGTACCATTTAACCAATGCAAATTCCTTGTACATGAACATACTTATGCGATAAACCCTAATTCGTTTTTATTATTTATAGTATTATTAGTATTTTTGTTAGGATTGTTTTTCTAGTTTTTGTTTTGCTGACTGTTATAGTATACGTGCAAAAAAAAGATAACCAACAGAGTAAATTAGAGTAAAATCAGGGTTCGACATAATGTATAGCCCGATGGCCCGGGGCCAGTAAAATCATATGCAGGGCAAGTTGATTGGCCAGTCACTGTCCCGCCCGGGCCAGTGACTGGCCAATCACAGTTCAGTATCTTTTTGTAGACTACATCATGGTTCATTGAAATGCGCGTTCAGAGTCGTAATGAAAGCAGTGTTTATTTAAGACTCAATATAATAAACCTAATATAAAATATATTTTTTAATGAAATGCCAGTGGACAACCGATGCGTGGGCGTTTTGACAGGCGGAGCAACAAGCGGTTGCACTCTCGCTCCGTTGGCAGAGCTGCCTACCGTCCGCCTGCGAGTCGACAAATCAATCGACTTACTCTGCCCCCTTTCTTTCTTCCCACAGCAGAGGTTGAGGTGCAGAAAATGATAACTGCGCTTTTCCTTTATCTGCCGCCGTAATGTTACAGTATTTGCATCCAAGCCCCAATGGTAATACAAATGAGAGGCGTTATTTAAACGCTGTGAATGCGTCTCCGGTGATTGTGTCGGTTGTAGACAGAAACTAACGGAGGGACTCCGCTCACTGTACAGTTCCTATAGTCGCGCAGTTTGGCACTGTGTTTTCAGGCTCGAGACATTCAATCAGATCGCGGAAGTCTTTCTCATTGAAATCGCTAACGGGGAGAACATCCCCGGTTATTATTTTAGCCACAAACCACAGTTCATCTGCGCGGCGGCTCACTCGCTGGCGGTGAAACGCTGCTGTGATCGGACGAAGGCATTGTGTGTTTCTAAGGTGATTTAACGTCATAGTCTTAGACGAGCGTTTAACTTATGCTGCATATTTTGCACTGCATTGTTTTTTATCAATAGTTTGAAAAAATGGTCCCACACCGGACTCTTAATGTGAAGCTGACACTTCATGGAGAAGTGACACTGCTGCAGCGCGCTCACGACCAGACGTGAACTCACATACACGGTGAAATCTCCCGTTAAAAAAACGGCATAACCCACTGATTTTCGGATTTCTATTCTATTTTTAAAGTCAACTTGAGCGCAAGTGGAAAACCGGTCATTCGGTCGACACATTCACATCCCTAATGCATATAGAGAAAGTAATAAAAACAGCCTACCACACAACAAAAAATGATCAGACCTTCATCTCTTATTTTTTTTTTATGTTTGAACATGACTTCTGCAGGTGAACTATTCATTAAACTGCCCAAATTCAAGAATAAAAACAACCATCAAACTACTGGACTTTAAAATACTGGCCGACCCCTTCAACATACTTTCAGTTGTAGGCTTCTAATTCAATATGTTTGCCTGGTTTGTATGAGCAATATCAACATTTCATATAATTAACTAAAAGAAAAATAACCAAATCTAAAGGGAATATCTATACTGATACAGTATAGATATTCCCTTTAGATCTGGTTATCTTTCTTTATTTTTCTAATACAGGTATTATAATTATTGACACTAAATTATGAAGAAAAAAAAAGTGTGTGCAGGGCCAGTGAAAATATACAAGGGGCCAGTAAAACTCGGATCCACTGGCCCGGCGGGCCAGTAGGAAAAAAAAGTTATGTTGAACCCTGTAAAATAAATAATAAAATAGATAAATAACCCTAATTCTAGTTCATACAGGTTGTCCACCCACCTCGGCCCAGTCGTTGAGCTGGTTGTGAGCCAGGTCCAGCTCCACCACGTGGGCACAGAACGCTGCGATGTCGCTGCGGGCTCCAGCTTTACTGATGCCACAGTAGTTCAGAACCAGGATGCTGGGCAGGAACAGGCGGTCTGCACACACACACACACACACACACACACACACACACACACACACACACACACACACACACACACACACACACACACACACACACACACACACACACACACACACACACACACACACACACACACACACACACACACACACACACACACACACACACACACACACACACACACACACACACACACACACACACACACACTTAGGTCAGCAAACATTCTTTTTAAAATAATCTTTCTATTGTGATATTACAGGTCCACACACTGTCAATAATAGTAGTTTCAGAGGAGGGGGGTTTGTTTACATTTGCAGAGCCCTCAGTTAGTTTACAATAACTAGTTTTAAATAATTCCATCATATATCAAAACTAAATTGTTTTGAGGAACCTGGAACCAAACATGAGACAAGAACAAAAACTGCATGGGCGAAACAGTAACTTTTCAGGAAGCTTTCTAACTTCAAACAGTGTTCCAGGGATCACATTTTCCCTGTGAGGAAAGTTTGTTTATTCAGTTCGGAGAATTGACCTTAGGAAATGATTACTTCTCTGACACACCCAAATTTACACAGTGCACCTTTAACCTAGCTTTAAGACAGTTTTTTAAGATAGTTTGCAGTGTAACAATTGCGACATACTGTACATTACTCATTGAACTATGGCCCTCTAGCTTATATATCCCTGTTATCTCTGGTTCTTATCTCTCTGCGGCTCAATTGATGTGAAGTAACTTCCACTGCAAAGGATTGTGGGTCGGCTAGCCATAAACCATGCTAGTTTGAACACTGCAAAAATGTGACCGGATATAGTTGGACTTCAAACTGCATTTGATTTGACATCATGTATATGGATATTCTGAAAGTTTTTCTAGGATACTTAATAGCGTCGGAGGGAGTATGGGGATTGGCACAGCCTATTGAATTTTTTTCTTTTTATTTAATACAGGGACAGTGCATATTATCAAACATTTCTGTCAATATGCCAGAATTAACCAGAAGGGTATTTTTCATCTGCAGTCCCTAGACCGATGGTAAAAGTCACCCTAAGAGAAAATAAAGTTACACATTTACATAACACAACATACCTATAGTAAAACGTACTATTAAAAAGTAAGTAAAGTAAAAAGTACTATTAAGCTAAAATATACAATAAAAACACAGCAGAGCAACAATCAGACAACTGCAGACAATGACATGAACAGGTTAATGGTAATGTAGACAGCTCTGATTATCAATGAGACATTTCTTTAACTGGAATTTAAAAGACCTATATGTGTTCAGATTTCTGATGGCTATGGGGGTGAGGTTCCACTCAGTAGGTGCACGAACAGAGAAAGAAGTATGGCCAAATACACTCGCCCTAAAAGGGATAATACAATCTCGCCTCGCTGAAGCTCTAGTTCTGCTGTGATCAGCTGTTCGGATGTTGACAAACTGATGGAGCGGAGGGGATGATAAACCGTGAATGATTTTATAGACAAGACATAGATTTGAATATTTGACCATGTTTTCCCAGTTGAGTAATCTGTGCTTTTGTAATATTGGACAATGATGAAATCTACAAGGTTTCTTGTCCAGGATTTTAACAGTTCGTTTGTAAAGTGATTGTATAGGTTTCAGGGATGTAACAGTAGCTTGTGACCAAATGGGTAAACAGTAAGTGATGTGAGAGAAAATCATAGAGTGCATGAACATTTTTGCTGCCTCTATAGACATTTGATGGCGAATGCGTCTAAAGGTCCTTAGGTTGAATTTGATTCGATTACAGACCCCTTCTTACATGTGATGTAAATGACAACTTTGAATCAATTAAAACTCCCAGATATTGATATTCGGACACGATCTGCAGCCTTTCCCCTGAAACCAAAACATTGGGCTCAACATTGACATGTCTGTGGGACTTGGTGAAGAGGTGGTCTCTGTCCCAGCACAAACTATTACACACTGTGGTACGCTTTGCTTGTGTTAAGAATATTATCAGACCCAACTGCAGGAAGCATTTTTTGGATTGTACTGTGCATTATCAATTGGATGGTACTGCCAAAATCATTTGTACAATCAATTTTTTTTTTAAGATATTTTTTGGGCATTTTTATGCTTTTTATTGATAGTGCAGAGAGACAGAGGTGAAATGGGGCAGAGAGGGGAGTGACATGCAGAGAACGACCACGGGCGGGAATCGAACCCGGGTCTGCTGCTGGGCCCGGCCCGGGAGGGGGACGCCTTACCAACTGAGCTAAAGGCGCCCCCCGAAAAAATTAATTTTGACAACAAACACTCTCAGGAATCACTGGCGTTCAGTAGGAGTCACTTTCATCTTCTTTGATTTTGACATAAAAACAATGTAGAGATCTATGTAAGACCTTCTAACTACACACTACACCCCTGTAAAGCACTTTGAACGGCCTTGTGTCTGAATTGTGCTGTAGAAATACACTTGCCTTGCCTAGCATGATCACTAAACTGGTGACATCATCCCTGCGTTCCGAATCGCATACTTTCTATTATATAGTATGAAGAAAAAAAAGATTTAGGATGTCCCGATTCTTGTGGCCAGATTTAGGATGGTTAGAAGTACCCGGATTTCCCACTTCATTCGGCCAAGATTGTTAGTGTTGAAAACTGCATCCTATTTGGGGCGATTCTGACCCACAATCCGGTGCGCACATGAAGTGACGTCACATCGACGAAGCCTCCGTATGAAAACAAACGGGGATGCGACGGATATAAAAGCAAGAGGCAAGATCAAGGCACAATGTTATGATGAAATAAGAGAGTAAAAGTATGTCCCAATAGTATGCCTACTGCATCCTAACTAGATAATTTTTATGGTCAGATGTAGTATGTAGAATAGAAAAAAGAAAGAATATGAGATTTGGAGCACAGGCGATCTCTGACCTTTGACGGGGGACCCTGGCGGGCTGGGTAGGACCACCACTCCCTGGCCGTAGGGGAAGTTCTCCGGACTGTATTTCTCACTCAGGACTTTGACGAAGGTTCTCTCCTCCTCTTCATCAGAAAAAAACTCCATGGTTCCAGCCCTGAGCCAACAGACAATGGAATACATATGTCATTTATATTAATTAGCAATTACCTCATCGATAGTAAATAATGGATTTAATTATGTCATTGTTATGTACAAGCAATTAGTTTCTTTTTTTCACAATACAGCCCCGGAAACAAATTAAGAGACCAGTCTGGATTTTTCTTAAATCTTCATCTCTACATTACTTAATGAAAATGCTCTTTAATGACAATATTTTTATGGTGAATTTGGTAGAAATGTTGTCTGTAGTTTATATTATAAAACTATTCATTATACTCAAACATCTGCCTATAAATAGTAAAACAAGAGACACTGAACATTTGGAGTGCTCTCTTAATTTTTTCCGGAGCTGTATGTCTATTTGTTGTTTTCTCACAAAACACACAAACAAACCTCTGCACAATCACAACAAGAACACAAAGCTAGGAACAACGTACTAGCGATTAGGTTATTGCTGATGATGATAATAATAATAATAATAATAATAATAATAATAATAATAATAATAATAATAATAAGTAAATGTTTATAAGTCATATGCTTATAAAAACTAACAACGAAAGTAGTGTTATATTTCGACAGACAAACAGAGGGAGCAGATGACACAGTCAGATGTTGGGTTTTTAACTTTGGTTTATTTTTAGCTCCGGATGTTTTGATTTGATTTACTTGAGGCAACACACATGGCCCTTGTTCCGTTTCTGTTCAGCATCGACCCATTTAACTGTTTAAAGCTACAGTGTGTAATAAAGGTGTATTTTGGCTTGAACTAGTGGTGCAAAATCTAGATTGTAATGCTCTGTGTCTACCCCGAGAAATTACAGAAAGCAACATAGCGGTGTGCCCCGCTCCTATGCAGAGATGAAATGCTCTTTCTTCGTTAATAATCCTTTTTTCAAGTGATTATATAGTAATGAAAACATAATCATGAATATTATATAATATATTCCAAGACATTTAAATGGATAAAAATTTAAATTAATAAAATAATACAATAAAAAAAGAGTAAAAAACAAGTGAACAAAGAGAACAGTTTAGTAACAACTCAAACCATTTCACTTGCTTTTTTTGCTCCTGATTTCACACATTTCTAATAATGGATAAGCACTCAAAGCACTTTTCAGGGTTCCAGGTTCCATTCATTCACACACAGTCATAACTTATGCAGAAGCGTGGCTGCCATTCAGCGCCTACGGCCCCTCCGACCACCACCTCAAACATACAGCAGTCATACACATTCACACAAGGCAAGGTGGGTGAAGTGTCTTGCCCAAGGACACAACAACCATGATGACACAAGTGGCAGGGCGGGGATCGAACCGGCAACCCTTCGATCATTGGCCGACCCGCTCTACCACCTGAGCCACAGTCAAGGCTGTGTTCAATGTCTTACTGTGAACATGTTGGATGAAAAACCCCTCTATAAATAACCATCAACACCACAGAATAACGTCCAGACACACAGATGAAACGTGAGAGGCAAAGTCGCACTGACAAGAGCAGGTGCACCGCCAACACACCAAACACCTGCTGCTACTGAAAGGCATTTTCTATAACCATTATCCCAGTGACAATTCAAACTGAAAACGCATCAGGATAATCAAATCGGTCTTATGAGCAACGATTTGTTGATTTGCAGCATTTATTTAAGTAGCTATGAGGAACTTTTAAATATTTCTGAAACAGTCTAATTTTTCCTCTGATGATCATAAATTACATGTAACAGCAAACGAAGACCATCAGGGCAGAGAATGCTATTTTTTATATGGTTTTTCTTCAAGGAATACTTCACCCATACGGAACCAGCATTCTATCATTATACATTTGCTATTATAATATAATGAATGAGGTTTTTCTTCCCTCAGTCTTCCCTTGGCCCAGCTGTCCTGTGAATCCTAACCCTAGATTTTCCCATGCGTGATGTCACACGTGGGAAACTCTAGGGTTAAACAGTGAGACCATAAAACACTCTTTCTGCCTTTTCTCAGGCTAGGATGAACCTATTTCTAAAATGTTTGCACATTTATACTACATAGGATCTCAGAGTTCAATACACCTTCATATTTCCACTGGTGAAGTAGCTCTTTAATAAGTGTTTCATTTATCAACAGACAGTACACAGAAATATGACGTAATTCATATAATAACTGTACAGCATTGACCTTGTACCCATGGTGGCACCGAAACCCTTCTCTAACCCCGATCAGCCCTATCAGTATCACACAGACGCTCTAATCATCTTAAACTCGGCCCAGGCTGAAGAGTTTTTTTGGAAAAACGTCTGAGTATTTCTGTCATAGATAGTTTCCTGTTTCATAGAATTGACTGATACACTCGTCTGATGTGGCAGAGACCAAAGGAAAAGGCCTGGTGTGTCTCCAGATCACAAGCCGTCGCTACTGCTGAGAGAAAATGGTGAGAACTACAACAAGCTCGGAGTGGGATCTAGTCAAGTCAAGTCAAGCTGTATGTATGCAGGCCAGGCATACATAAGGATCGAAATGGCGTTTGTCTCGAACCCACGGTCCAAAGGAGGGAAAAGAACGCATGACATTTACTTGTAAGGTATTTTAAGCTGCATTCTTATGATAAAAGATATTATACAGGCAGACTATCTTCAAACACAGGCATTGCTGCTGCTGCTGGATACACACACACACACACACACACACACACACACACCACACACACACACACACACACACACACACACACACACACACACACACACACACACACACACACACACACACACACACACACACACACACACACACACACACACACACACACACACACACACACACACACACACACACACACACACACACACACCTTAATGACGTTGCTATTTTTGATACCCCGGTATACGGTAATACCTCAATACCTCCCAACCCTATTGGCATCCAGAGAAAACTTGTTTGCAAGCCTGAAAAACTAGTTTAGTAACTAGTAACTCTAGTTTAGTGAAACGGTACATGTATTCTACTGTAGGCTATGCTTTATTGCTTACTGTCACTTTTAATGATGTCACTATGGTAAACTGCTGGACCTTAGTCACAAGTTTAGTTCCCTTGTGAGATGTATTGAATGACAATAAATTACACGCACGCACACACACACACACACACACACACACACACACACACACACACACACACACACACACACACACACACACACACACACACACACACACACACACACACACACACACACACACACACACACACACACACACACACACACACACACACACACACACACACACACACACACACACACACACACACACACACACACACACACGTTTTGTTCCATTCATGTGCTGACATGTTTTGAATGACAAATCAATGAACCTTGAATAACAAACTCAAATGTCTTTTAGGTATGTAAATAGGAGGAGAATGACAAAGGAAGACATGCCTTTTAGTCCATCCAGAAGTAGTGAAACGTGCATTATTGTATCCAGTATTTATTTATCTTTTGATAGTAATACCTTTTAGTATGCTTTTAATTTAGGGATTGAACAAGTTTTTACTTCTTCCCTTTTCAAATATGTTGTGGCATTTGTATAGAGTGCTTGGCGGCCTTATCAGTGCAGGAGTCACTAGGGCTGACTCCTGTTGATGCATTTTTATTATTGTATTGTTGTTGCATAATTTGAAATAAATCATTCAAAAATCATTCATCCACATTCCTATGTCTGGAGCACTGTTGTCACTTTTATGTCACTGTCTGTCGATGTTGTAAATGTTGTCTGCGTGTGTGTGTGTGTGTGTGTGTGTGTGTGTGTGTGTGTGTAAGCAGCCAAGTCTTTTTAACTGCAACACTGTTAGCCTCAGGTACAAATAGAGTTACCTTATTATAACCATAGATAGTATATACAATATTATAACATGGCCAGTAGCCAAGAGTCGCTGGAGATCCCCTCATCATCAATGCTCTTGGTAATCTTAGTAATGTTGAATCCTATGTTTGTATATCATTGTATCTTCTTCATTTCACTACGCATTGCCCTGTGCAATTGTGTATGTGACAAACTAACTAAAATTAACTTACTAACTATTTTAGCTAGTCCTACTTACCTCCCCGGGGAATACAGGTGGAAAAATAAACTTGTTAAAACCGGTTATATAACATCACTCCTTCCCATAAACAATGTTAATGATCCTTTTTGTGCATTGTCACTTTCCAAGTAAAGTTACATTACAGGCAAACGAACACAAGCCAGACTGCTTCGATATTTTCCATTATTTAAAACCAGTCCATAAAACAATACCTTTCTCTCGCCATTTTTTACACTTGTGGAATATTTCTCATAAAAAGTATTTGCTTGTCAATAATCGCCTTTTGCCTCTCTTCAATTCGGCTGACACAACAAACAGCCATTTATTTTTCTTATGTAATAAAATTCAGCTTTTCAAACTGCTCCCTACTGCCCTCCGCGGTGTAGTTCAGGTTGAGACAACGCCATACTGATTACAAGTTAGTTTTACAGCAAGTAGCAAAAAATCCTGACTCGATTCATCAATGCCGAATGGAATAGGGGACTATAACGATTCAGAAAATGTCAAGTAATTAAATATATCTGTTATATACACTTTCTAATCAGTCAAGACACATTGAACTAATATAATTTTCAAATGGGGTTCTGCGAGGCCGTGTTGCATAACGGCGCTCGTCCAAAAACACAAGATAAATACCAGCAATAATAAACTAAAAAAACTACTTTTTGACAGTATCGGTTGGTACGTTTATTCCTGTCAAAGTCATGCGAGGACTGTCACTCTCAGCAAGGCGTGCAACGAAAATGTTTGCAGCCCAAGGTTGTGCACCTATTTTTTACCTTTGCATCGGTGTAAAAAGGACCATGGTAATGCAATTTTCACTATTCGTCATATTTGTCATTAGTCCCCACGCGTTAACAGCGTATGTGGCTATTTATATTGTGTATGTTGTAAGCGATACGGTTCAAGTTGAGGCAGTATTTTGAGCCACTCACCACCGTCCCCGGAGCGGAACCCCGGCCGTCGTTCAAGTCAGTGCAGTGTTTGTTTTTGTTGTTCTTCGGTTGAGTTGGACACGCCTCCTAACCAGGAAGTGACGTAGTTTGAAGGTTTGAACGTGTTGTTTTTTTCCGTTCTGCTTTTCAAATGTGCACAAAAAAAAATCTGGATACTGCAACTTTATACGTCCATGTACTGCAAAAAAAAAAAAGAAAGAAAAAAAAGTGTGACTGAAATGTAGCAGGCCTAGAATTATAAATGCTTGCCTCATACATGTATTGGACAAATTTACATTTTGAGTGGAAAGGCTCTGGTAAAGTGCATCAAATGTGAATTAAAATAAATACTTACAAGGTTAATTTAAAGTTAAAAATACTAAGAAAAAAAAAACATTTCAATTTGGTACTAAATACATTTTTAAAATAATGTATCTGTATAATGTAATGTAGGATACCTATCTTTAACTGGCATGAACAGTTAATACATGGAGTCTATTTTCATCCTTTAACCAAATATAGAAATATGTTTTTTTTTCTGATTTTTATTTTGAAGTAGGCCTACACTTTATTTAATTTGCTCAAGGTCTTATTTCTTCATTGCCAACAGTAATATTTCATGGTAGATTGAATGGAATAGATTTACCATATGTTGCCACCAGATGGCAGTGATGTTGTATGCAATCCCTGCAGGGTTCAGTTGACCAAATCTTTTTGGTCTTATCTTTTTTACTACTGTCAGGTAGGCTAAATAAGAGTTTTCATGTTATGTGGAGCCACTTAGACAGACAAACTGTATTGGAATATCTACTTCGGTCATTTTCTTAAGCAGAAATACCAAAAAAGCAATAATAAAATACTTTATTACACGTAAAAGTCCAGCATCCAAAACCTACTTAAATACAAGTACATAGTGTCCTCAGGTGTCACCATGCATTATAAAACCTGCCCACTAACTTAAAAACCTACTTCACCTGTGGAAATATGAAGGTGTATCGAACTCTGAGATCCTTTGTAGTATAAATGTGCAAACATTTTTGAAATCGGAACGCCGGCGTTCTATCATTATAAAATCGCTATTATAATATAATGAATGAGGTTTTTCTTCCCAAAGTCTTTCCTCAGTCTTCCTTTGGCCCAGCTGTCCTGTTAATCCTAACCCTACATTTTCCCATGTGTGATGTCACACATGGGAAAATGTAGGGTTGGACGGTGAGACCATAAAACACTCTTTCTGCCTTTTCTCAGGCTAGGATGAACTGATTTATACTACATAGGGTCTCAGAGTTCAATACACCTTCATATTTCCACCGGTGAAGAGGGCCTGCAAGCATTTGTTTGATTATCAGAAGTGATACATCCAAAGTTTTCCTAATATCGTTCGACCGTAATGGAAACTCACTCCTTACTCTGAGATGACCAGTATTTTCCTTTATCAAGTATCAAGTATCAAGTCAACTTTATTGTCGATTCTTAGAATATGCAGGCGTTTGTCTCTGACCCACGGTGCAATATGAACAATAATAGTAATAGAATAAAGTAGAATAAGATAAAGATAAACAGTAAAAACGGTATAGAAAAAAAAATAGAATAGAAAGTAAATAGATACATTAAATTTAAATGTGCTATTTTGGCTACTTTGGCTATAAAAAGGAAATTATGTCACCACTCATCCGGGAAAACTCCGACCTGTTACCTTTACAGCACAACTTTACAGCTAATCCAAAGGGTGTTTGGGAAATGCATGGCTGGGGTTAACTTGTAAAACCGATAGCTATTTGAATTAATAGTATACTGTATTTGCATATAAATGAATGGGATGTTGGCTTGCATAATGTAACTGTATGCATGTGACAAAGAGTACAGTTCCCTCCAATAGTATTGGAACAGTGAGGCCAATTCCTTTATTATTTGCTGTAGACTGGAAACATTTGGGTTTGACATCAAAATATGAATATGAGACAATAGATCATCATTTCAGCTTTCATTTCCAGGTATTCACATCTGGATCTGATACACAACTGTGAAGATATCATTATTTGTAAAGGAACACCACATTTTTAGGCGAGCAAAAGTATTGGAACAGATAGACTTAAAATAAATTTAAGTGAATAAGACTTAATGTTTTGTTGCAAATCCTTCGCTTGCAATAAACTGCATCAAGCCTGTGACCCATTGACATCACCAAACGTTTGCATTCTTCTTTTGTGATGCTTTTCCAGGCTTTCACCACAGCCTCATTCAGTTGCAGTTTGTTTTGGGGGTTTACTCTCTTCGGTCTCCTCTTTAGCAGGTAAAATGCATTCTCTAAAGGGTTTAACCCTGGAGATTGACTTGGTCAGTCTAAAACCTTCCATTTCTTGCCCCTGATTTACTCCTTTGTTGTTTTTGCAGCTTTTTAGGGTCATTACCTTGCTGCATGATGGAGCATCTTCCAATCAGTTTGGTTGCATCTTTCTTTAAATTGGCAGACAAAATATTTCTGTAGACTTCTGAGTTCATTTTGCTGCTGCCATCATGTGTTACTGTGTTGTTGTCAAGATGAACCTTTACCAAAGTGATGGAAAGGCTAAAGTTTGGAGAAAGAAAGGATCTGCTTATGATCCCAAACATACAGGCTCATCTGTGAAACACAGTGGAGGCAATGTCATGGCTTGGTAATAGCCATGACAGTGCCTCCACCATAATCAAGGTACATAACAGAACGAGTGTGTGGAGAGTGGGTCAAATGAGCGGGGAGGAGACACTGCTAATCCAGAGTGATCCTGTGAGTCACCCTTAGTCCAGATTATTCTACAGTTCCTCCACCCACACATACACGGCTGAGAAACACACACACACACACACACACACACACACACACACACACACACACACACACACACACACACACACACACACACATACACGGCTGAGAAACACACACACACACACACACACACACACACACACACACACACACACACACACACACACACACACACACACACACACACACACACACACACACACACACACACACACACACACACAGTCCTCCCTCACACAGACAGAGAGGATATAAACACAGGCAGAGGACAGTCTGAAAACTAAAATCAACACCTACATTTATACCTTTTTTCAACTGGATTATTGATATTATTTTGAATACAACAGCAAGAAATATGGCGCTTCTGAAGTCAGGCTGGCTGTGGAGACAGAGTGAGTGGATACAGCAATTTTTACTTATTTTTGTTTGGTTGTTTTTTAAGATATCATGTGTGGAATTCTATCTATATATCTTTATCAGTTATGACTAGAAGCACAAACTATGATTTATATAAACTAGTGTTGGCAACAATTTGAGGAAGAACAAGTTGTAGGAATAAAAAATTTGATTTCTCAGCTATAACTGGGTGAGCAACAGGTTATTATGAGCTAAAGACCAACCAATACTTGACTTTTGAGGCTGTTAAAGAACCTCTAAACATTATGTATTGACCAACATTTCTTCTTTTTTTTAAATACTTAATTTTTATTTTATTTTAAGATTGGTTATGAAAACAGAATTTGTGTTTTTATTTATTTTTTATTTTTCTTAAGCTATCCTGGGTGGACTATCGTAGTTTAAAATAGTACTGGCAACAATTGTCCTTATTATTCGTCCTTACTTATAAATGTATCAAACAAAATACACAAGTATAGAATCTAATTTCCCCCATAGGAAGATTTTCAACTTTTTTTGACAACCTTACTTGTTTTGGCAAAATAAGCAGTTGGAAGACAACACCTGTAGCATTTAGACCTTGCAAAAGAGTGTTTGTAGCCTATTATTTAAACATTTTGTGGGTGTATTTTTGGTGGCATTTCCTGCTTTATTACACATGTCCTATATACCAGACTTGAACCTTCGATTTGTACTTAACAAGGAAGTAATAGAGACACTGTTCATACAAGTAGTTACTAGTACAGTACTTTTTTCCCCTTTGACATATGTTGATACCAAACAAGACAAGCTAATATCAGCTGATGATTCGCCCAAGATGATTTATCGACCATGCTCAAATATGTCCTACTATTTGTCTTGCTTTTGGATATTTCCACATGCAATTATTTTTATCAAACAAAATCAACACCTTAAGAAAAATCAGTCATATAATACACAATACAATATAAAGTAAAAGTCTTTGTCGTATATGGAATTACATGACTGGACTTCAGTTGGCCTTTTTCTATAAGGTGGAAACTGAAGCTGTTGTGGAACTCCAGCCTGAGTCATGTATAATCCCATTAATAGTCCCAGCCCGGGTCTTAACGTGGCTTATACCCAGGAGGACAAGCAACAGACTACATATACAAGACAGACTACATGCTCAAAAACACACACACACACACACACACACACACACACACACACACACACACACACACACACACACACACACACACACACACACACACACACACACACACACACACACACACACACACACACACACACACACACACACACACACACACACACACACACACACACACACACACACACACGATTTAAAACGATGACTACTTACATTCTGATTCATGTTCTTGTTTATCAATGACTTCATAAACCCTCCATTTAAAGCAATAGTGCGTAACTTCTGTCGCCCCCCATGAGGAATTCTGAGTAATGACAACAACACTGTCGGTGCATCGCCATCTACATGAGGTAAATAAAGCCTTCTGTGATGGCACATGGATTTTATACCTTCTGCTGTACGTCCAGGTTTTTTCTTAGCAGTAAAATCAACAACTGAAACATTTCTTGGGCTCTTCTTGGGGATTTTTCTTGAGCTCCTGCACCAATGTCAGGGGGGGGGGGGGGGGGGGGGGGGGTTTGTAAACGCTGCCATACTGAGAAATACAGAGAGAATTTTGTGAAGCTGATCAACTTGGTGTCAACTCATTTGGCAACTCATGTAACCAACATTTGTTTAAATAAAAAAGTTACTCACTATATCTTTTAGGACTAACACTAATACTACACTGACACTGTATCCTATCGATCCATACGCAACATTTTCCCGGAAGTTAGAAGTCATCTAGGCATTTCTTGCCTACACAAACTCGCATACACAACCACAACATACTCAGATTGACTTCAAAATGAGTATGAGTAGGACGTTAGTTGGGCATTTAGTGTGAGTAGGACGTTAGTAGGGTTTTTAGTATGAGTAGGATGTTAGTAGGGCTTTTAGTATGAGTAGGATGTTAGTAGGACTTTAGTAGAGCTTTTAGTACGAGTAGGACGTTAGTAGGGCTTTTAGTATGGGTAGGACGTTAGTAGGGCGTTTCGAACACACACTAAAACTGTGTCACACTGCTATGTGTCTCTGTCTGTCTGTAGGTTCTGTTCTAAAGCGCTGGAAGTTGAGCTGGTGTGATCTGTGGATCGACGGGAATCTTTGTTTCTATAAAACCACCGACCGGCGAGAGCTGGAGCATCGCGTCAGCCTCAAGATGGTCTGTGTGGACGTCAGGTCAGGACTGGAGTGTGGAGGTAATCCATACAACGATATATCCTCTTTTTTCCCCACAATCTATCTATCTATCTATCTATCTGTCTGTCTGTCTGTCTGTCTGTCTGTCTGTCTGTCTGTCTGTCTGTCTGTCTATCTATCTATCTATCACACACAAACAGACACCTGCACCATCACGACAAGGACACAAACCACAAAAAAAAAATTCACCATTAAATAAATGAATAAATATGGTAAATGAATATCCTCTAAATTCCTAGATGCAGTATGTTATTCTTCCAATTATTTTCCCCAGGATAATCATGACATCAAATATCGTCTCACCCAGACACACATCTTTATTATTATTATTATTTATTTATTTTTAGTTACCATGTTACATATGCTTGTATTCTTAGTTTAATCCTTTATATAAAATAGTAAATTATATATAGAAAGAAACAAATAATAATGCATGATAAAGAGTGATACTGAAGCAAATTATTAACTTCTTTGTCTCTGTTTTGGTTGTGTAGATTTGACTCCACCAGAGTCTCACCCCAGAGAGAATCGCATCACAGTTCAGCTCAGCGACGGAGCAACTGTTAACCTGTGTGCCAACAGCGAGGACGAGTCTTTGTAAGTCTCACACACACACACGCACGCACGCACGCACACACACACACACACACACACACACACACACACACACACACACACACACACACACACACACACACACACACACACACACACACACACACACACACACACACACACACACACACACACACACACACACACACACACACACACACACACACACACACACACACACACACACACACACACACACACACACACACACACAGTAACAACTATTCATTCCTGTTCGTGTCTTTATATTTTTCAGAGCGTGGAAACTGACTCTACTGGAGACCAGGCGAAACCCGGTGAGTGATCAATGTTCTCTATTAGAATAAAGCTATAGTGCATAACTTCTGTTGCCCCCCATGAGGAATTCTGAGTAATTACAACAACACTGTTGGTGCATCTACATGAGGTAAAGCCTTCAGTGATGGCACATGGATTTTATACCTTCTGCTGTACGTCCAGGTTTTTTCTTAGCAGTAGAATCAACAACTGAAACATTTCTTGGGCTCTTCTTGGGATTTTTTCTGAGCTCCTGCACCAGTGTCAGGGGGAGACACCAGTTTGTAAACGCTGCCATACTGTGAAATCCAGAGAGAGTTTTGTAGGGAGCTGATAGGCTTAATCAGCTTTGTGTCAACTCATTTGGCGATTGTTTCAATGTAACCGACATTCATTCATATGAGAAAGTTACGCAATACGTATAGCTTTAACAAAAGAGTTTGGCGTTTCCACCAAAAGTGCTAAAAGTTATTGGTTATTTGGGGCTTAGTGAATAGATCGCGTACCATATTGGCTCCGGCCTTCGTTGCAGTGGTCACAGGTTCAAATCCGACCCGTGGACCTTTACTGCAGGTCATCCCCCCTCTCTCTCTCTCTCTCTCTCTCTGTCTGTCTCCCCATTTCAACTCTGTACTGTCTAATAAAGCTTGAAAATGCCAAAAATTGAAATAAAAAAAGTTATTGTTTGTATGTTTCTGTAGGTGTTCACATACGACCCGTACGATGACTCCTACCACCAGATCCCTCTCAGCAGAAACCACACTGTCTACATCACTCCTGGAGCAGGGCCAGGTATGTTACTATAGCAATGCAGGACATACAAAAATATATCCTATACTTCATTTGACATAGACTCAATTTATATTGGATTTTGAGTACTCAGTCCTCTTCACAGCAGACCCGGGTTAGAATCCAGCCCGTGGTCGTTCTATCCATGTCATTCCCCTCTCTGACCCATTTCATCTCTGTCTCTCCACACTGTCTAATAAAGCATAAAAATGCCCAAAAAATGATCTTTACATAAAAAAAAGGAAGGAGAGGAGTTTTGCAACCAAAATGGTTTGCAGATCAGTAACAGCAACCTGGAGCTTCTTGATGCTTTCTTTCTTAAACTTGACCCACAAGGGGGCAGTATAAAGAGGAATACAATTTGATCGATGAAAAGGTTCACTTTAAAAAAAAAAATCTTACTTGTCATGGGTATACGCTCACCCAGGAACAACAGCTGGTGTAGTAAAAACACTACTACTTTTGTCCAAAGGAGGCGCAAGAATTAACACAAACTGAAAGTTCCTCATAGCACAGTAATTCCTTAACCTTATCCAGTGTATAATTCCACTATATCCTAATTTTATTAGTGTAAAACTCAGAGTATCAGTTTTATGCCTTCTCCTGCTTCAGACTTGATAGCCCTGATCACTATTCTCCAAACATAAATCAGGCCTAAAGCGGGTGTGGCGAAGTGGGTAGGTAGGTCGTCCTCTGGAGTGCAAGGTCGGAGGTTCGATCCCCCGCACACCCGCCACATGTCCAAGTGTCCCTGGGCAAAGAGACACTGAACCCCAATTTGCTCCAAAATGTTCAGACAGCACCTTGCATGGCAGCTACTGTCATCGGTGTATGAGTGAGTGTGTGTGTGTGTGTATGAATGGGTGAATGTGTTAAGAATTGTAAAGCGGTTTGGGGCCGTGAAAATCGGCTAAAAAGCGCTATATAGTACATAAGTCAAGTCCATTTACCATATTGGCTCCGGCCTTCGTTGCAGTGGTCGCGGGTACAAATCCGACCCGTGGACCTTTACTGCAGGTCATCCCCTCTCTCTCTCTCTCTCTCTCTGTCTCCCCATTTGAACCCGTACTATCTAATTAGGGTAACCATGTCTCCCTCTCTCTCAGGGACCCACCAGGTGTTGGTTCAGAGGGATCCTTACGATGGCCTGATGGAGAACATGGCTCTGGGTCTGCTGGCCGGGATGGCAGCGGGGACGGTCATGAGGTCTTTCCTCTGGATGCCCATCCTATTGTGCTGAGACCATCCCTGTGTTCCAATCCCCATACTTCCCCTACTATTTAGTATGCCAGAAAGAGATTTAGGATGTCCCAATACATGCACGTCAATTGTAGTATGCTGAAAATACATACTGTAAATGCCCCACTAACTCCAATAGCACTTTGGAGTATTCGTCTTTATTCTTGACATTTCTCGACATAATGAAAAAAAATCTTCCTTATCTGATTTTTTTTCTCTCCTGTTTGTGGCTCTAAAACTCTGCTGTACTTTAGTATGTAGTGTAGTAAAGAGAAAGAGTATGTGATTTGGAACGCAGGGCATCTCTGTGTTCCTGTCACAATGTTGTACTTACTTTATTTATTAGTCTATGGGTACATTTTGGCGTACATTTTCCCGCATATCCCCCCTCGCTGTACTGTCATGACAACAACGCTGTATATACACAATAGCCTGTGTGTTCACGCTGACGTCTGAATGTCCGTAAAGTTTTATTATATATTTTTTAAATACATTTATTTTTTGCTTATTTTGTCAAGTAATGAAAAGTAAAAAAAAAAATCATAATGCATTATAAGCACTTTCAAAATAAGACATTATAATGCGTTTAGTGTTACCATACTTCTTATAGTTGGCCCATGAGTGAAAGCCTGGAATCTGAAATCAACTTTTTGGGTTTTCTAGACCTGCCTCCTAGATCTTCTGGTTATTTTTTTTATTTTTATTGTGTAATTATATAGTCTTCTTGCTTGTACATGCAGCACATTGGAAATGCCCATGAGCGTTTGCAATGGTGAGGCAAGAGGCTATTTTGTATCAGAATGTTCTTTTACTTGCTGCCTGCATTTTACACTTCTTCACAAATGTAGTAAACAGTCTAGTTTGTGTGGTGTGTAGCCTGCACAGGGATAGTCATTGATATAATAAAATATAATTGACATTTAAAATCCCAGTTTGGTTATTTGGTATTTTTTTATTTAAACTATATGGTTCTATTTTTTATTTTATTTGTATCTATCCCAACTCTGGGTCCACTAAATAGTTCAAAAACCTTACAAGGTCTTCATCAGCTGATGGGGTCAGGGAGTTGGAAACCGTTATGTCATCCAAAGCATTTTTGAAGCTTAAAAGTTACAGATCTTAAACGGGGTTTGATCTGACTAACTTGAAAACTACTTTTTCAAAAAGGTGAACTTTGACACTTCATACAATGTAAGTTTTCATTGTATGACTGTAGAACTAAACCTCAGAGAAAAACTCATATTTATACTTATTGTTTATAGCTACGAAAAACCATTGATATTATATCTGAAACAACACATTAAGACTAAGAGGAAAGATGTTTTATTTTATTTTATTACAAATTAAGACGCAATCATCTTGAATAAGACATGAACTGTGTAATGCAAGAAGACATTTTTTTGTAATCGTGATCTTGTCCTTAAAATTAGTACAAAGTGAACAGCGCTCGCAGAACTCAAAACTAAAAATCGTAGACACTTGATTTATTTCCTTAAAGAAATGCAGGTCTGAAGCCTCATCGTAAAAAGTGCACAGTTACTGGAACTACTAATATATTTGGACCATAAAATCAATGAATGAATGCATTTTTACTTTTATTTGACCATTTCTTCTCTGATTGAACCCCCATTGACGAACCCCAGATAATAAAAAATCGAGATTTGTTTACAACAAAACTATGACATTCCTTGTAAATTAGGCATTGTGAGATATTTCATATCACGCGTACATTGTCAATTTAAAATCATTCAATACATCAAAGTATGAATTACTTTTTCTAAATAGCTTTCGTTAACAAATCCATATTTCTCATACAAAGAAGTTAGCTTTGCTGTAGTTGAACTGTAGTTCACAGAGTTAAAGCCCTACTTCACCGGTGGAAATATGAAGGTGTATTGAACTCTGAGATCCTATGTAGTATAAATGTGCAAAACATTTTAGAAATCGGTTCATCCTAGCCTGAGAAAAGGCAGACATCACACATGGTAAAATGTAGGGTTAGGATTAACAGGACAGCTGGGCCAAGGGAAGACTGAGGGAAGAAAAACCTCATTCATTATATTATAATTTTAGAGATTTTATAATGATAGAACGCCGGTTCCATATGGGTGAAGTATTCCTTTAAGCTTTCAAAGCAGCTTCCCAAACACACCCCATTCAGTCTGCTCATTGCCTATTGTTGGTACATCAAGTAATCCCAAAGCTTGCCTCTAATTATATATCAGTCCATGTGAAGTCATTGTACAAGCATCTTATCCATTAAAGGTGCAGTCAGGGATTCTGGAGAATGCTTGTTGTCTTAATTACATTTAGTCAAAATGAGTGAATACCTCCTCAGAGTCCACTACCTGTCTGTACTGCCCGTTTACAGAGCCTAGGCTGCTGTGTATAAGGAGATATTCACAGATCTTGACAACAAAGTGATTTTGACAATAAGTGCTGACTGAAGTATTTCAAAATCTCACAACAACTTATTTGGCAACTCAAACTTTACTACTGTGTATTAACCAGCTGATCGTGTGTGTGTGTGTGTGTGTGTGTGTGTGTGTGTGTGTGTGTCTGTCTGTTACTGTGTTTGTGTATGTGTGTGTGTACTGTAGCACATTGTCTTTTACAAAAATAAAAAAATCACTTTCACTCGTAACCACCATTACTCCTCCTTACTCCTGACTCCATTTTGCACATGTCCATTCACTTTTCCGTTCGCTTTCGACCCGTTATCTCTATCTAATTTGCCTTCCGCTTGGAGTTTCTTGATCAAATCGTGCGGGCCCTTCCCCATCAGAGCGGACGGGTGCCTGTATGACCCTCCCAAACGGTCCCACAAGGTGAAATACTGGCCGTAATTAAAATCGAAAAATAAGTGGTGGTCTGTGTGATGTGCCGCTCCGTTTATAACGCTCGTGAGGGAGTTAGGGACGCGGTAATCTCCATCGTGAATGGATATGGTCCAGATGTTTACGAAGACGTACAGGGCCAAGTAGAGCACCTTATGTAAGGGGAAGAAGAAGGGGTAGATGTGGTAGGGAAGGCCCTGCATGAAGCCGTCTACTGGGTGGAAGGCGTGGCTCGCAAACGGAGACGGGATCTTCCATATGTGGTGGGGCTTGTGGAACAGCTGTAGGAGAGAGAGAGAGAGAGAGAGAGAGAGAGAGAGAGAGAGAGAGAGAGAGAGAGAGAGGTATTATTCACTGAGGCTTTTGAAGACTTTTCCATACATTTCTTTCCATTTATTCATTATAATTATAGAAAAGTGTCTCAAAGTGACTGTAAGAGCCATTGACCCTTTTTTTGTTTATTTGTATTGTCTTGTTATTCATAATTTGACCGCCTGGTGGAAACACTGAAAACTGGATGCAGGCCTACTAATCAGGCGTAGCAGTGATGCCAGGGGTAGTTGCATGCCGGAAGGCAAACAGTTTTCGACCGTGTTTGAGGAGCTCACACAGGTTAACAGTAATAAGTTGTATGTTCAAGTCTAACTTTGTTCATGTCTTAATCTAAACCAAGCATTATAAGTCTAGAGGAACGAGCGGTCATTGGCCGACCCGCTCTACCACCTGAGCCACAGTCGCCCCAGAGTGTGTCCTGACCTTGTAGATGAGCTTGTGGTGCAGGAAGCGATGGATCCAGTAGATGCACATGTCAGTGAAGAAGAGGAAGGAGATCATACTGAGGAAGAGGCCGGGCCAACCTGAGAACAGAGATTACATCACCACTTAGAACTCGGTTGCTAGGCAGGGTGTTATCACATACATGCACATTTATTATTAGCATTATTATTATTTTGAAATATGTAACTTTTAGGTTTTCAAGCACAGAGAAAGTTTGTTTTCAAATTAAATTAAGTTTTTAAAGTTGTGTATTTTAGCAATTTAGCAAGCGATTATAATTTTTTGTATGATTTCTGAAATTACAGTACGTATGGCGTATAGTCATACTTAGAGAACCTACAATTTCCAATGCAATATCTTTAAAAAACACGGCTAAAAATTGTCTGTCACTACTTTTGCATAATTGCTTTTATGTATTCATGATGCCGTTTGATTTTTAAGGTAACTGTGTGAATACTTTTTAGTATTGTAGGCATGACAACGAACGCACGGAAAACTATAAACCGTACAAGTGAAAGCTGTTGAGGTTTTTCTTCAAGCTTAGTCGACTGAGGTTGTTATAAATGTGCTCTATAAAATAAACATACCCTTTCGTTCCGGATGTAGTAGACATCTGAGTGATTCTAACCATACTGAATCTGACCACAAGAATCGGGACATCCGAAATCCTTTTTTCTACCAAACTAAATAGTAGATAGTATGGGGTATTGGAAAGCAGGGTTGGTGTTGTCTTGACTTACCGAGGGGAGAGTCGCTGACGTTGTCGTAGAGTTTGCTGTATCCTCTCACCTCAGCAAAGAACAGGGCCACAGTGGGGATGCTGATCACTGGGAGAGAAGTGAGGGAATACTTGATCTCCCTCTGCACCTGATTCTGAGAGGAGAAAAAACATATATGCACATTTAAAATAATGAAAGGGTGAGTGAGGCTGTGGTGAAGTGTGTAGGGCGGTCGACCCTCAACTACAGGGTCGGTGGTTCGATCCCCCGTCCCCCTACCACATGTCGAAGTGTCCCTGAGCAAGACACTGAACCTGAAAATTGCTCCCGATAGTTAGTTAACCTACTATCAGCGTGTGAATGGTAACGTGGGAATGGGAAGAGGTCTCCCTTGAAAAGGAGTCTCCAATTTCGGGTTCAGTGTCTTGCTCAGGGACACTTCGACATGTGGCGAACAAGTCTGCTTCCATACTAGTATAAACAAAATGTCCACAATGTACATTTACGGGTGACTGTGGCTCAGGTGGTAGAGCGGGTTGGCGGTTCGATTCCCGCCCTGACACTTGTGCCATGGTTGTTGTGTCCATAGAGACAGTGCGGAACGCGTCATAATCGGAGGCCACGCCCATCGTGGGGGAAAACAATACACAGCGCTCCATTCACTTTATATTGAATGACACCCGTATTCTGCAAACAAACTTAATAAAAACGTAATACGACATGCCTTTCACAAATACACGTTACTTTCTTTAAAGCCACGACTCTTGTCTGTCTATACGAGCTGTTTTGGTGAAAAAGTATTGAGTAATTTTCAATATCGAGACAAAACTCTTAACTAATGTATGCTGAATGCTAGGCTAATGTTAGCCTTCTGCTGTAGGCTAACCATAGGCTAACCCTCACGGACGGGAAAAAATACCTCAATATTGAAAATTACTCAATAATTTTTCACAAAAACAGCTCGTATGGACAGACAAGAGTCGCGGCTTTAAAGAAAGTAACGGTTTTTTGTTAAATGGATGTTCGATTACGTTTTAATTAAGTTTGTTTGCAGAAGACAGGTCTCCTTCAATACAAAGTGAATGGAACGGTGTTCAACGGTTTCCCCCACGATGGGTCCGACCCGGTCCGACCGGACAAAAACACCTCAATATTGAAAACTACTCAATTATTTTTCACAAAAACAGCTCATATAGACAAACAAGAGTCGTGGCTTTCAAGAAAGTAAAGTTTTTTTCTTAAATGGATGTTTGATTACATTTTAATTAAGTTTGTTTGCAGAAGACAGGTCTCCTTCAATACAAAGTGGATGGAGCGCTGTTCAATGTTTTCCCCCACGATGGGCGTGGCCTATTTCATGCACTGTCTCTATGGGCAAGACACTTCACCCACCTTGCCTCGTGTGAATGTGTATGACTGCTGTATGTTTGTGGTGGTCGGTAGGTGCTGAATGGCAGCCACGCTTCCGCCACCGGTATGACTGTGTGTGAATGAATGGAACCTGGAACCCTGTAAAGTGCTTTGAGTGCCTTGAAAAGCGCTATATACTATAAATCCAATCCATTATTATTATTATTCATTACTAAACAAAGTATATACTATACCTCTAAATAGTGCGGGTGTTTCTTGAGATTGTGGTCGAATATGCAGTAGTAGCTGATGGCGCCCAGGCCCAGGTAAAGCACGGCCGCTCCGAGGTTAGTGAGAACCAGCAGAGAGAGGATCTGCCTCACAGCTCCGTCCTCAGCCCAGGACGAGGGGTACACGTACGGGGTTAAGACATAGTGGTCTGCTACCGCCAGGACAAGATCCATGATGAAGCTACAGAGGATGGAGAGAGAGAGAGAGAGAGAGAGATAGATCAATTATTGACGCCATTGTAGAATTTCCATTTTTTGGATTATTGTACACATTATAATTATAGAAAAGTCAAAGTGACATAAAGAGAGAGAGAGAGAGAGACATAGAGAGACAGAGAGAGAGAGGGAGATAGAGAAAGAGAGAGAGAGGGAGGGAGAGAAATAAAGAGAGAAAGAGAGAGACATAGCGAGAGAGAGAAATGTCAATGTCAGTCGAAATATCACAAAAAGACACATTACAGATTAATTTACATTGTAAAAGGGGAGAGAGAGAGAGAGAGAGAGAGAGAGAGAGAGAGAGAGAGAGAGAGAGAGAGAGAGAGAGAGAGAGAGAGAGAGAGAAAGAGAGACATTTTGCATGCATTTATTAGCTCAGTGTTTAGTACAACCTATTGAGTATCCTATGTAATGGCTTTGGTGGTGATGTTAAACAGCTGTTATGTAGCATATAGGTACACACAGACACACACACACACACACACACAGTAGGCTATTCACATACACTCCAAACATTGCACAGCAGCATAGTCTAAATCAAAATATAGCTATATTTAAAAATAATTTAACGTACTATCGTTTAACACTATATTCAACCCTTTTATAGCCTATACTATCTATGGTTCAGCCCTGCCTTTGTTGATGGACTGGACCAATTGCTTTACAATGGATTTTATTTTCTACAGACGCAAAAAGAATGGCCCATGATCATGACGTGACACAAAGGCATACAGTATAAAGCTTTGGAATTGGAATAATACGTTGAAGTCAATTCTATGAAAACAAAGAAGTACCGAGAGAGATGTCACATTTATGTAACTTCCTGATCGACCGTTACGTGACAGCCTATCTCCATGGAAATAATATTTTTTACGCGTGAACAAACACCGGAAATATGCATTATATGGTGTTGAATACGTACCATTCACTGTTATGTGGTTAATATAAAGCTAAATATACATTTTTAAAGGGTACAATACCTTGTTTAGGGTAGCGCCTGTCCTATTCCAGGGGGTACATACACAGACAGACGTGCAGCAGAACATAGATGCATTACGTACCGTGTGCTAAAGGCTGCCGGGGGGCGGGGCCGGGGCCGGGCGACCAATCAATGAAGAGTGACCCATTACGTCACACTAAACGCAGCCAATGAGCGCGCAGTTTCCCCATCTCGGCAGGTTTGTTGTGGTTTTTGATTGGACGATTCTGGAATCTGATCATGGTGGCACAAGAGGCACAAGACACAGCGAGAGAGATATCACCTGCAACCCTGCAACAGCTGTAGGAGCAATATCCATGGACCCATTATAAAATAAAGGTGATGATAACGCCCCCTGATTATGTCTACAAACCAAACTCCATTTACAAAAAGGGATATTTTAAATGGTTTAATTTTTATCTAACGTATGACCAGAACAATTCGAGGAAGACAATTAACAAGTTACAGTAAACTATGAGAGCCACTCTTCAATTCGGCATATTCAATACATCCAAAATTATTCATTATATAGTTTATTTCAATATTTGTAATTTTTTTTCTTCATGTAAAATCTATGTCAGTAAGCAGGGCAACAAGATAGGCTACTGAGAGTGTTTTCAAGTTTGTATTAAAAAGACAGCAATGCCGAACTGTCCAGAAAAGACGATTTAATAGGAAACATATTGAATTGAGTTCTGAAGGTTGTAAGTTTAAGGAATTCAGCAAATAAATGTTTTTATTTTCATGATTTATGACATTTAGTTCTCTTCATTTGGCCCTTATTATTTTCTTTCATAATTTACATATTGTGTCTTCTGCCAGAGATCTTTGCTATTATTCGATATTTTATTTTTATCTTTTATTTTAACCTCCAAATAAATCAAATTAAATACTAAATTAAATAGTTTTAGTTTGACAAAGTGACCCCCAAACCGCCACTAGGTGTCGCCATTGCTCTAAAGTAGGACTAGGAGAGGTAGCAGCATCAGCTTTTGATGACTGACTAACTGTATAAGGCAGTTCAGTAAAGGCATCTACTGTGTTATACATGGATATAATGGTGACAGCATTATCAAAATTAATACAAATCTATAAATTCAATATTAACTTCAATATAGTCTAGAGTCTATAGGGATATTATGAAATGTTACAGCAGAGAAAGGGATATAGCCCGTCATAAATTCCCATATTTATAGATTGATCTGATAAAGACATTAAATTAACCCTATACCAGCTCAATTCCATTTTAAGGATAGCCGTTTGTTTCATAGCCGTACTTACCTGAGAACATACTGCTTTGTCTAGTCCTGTGGTGCATGTTTTTATGCTGTGTTATCATGTCGAAAAACTTTAGAGATATTTGGCGTTTTTTATATGTGTGTGTTCCTGTGTGCCTACATGTGTCATGTATATCAATTTTAATGTATAATGTGAGGAGGCATATGTGGTTTTAAGTGTACATTAATTTATTGCTGTCATTATGCTTGGTTATCTTTATGTACGACCAGAAGTCAGGAGTGAAACTCTATAGTAAGAAAATAAGCCCTTTGTGTTTATGTAACTTTACCTAAACACCTACATTGCCCATCTCTACCATTGTGTCCTTGAGCAAGACACTTAACCCCCAAACTGCTCCAGGGGGCGCTGTACTATGGCTGACCCTGCGCTCTGACCCCCTCTGGAGTGTGGGAACTTGAGAGGGGATATGCGAAAAGACACATTTCAATGTAACCATTGACTAATAAAGTAACTTAACTTAGACACAATTGCCAATTTTCTTTCTGATCAGTTTTCATTATAATGTGTATACGGTAAAACCACCAGGGACCGCCAGACAATTTAAATGAAACTTCTACTCCATTCATGCCCCTTAATTTGCCGCGAGGGCCCTTCATTTAGCTGTAGCCTTCTGAATACACCGCTTTTGAAATTTATTTTTATTGTTGTTTATGTTGGAGATCGCCAGAAACTATGACCAGTTTACATTCAAATTTACTTATTTTTTGGCATTTTTATGCTTTATTGATAGTGTAGAGACAGAGTTGAAATGGGGCAGAGAGGGGAGTGACATGCAGAGAACGACCGCGGGCTGGAATCGAACCCGGGTCTGCTGCTGGCCGAGGCCCATG